>NC_088892.1:21803455-22109584 GCF_037157495.1 Lathamus discolor
ACCTCGATTAACACAGATGTCTTATTAGCAAAATATATTCTGGCCCATTTCCTTTCCTGCAGAGTTTTCTCCTTGCTAAGTCCAATATTCATCTCTTTATGCTTTTTAAGCTGAGCCCTCTTTTGGCCTCATTATCCGTGACTGCAGTTTCCACTACGACCTCCATCCGGGGTCATTTGCCGGGCATCCTTCATCTTAACCACGCTGAGTTTACTCCCAGTGACAGTAACCCCCATGAGTGTTGCTGCCTTAAAACTAGCACTAACTCTCCTATTAGCAATGCTGATGAATGAGCCAAGAACAAACCAGAAACTTAAAAGCAGCCCTCTGCAAAGCAGCAATAGTGCCCAGAGCTGCCCAGGTGGAGCAGAGGCATCTTGTTTTGCGCTGGAGAGGATCAGTGGTGGGTTGCAACGAGCGTTTTGCTTCATTCTGAATTCGCTGCCTGTGTGCTGTGAATTACATCATTTCTACATCTTATTGTAAAGTGGCTTCGAGGTACCAGGCGTGAAAGATGCACCCCTACAAACACACTTAACTGAAGGAAAAAGATTACAACGAGCAATTGAGGCAGGTTTTCACAGCACCACAGAATCACTGGGGTTGGAAGGGACCTCTGGAGATCATCCAGTCCAACCCCATCCGCTGCAGCGATGCCCCCCTTGCTGCCAGCAGACCTCTCAAGCAGTCCTCTTGACCTCTTTGTGTTACTGCAGAATGAACCAGTGGCCTTTCCCATCCCTACCTCTTGTGTTGCTCCACTAATAACCCCCTGAGGGCTCAGCCCCTGCTCTTGGAGGGTGAAGTTTGCTGCTAACTGCGTTATTCTGCTAGAGACTCATTGGAGCAGGCTGGCTGCAGGAAGCTGTGCTGATAGCCTACAGCTACTTTGGCAGAGTTATTTCTGTTTAGAAAGGAACAAGGAGGAAAAAAAAAAGGAGGAAAAAGGAAAAAGCAAGCTGTGGCAGTGGGGATTCAGCAGCGCTTTGTGCAGAGGCATCTCTGAAACACAATCAATTTCCCCACCTCATTCTCTTTCCGCGCTCTCCGCGGTGGTAGGGATGATGCTCTTAGCCACCGACCTGGAGAGCGTGAGGGGGCCTGGTGGTTACTGAGGGTAATTTGGGGGTGACCGATGTGCTGTGAGTGATGTCTTCCTAAAGCTTATTAGCTCTTGGATTGCACCTACTGATCTGTATCAGTGCACAAATAAACTTCATGCTGCCACTCTCCAGAGCACCAGAGAGCAGGGATTTCTGTAGACACCTCAGCTGCCTGTGCTGGTATTTAAGTCAGAGCAGCTTTCAGTGTCTGAAGGGGGCTACAAGGATGCTGGAGAGGGGCTTTTCATCAGGGACTGCAGTGACAGGACAAGGGGTGATGGGTTCAAACTGAAATAGGGGAGGTTCAGGTTGGGGATAAGGCAGAAGCTCTTCCCTGGGAGGGTGCTGAGGCACTGGCACAGGGTGCCCAGAGAAGCTGTGGCTGCCCCATCCCTGGCAGTGCTCAAGGCCAGGTTGGACACAGGGGCTTGGAGCAAGCTGCTCCAGTGGAAGGGGTCCCTGCCCGTGGCAGGGGTTGGAGCTGGAGGAGCTTTGAGGTCCCTTCCAACACAAACGAGGCTGGGATTCTGTGATCCATCCTCTGTCTCCTCCTCAAGAGACAGCCCCAAAACCAGGGAGCGGAGGCTGGGATGGCTCTGACCAGCACCAGGAGCTCACAGGAGATGGGCACAGAAGGGTTTGCCCAGAAGATGCTGACAAATGACCAGAGTATCTCCAGCCTTGCTTCATGCAGTTCCCATTGCTGGTCAGGAGCCAGACAGCACTTCAGTAGCGCTTCCTACCTCAAGGTTTTGGTGCAAGATGTTTCTCTTCAGGAAGCTGCGGCAATGCCCAACTTCCAGCTTGCAAGGTTAGTGGAAAGTCCAGAAGATGCACAAAAATACATATACAAAGGCATTAAAAATAGTAATTTTTTTGTTTTTCCTCTAATGTAGTGCTCCCCCTCCCCTCCTTTTGGAATTGTTGCATATCAGTTTATTGGAATTCACTTCTCATAATCAAATCCTAGTACTCACTTTGACAGCATTAAGAAAGGTGTTGTGATAAATTGGAATTAATTTCCTTGCTGTCTGCAAACAGCCTATTGTTGAATGAGTCACGTTAATATATTTATCAGGCAGATAATACAGCATTGTAACGAGGTTAAAAGTGCAGAGCAATTGCCATGATAAAGCTATTCTCAATCAAGCAGAAGCTCATCTAATGCTGTAAATCATTCTTTAATTCAATTGTACCAACCACAGTGCGTGTATGAACAAGTGGTTCAACAAAGCGGGTGGAAAAGCCCTGCAGATGTTTCTGTCTTTGCAGAAAAGAATGATTTACATTCTCAATAAGCCTGATTTGTCTCTGGGAAAAATGTAATTCCTTTATCATGAGCAAAAATCTAACGGGAGTGGTTTTACCTTGTCTGCTGTGTTTTGGGTAAATGATCTTGGTGCTGACCTTTAACTGGATTAGGGTAGGACTGACTGTCAGGGGCAAGTAGCACTGAGCATCTGGTACCTTCAGAGCAGACTTTGCAGGGTGCCCAGAGAAGCTGTGGCTGCTCCATCCCTGGCAGTGCTCAAGGCCAGGTTGGACACAGGGGCTTGGAGCAAGCTGGTCTTCTCTGCTGTGTGGGGGTATTTTTACCACTTCCTGTTCATAACAGCTATTACACCTCTAGTTTCAGCTCTGCTCGGGGAAGCCCACGGCATTCCCATGGGGAGAACCTCACCAGAGGATGCTGTGGCAAAAAACCCCACTTGTAATTTTTTCCGCTGTGAGGATATTCAGTGGCTTAAAACCCATTCAAACGGTTTGGTGAGTTTGGTGCCTGCAGCACTATCTCTTCAGCGGAAACTGGGCTTTGGAAAGGGCAAGGTGGATGGAGGGAGCTGAAGTGTGCTTCTGGTGGGGAGTGCGTGTTATTCCTATGGGGAGGTTAAAATAAGTAGGGTTGTGGTCATTTGTAAGGGACAGGCAAGTGGGGAGGGATTTCAGGTACCAAACCCTATGGGGTTGCCAGGGTTTTCCATTCAGCACAGGAAGTGGGGATGGCATTTTATAGTGGGAAAATGCTATTAGCGGTGTAAAAGCCTTCGGGATGGTTTCAGTACAAGCATTTATTGAAGTATAAATCTGCAAATCTGCATATACCTGAGAGGTTGCAAGCCAGGCATTGCTTTTACCTGCTTGTTTTAAAGTTATAGCCTTGTGTGCTCTCTCTTAAATAAATACTACGCTTGCTATTGGATTGCTGATAGAGAACTAATTGAGGAGATGGGGTATCATCAGGAAATTCTTTTTCCCTGAGATTTTATGAGCAGCAATTTCAAAAGAGCCGCATTAAAGTCATTGAGGAACAAGTTAATGCTGCGTTTCTAAGAATATTGCCCTTCTACTCACAGATTATACTCAAGAATAAACAGTGTACAGTAGCTAATTGCTGCTTGACACATCCTAATGGCTTTATACTTCTAAAATTGAATGGGTTTGGCTTAAAAAAAACGACAAGAAGAAAGTCAGGCAGTAACGTTTTCATTATTAAAGGATGTATTTTCATTATTAAAGGATGTATTTCTCAAAGAATGAATGAATCTCTGCTGATGGCTTCAGGGGGGAACCTGGACTGGTAGGTATTGACCACATTTGCAACCCAGCTGACACAGCTGCTGTTAAATAACCTATTACAGGCCCTGTCTCCGGCTTTGCTGGCTCCCGTCCCATGCTGGTGGCAGGTATCTGCTTTTCCTCTGCAAATTAAGCTGTTGGGGATTCCTTTCCCTGGGATTGTTCCTTTCTGTAGCGCCGGAGGCACAAACATGGAGCAATATTAAACCCCACAGAGATCAGTGAAGGAAACCCATTAACCAGGGAAGAGAAGAACAAGCACCGGGTGCCTGCCCGGAGCCCAGCTTGGCCCAAGCCTCTTTCCTCACAGGGAAGAGCTTCTGCCTAAGGGCTCAGCTCAGTCTCCCCTCGGGCAGGTTCAAGCCATTCCCCTTGGCCTGTCCCTACAGGCCCTTGTCCCAAGCCCCTCTCCAGGTTCCCTGCAGCCCCTTTAGGCACTGGAGCTGCTCTCAGGTCTCCCCTTCAGGAGCCTTCTCTTGTCCAGGCTGCCCCAGCCCAGCTCTCCCAGCCTGGCTCCAGAGCAGAGCTGCTCCAGCCCTCGCAGCATCTTCTGGCAAGCTGAGTGATTTGGTGCTCGTGTCGCAATAACTGAGTCGAGTTTGGAATATCTTCAGCCTCTGTGGGGAATCACGGTGCAGAAGACACAGCAGCAGCCCGGATCAGGAGCAGCCTCTGCCATGCTCCCACATCAGCCACACAGAACGCTGGGGACTTGGAGCTTCCCCGTTAGCCTGGCTCCAGGTACTGTCACTCATCACCCTGGCTTTGGTCAGTCTATCGTGTTCCTGCTTTTCTCTGGATTTTGCTCCTGCATCTTCCCTTTGGCTCTGTTGTCACCTTTAGGCAAGGCTGATGACTCCTTCCAAGAACAAAGCCTTGAGTTTGCTTGTCTGAGAAACAGCTCGAGCTGTTTCTATTGGCTCTTTCTATTGTTTCTGTCTGTATCTATTGTGCAGATCTATTTTAAAACCAGAATGGGTGCGTTAGTGATCCAGGAAACGTCTCTGCCTGGGCAAACTGCTGAAAATGAAGCAAATGCTCTTTTCCTGCCTGTCCCAGTTAGCTGGTCTGGGCCATGGCTGGGGCACCAGCCTCCTGCCCTGAGGTGTGTGGCTGAGGTGAGAGCATCATACCTGAAATACCACGTTTAGCGTTAAATACGGATTAACAAAACACTGGAGGGAAACACTGACTTGAAAAGTTGTGCTGTAATTATATGTCGTGGATTATAAAAGCAGAAAGAACAACTGTGCTCATTTAGTCTGACTTCCTCTCTACCTATAAATAACAATAAACAGCCTTTTGCTCAAACACAAAGCAGCTTTCTTCAGTGGGTGAAACGCTGCATGCTGGGAATGCCAGGAAGAAACAACATCTTGTTTGCATTATTTTATGTAGGTTTGAAAGGGCTCCGCTCAAGCTGAGGTCACGGCTCCTTTGAGGAAAGGGCATCCTGCTCTGGGAGAAGCTGGGTCTGCACAGGGGTCAGGATGTGGTCGGATGCAGTGTTGGAGGTACCTTGGATGCTGTAGCACATGTATGGAGCACCAGGCAGCAGGTCCTCCTGGGGACAGGGTGGCATTTCCTAACGGGAGCAGTGGTGGAACTGCAGTCTGATTTAAGCTATTTGAACCCTGATGCAGTAGGGGGAGATGCATGTGGGGATCATCCAGCTTCAGCAGTTAGCATCAAGGGTTCAAGCCCTTCAAAACTCCTTTGCTTCTCTTCATAGAAATATATTATAGAGTGGTTTGGGTTGGAAGGGATACAAAGATCACCTAATTCCAGCCCCCTGCCACGGGCAGGGACCCCTTCCACTGGAGCAGCTTGCTCCAAGCCCCTGTGTCCAACCTGGCCTTGAGCACTGCCAGGGATGGGGCAGCCACAGCTTCTCTGGGCACCCTGTGCCAGCGCCTCAGCACCCTCACAGGGAAGAGCTTCGTAGTGTCTGAACTAAATCTCCCCTCTTTCAACTTAAAGCCATTTCCCCTTCTCCTGTCTCTACAAGACTGTAAAAAGTCCCTCTTCCATCAAGTCTTGAGCCCTCTCTTGTTTTCTCTGTTGGTGGTCAGAGCTGTCTTTGCAGAGAAGAAATGGGGCCAGGGAAGGGGCACCTATTGGTGCTTCCTGGGCCCCGTGTTTCTGCTCTGATGCTGCAGCATCTTGTGATGCTCTACGTGAAGGACGGGCTATAAAAATGAGGTTATATTTCCTTCTAAAAACGCTTCCTTAATGCCTTTGTGATGTGGAGGAGTTTGAAGACCTGGTGGTGATGGCCTTCATCATAACGTGGTGGGGCCACTGCTCCTGAGCATGTGAAGCGTGTGTTGGCAGCACGTGGGGGGTGTCACCGCGGGCACTGGTGTGACAGGGACTCTGTTATTTTAAGCATTAGTGTCTGTGTGCATTTTACACGTTACAGCGTTGCATTATTTAAAGGTGATGCATTATTAAAGCCTCTTCTCCTGGGCATGGAGAGGAGGAGGTCACTTCCCGTGCTTCCTGCTGCTCCGCCTGAGTGAGTGAGTGAGTGAAGATGTTGTCTCCTATGTAATCCTCCAAGGTGATGTCTGAATAATGGAGGCTGGAATCCTATAGAGCTGATTAATAACACCGAGTACTCCATTAATGAGGAATTTCAGTGAAATGTATGTAGGAGACATCTGTGTCACCATGCTCAGTTTGTTCCTTCTGCTCGAGTGCCTGGAACCAGCGCAATCATCGCTTAGTTAATAATGATGTGCTTCTGAAAATAAAGGCTTGTAAATGCCTTTTTATGCCCGTAATCATATTTTCTGCTGTGAGAAGAGTGAGGGAGTGGGGAATTGTCTCTTTGCCATCTTCCTGACAAAATGTATATAATGATTACAAGCACATAATAGGAATGTTGGTCCCAGCTAAGTGCTGCTTCGCCTCTGTTTGTCAGCTCTGGCTGGGGAGCGTGGCGTGATGCTGTGGAAGGCAGTGCCATCCCTGGGCCACTGTGGCAGGTTTAAATCCCTAATAAAAGCCCTGGGGAAATTAACACGACGAAACATTAACCACAGTCTAAACATTACCATAGATTAGCATTTTTATTACACCTGTAGAGATGGTGAATGTGCTTGGTTACTCCTATTAAAAAGTTTATGTTCTATCCCACATCATCTCAATGTATAGTTTTGGTTTAAGCCCTTTAGAATTTAATTAAGCGGGTTTCTATAGCAGTAATAGACTGTAAGTTCCCTTTTATGGTTACTTTGAAGATAAACAGGGTGCAAGTGTGTTCTTTATAATGCTAATAACATGCACGATGTGTGGCAGAGTAGGTTGTTGCAAGAACTGGGGAAGAAGCACCAATGCAGGCAGCTGTGTTGCTGAGTCTTACTGGTCAAACTGGGCTCCGTTGCAGAACGATGCTCAGGGTTTCGTGGGCACCAGTTGAAGGCAGCAGGTTTTCTTGAGGTCTGAGGCTGTCTCTTCTGTGCATACCATAGCAAATCACCTTTCAGAGGCTGTGTTCAAATCAATTAGAAGAGCTAATCGCTTTTCAGTTTCATGTGCAGCTTCTCCCAAAGGAAACTCGGGAATAGGTGTAAAATGACATCTGGGAACTCCAGAGAGCAGAGAAGATTGCAGGAGGAAATCTTCAAAAATGAAGCTATCCCCTCGAGGGGAAAGAAATACTGTGTCTTCCTGGAGACTGAATCCATAAGCAGAAGAGTGCACAGAGGAGACAAATGGAAACTCCATGTAAAGTTTAAGCAAAGGTCGGATGAAGCAAGCTCTCCATTAAAGCAGAGCGGAGCTCAGGGACTGGATGAGAGGCGTCAGCAGCAGGTATTCAGCGGTGTCTAATGCATTCTCTTCTCTTCCGAGGGGAAGTTGATTAGCTGGTTTTGTAAATCTTCTGGAAAATTACCTTGAAAACGCTCTTACTCTTCAAAGCGATGCCCAGATTGGTGCTGAGGATCACACGTGTGCTGCTCTCCAGTTTTTTCCCCCTGGATTTGCTTGCTAATGTGCAAAGTGAGAGGTTTTTGCCCCGTGCGTGGGCAGTGGAGTGGGTTCAGCTGGTGGCCCCTGTGCTGGTAATGATCCCATCCTGATGTAGCTGGGTTGGGGGTGCTTATGGGGGTTTTGCCCTCCATCAGCTGCACTGAGGCTGTAATGCTTTGCCCAGAACCTGCTGCTGCGGTCAGTACTCTCCTGACATGATTTAGAATCCCAGATTGGTTTGGGTTGACAGGACCTTAAAGCTCATCCAGCTCCAACCCCTACCACAGGCAGGGACACCTTCCACTAGAGCAGCTTGCTCCAAGCCCTGTCCAACCTGGCCTTGTAGTTTAACCCTAGCCCAGTGGTCCCAGTTTGTTGGCTTGCAGGCACCTACATGGACCATTGTTGTGCTTTACCCTTGGAGCTGAGCCGGCTGGAAGCTGCCGTGGTGGCTGATCTGGTCCCTGCTGCTCATGTTGTGTCATTTCCACATGGTCCCAAACAAGCTCCATGCAGTCCTCTGGCACCTCTTACTTTAAATTAATGGGGAAGCATTAAAGCAGGCTGATAGTGCTACTCCATTAGTGTCATCCCTGTGCTCCTCTCAAATCAATGTTCCCACTAAAGCGGAGCCATTCCACGGCCTGCAGCTCCCAAGGGCATCAGGAACCAGCTGCTTCCCCTTCGGGCATGGGGACATAAGGATTGCTGGCCAGGGAGCTGCTAGATCCCCGAGGAGCTCTGCTGACCTGTGGGCATGGGCTTTCCCTGCGCCTGGAATAAAGAACTGGAGTGGTTGGCAGGAGGCAAAACATTCCCCTCATGGCCTGGGTCGCACTTGCAAGGAGGAGGCTGATGAAACTGGCTAATTAGTGGTTTGTTAATGAGCTGGGGCAGGGAAATGGTGCTTCGGCTGTTACAGTATTGGTGTTTGTAGCTCAGGGCTTTGGGGGGTTTTGCTTGTGTCCCCTCGCGGGGGTTTATCGGTGACTGGCAGATTCTCTTAAAAGCAAGCAAACCCTCAATCCCCATTGCCTGAACCCACGCTGCCGTTTGGTTGATTTATTCCTCTTTCTGTGGCCTGATGTTTCAGACTGCAGCAGGTTCTGGGACTGGGTGTGTGGCATGAAATAAGAGACTCTTGCACTGAGTATACTTTAGATAAGGACTTACGTCTATTTAGGATTCCACTGATAGCGTACGGAGCCCGAGGAGAGGAGCCAGTGGTGCCATTCTGTGGATTTGCTTTGAAGTTCACACTTACGCTTGCGTGGCAGGAGGCAACCACATTCTACTGTTCAGTAGTAACTGAGTTTACTGAGTAAACTGCTGCTTAGCAGTAACTCAGTCCTGGTTTTGGCTGGGATAGAGTTAATGCCCTCATAGCTGGTGCAGTGCTGTGTTTGGCTTTATATTTGGCTGAATAGCACTGGTAACACACTGGTGGTATAGTTGTTGCTCAGTAGCACTTACCCTGATCAAGGGCTTCTTGTTTTCCTATGCTCTGTTGGTGATGAAGGGCACAAGAAGCTGGGAGGAAGCACAGCCAGGACTAGCCAAAGGGATATTCCATACCAGGGAATGTCATGCTCAGTCTAGAAACTGGGGGAAGTTGGCTGCGAGGTACCGATCGCTGCTCAGGTTAGGCTGGGTATCAGTCAGTGTGTGCTGAGCAACTGTACTGTGTATTACTTGGTTTTGGAGGAGTTTATTCCTCTTTTTTTGTTGTTTCCCTTTTCATTACAACTATTAATATTACGGTTACTATTATTATATTTTAATTTATTTCAATCATGAAATCAGTATTACCTCAACCCTGGCTTTTATCTCTTTCCAATTCTCCCATCCCATGGAGGGGCAGGTGGAGCGAATGGCTGTGTGGTACTTAGTTGTCAGCTGGGATTAAACCGCAGCAGCATCACACCTTTTCCTTCCCAAGCTCTGAGGCTTGTGTCATCCTTCTCTGTCTGCCCCACAGGGGCATTTTTGTGGACTTTGTTAAACTTAGAGCTTGCTTTAAAATAGGAGGAGACTGGGAAATTGGGTTCATGTGTTGCAGCAGGGACTCAGAAAGGGGGGAAAGACTGAAACAGGGTTTCTGAGCTGTTGTCCTCGGACCACTTGTGGCTGAGCAGACTTTGGCAGATGGTTTGTGAAATCCTTCTCTCCCCTCGCAGAGCACACGCCACGCCGGCCCTGCAAATGAGCTGCAATCTGTTACTGCTGCCTGTTCTCACTTTAGTTAAAGTTCACATCGCAGCCGGGTTGTTGTTTGACTAAAATGTGACAATCGCTTTCACCGTGACTTTGCAAGATGGGCTGCACGGTTGGGTTTTGTTCCTGAAAAGTTTACTTGGTCCTTCAATAGATAAGTTAGTGAAAAGTTGGATGCTCTCCTCAAACTTTCCACCGTCAGATTTCAGCTGCTGACCCATGGCAGCCTGTTTATGGTTTCATCCCTTGCAGGAGCCTGTGGTACCCAGAGGCCGTGCAGGGCTGTGAGGGTGCGGCTGAGCTGCATCACTCCTTGCTGGAGCTGGGAGCAGAGGGGCTGTAATTCCTTCTGGAGACGAGGCAGCTCTGGTCTGCCCGGCTGCTTTGCTGTTGGAAGCACACTCTGGGGGGTGCCATTGTCCCTACTGTTGCTCCGGCCCTCCCCACTCATTCAGTGCATCTCAGCATCCTTGATCCTGGACTGGCTCTTCTCTTGGGGTTCAATAGGCTTCACCAGCTGAAAGGCAGGCTTTGGGAAGGGGAGGGGGGGCTTTTCACAGAGCTGGGGAGAACCAAAGGGAGTCATCACAAATGGCAGCTTAAACTATCTGACCTTTTCCCACCTCTCCTCTGCTTCTCGTGCCCGTGCAGAGCGTGGTTGCAGCGATGACGCTCTTGTGGCACTGCTGCTTCTGCGCTCGCCGTCCTGTAGCTCTGTGTACCTTGTGCCTCCGCAGGGTGGCTTCACGGCAGGTCTCATCTGTGATCTCTCCGTGGGCATCTTCGAGGGGGAAGGTCCACAGACCCCTGGGCATCCTCACAGTCTCCTGCTGATCTGCCCACTACAGCCCATGCACACCAGCCAGCACAGAGCATGGAATGTGTGGGCCCATTCTGCAGCAGTGGAGTCTTGGGTATCCCAAATGCCCTTGTCCAGCTCTCCTGCTGCCCTGTAATTTCCTCCTAGTCCTGACTGCCCGCATCAGGGGACTACCTGGGAATGAGGGATGATAGGAAAACCCCAAAGGCAAAGAAAACAGCCCAAAATGTAGCATTTTTCTCATGCCCTTCCTGTTTTCAAGCCTGCTGCATGACTCAGGGAAGGCAGTAGGGCAGATGCATTCTTCTGCAAGACTTGGTTTGGCAAGGTGGAGAGGAAACACAGCCAAGGGAGGGCAGTGGAGACAAAAAGAGGTAAGATGCTACAGAAACTGCTCCCCGGGCAGCTACAGGAGCTTCGGCAGAGGGAGCTGCAGGGGCAGAAAGGACCGGTGGCAGCATCTCTTCCCACCGCACCATGGACCAGAAGTGGCAGCGCCCAGCTCCCAGGAGGTTTCTGTTTTACTCTTTGGTGGACAGCAGCC
The DNA here is from genome assembly GCF_037157495.1 of Lathamus discolor. Classification (NCBI taxonomy): domain Eukaryota; kingdom Metazoa; phylum Chordata; class Aves; order Psittaciformes; family Psittacidae; genus Lathamus; species Lathamus discolor. The sequence goes on from NC_088892.1 coordinate 21,814,692, forward strand.
TGAGCAAACAAACTGGGCTGCTCTCGATAATGAAAGAGGTGACATTACTAATTCATTTGCCCACTCAAATGCAAGATGTAATAGAACAGAATTAATCTCTTCTCTTTACACATCAGATGCTTGCAGCTTTGGGCAGCGAGTGTGCTTTTAGCCTCCGGTATGCAGCTACCTGGAGTTTAGCTAGCTGTCTTGGCTCAGTGTGGTGTGAAGATAAATGAGGTGCTTCAAGGAACAGGTATTTTATGGGTACGTGGTTGTCCCAAGCCTGGACATGGGCATGGGATGAGGCTCAAGGAAAGTGGGGTTGCTGTTAGCTGCGGTGTCTGTGGTCCTGGCAGTCAGAACCCAGCACGCTGAGCCCTGCAGAACAGCACAGGGAGGTTCTAAAGGTGAGTCTCTGAGTGTTAGCAGTGCCTCGGGGGGGGGTGGACGGGGTGCAGTTGGAAGGAAACTGCTGTAAATCCACGTGCAACAGGGACTGCAGCGGCAACCATGGTGCTGCTGGCTGAGTCTCGGGACAGTGCCATGCAGGAGAGCTGTAATGAGTTGTTTCGGATCGCTTCCCTCACCACTGCCTCACTATCACCATCATCTCTATGCTAATGAGCTAATTTGTGTCATTAACACAGCCCTGTTAATCAAGACCTCCCATGCTATGACTCAGCTGTAGCCACACTGCTGTGTTTTGGGCCCTGATGGTTTTTCATTGATGATGATATGTATGATGCTTGTCCCTGGGCACCTGGGAGCCCACTCTAAGGGTCTAAGGATTTACCTTCAGTGTTACCTAAAAGCCTGGCTAGGGAGGTGGAGCACAGAGTCTTGAGATGCTGTGGCTTTCAGCCAGGGATGATCAGGGAACACCTTCAGCACCTGCCAGCATGGGTTTAATCTGACACAGGGAGGTTTGCGTGGTCATGCCTGCAACTTGGAAGTCTACATTTTAATCCTACCTGGGTTCGGAATCATCTCACATGTAGTAATGTCCTGCTATGGGCTTCGATGGCCACAGGGGCACTTTGATGCGCAGAAATCTTGCCTGAAGTTTCCTGCCTTCCCTCCCACATGGTATTTGTACAACAGTGGCATTCTGTCCTTAGGGCAGCAGTTTGCCTTCAGATGCTTGTGAGAGATGGGGATGATGGGACGACAGAGCGGTTCACAGGCAGGCACCAGTGCCCAGCTCAGTGCTCCCGCAGTGCTCCTGGTCCCATCCCTCCCTCATGCTGCCGTGTCTGTGTGTTCCAGCTCAGCCGGCTCTGCGGCCACGCTCAGCAGAGGCAGTACCGAGCAGCTCCTTACCCCGGGGACCTGTTCGTCGACAGCAAAGTCCTGAAGCCGACTCGCATCGAGCAAGAGGAAACTTTGTCGAGCAGGAGGAGGTGAGCGCCGGGGCTGCGCACGGTGCCTGCACGGCCTGCAGGAGCGGTCACCGTACAGCGTGGCCCTGGGGAAGCAGATGGAAAAGCTCCTTATTTCCCTTACCTATAACCCTGCCGCTGGTTTTGGCTCTGAGCACCAGCGCTGCTCTGTGGCTGGCTCCGAAGTGCAGCGAGGTGTCTCCATGTGGTTTCTCACCCAGTGTGTCTGGTTTTAACCTGCAAAACTGCCTTCTGCATTTCTGCACCCAGGTTCACCCAGCGAATGCCTTCTCTGGGTTTCTTGGGCGCTTCAGTGTTAGAGATGCTCTTAGGTGTAGTTACAGGTGGAAATGGTCACTTGAGGCTGAAATGCTGTGTGTAACACTGAGGGTGTAGGCAAGGAGGACTCATTTTGCTTCCTTGTGCAGCCGGACACAGTAGTTCAGGGATGTTAACAGCCTTTTCCTGACTGTTCCCCAAGTGAAGCAGGTGCCTCCACTGCTGGCGCTGCACCCTCTACTCCTGCCCTCTGTAAATGGAAGCTGTAGTTCAGTGAGCTCACATTGGTGTGCCAGGGAAAAGCATCTCCCCCCTGGATCTGGAAGCACACCCAGAAGTGTGCGGTGCCTTTCCTGCTGGTTGAGTACAAGGAAAATCCCTGTGGAAGAGAACCAGGCTTGGCAAGTTTCGGAGCCGGGGGTAGATTGAGTTGGATGGATTTCTCTTTAAAGAGTAACAGGGCCACATTCTTGCTGCACTTCCCACAAGATACAGCACTGGGGCCTGCATTCCTCTGTTGTCTCAACACGTTGGAGGGTTACACAGCCCAGGCTCTGCCAGAGATGTCCTTTGAGACCGGGAAGTCCAATGAAACCTGCTGCAATGAATTCTGTGAGCTCAGACTTGCAGGTACAGAGGAATTGCCCCCTTTCCTTCCCCTCCCTGCCCGGTGGGGAGCTCTGCTCCAAGGGAAGTTCTCCGCAGCACTGCTGGGGTCTGTGGGGCAGGGAGCAAAGCAGTGCCTAGGATGCAAAGAGCTGCATTTGATGGGCAGGGTAAGACTTGTCCTGGTCAGTGTTTGGCATAACTGAAGACCCAGGTCTTGCCTCAGTTTGGCTTTCAAAGCGGTGTTGGTTGGCCCGCTGTAAGCTCAGTGCAGGAGATGCAGCGGGGGATGGTTCATGCAGGAGGGGAATGCCTGAAGCACCCCTCCGGTCCATGCAGGGGGTTGTGGGCTGAGCTCCCAGCCCCTGGACGTGCTTTGGCTCATCCCGCAGGCTGCTCTTAGCGGAGGGGCAGAGCCGAGCAGCACCGGCTGCCTTTGCTGCGCTGCTTCTCCTTGTTTCGCCTGCCACCAGCTGGCAGCCGGGGGCCTCGGCTGGATGGAGAGGGGACCCCCCGGCATCCCCAAGCAAAGAGAGGGGTCGAGGGATGGAGGGAGCTGGGCGCCTCCTCTTGGTCCCAGCCTGCCCGAGCTTGCTCTGTCTGACAGCAGCCTCCCACAGCTGGCAGTGCATGGAGCCCTACCGCTGCGGGCACCCAGGGGATGCCCCTGACAGTGCTGCCAGCAAGAGGTGTTGCTCCCTCATCATCACCCCCAGAGAGGAAGGAGGCCAAGAAATAAGCACTTGCCAAAGGAGAAAATGTGCTGAGCCCAAGCCAGGAGGCCGTGAGGCCAAGTCTTACTCCCTCCAGTCCCTGCTGTTCTCATGATCATCTTTTCCTGCCATTTACCTACTTGAATCTGCCAGTATTTCCCAGTGACAGCTACTGAGTGCCCCAGAGGGGACTGACCTGGGCGGTGGATGGGCACATCCCACCCCTGTAGCCCCTGTCCCCTTCCTGGTGGCTGTGGGAGTCCCTGGGGTCAGCATCTCTGCACTGAAGGGGACCTGCAGGGGACAGAGGTCCTTCGACAGCGCAACTTGAAACCCAGCATGACCTGTCTGTACAGGTCTGTGCTGAGCATCTCTGCTCTGCCACCAGAAATGTCTCCTGCCCTTGCAGGGGTGTTGAATGGCTGATGTCAGGCAGGCAGAGTGACAAGGCTGTCCCTTCCTGAAGGGCCTCCATTGCTTCCTAGAGAGCAGAGAGGACTGCTGGCAGCCTGGGCACTTGCTGCTCAGGTGCACCCCATGGGCTGAGCCAGGGGCACCTTTCCCTAGGTGCAGTGAGGGCACAGAGGGTGTATGTGGCTCTGGTGTGCTGCATGGTTGGGCCGAGGTTCTGCTGCCTCCCGTCACAGCCAGTTTTGCCCTAAGAAGCAGGGATTCAGCCCTTGACCGAATGACATCAGGGGAGAACGCCAAATGCTGCTTGAGATCAGAAATAAGACCAGTGCTTCATGGCTTGTTTGCACCCACTGCTTTCATGCTATGTTTGTGTGGATAAAGTGCACCATAAAAGAGGCTTTCCCTCTTTTCCTCTTTTAGCTGAGCACCATTTTTTCCCCCTTTCTTCCAGGGAGCTCATCATGAAGCTGAAGTCCCACGGCAGTTTCTACAGCAGTTTGCCAGAGTACATCTGCAGCCACAGCTCTGCTGTGCAGAACGACACTCTTTGCTGGAACGGACAAGAAGTCGTGGAGAGGTGAATCCCATCTCCCTTCCACTGCATTGCTTGTCTTATGCTAACCAGGCAGTGACCAGGACACTGCTCCTTCCCTTAAAAACCCCATTGCAGAGCTGGTACCCACCTGTGCCGCAGCGCAGACGGATGCGCAGGCTGCATGGAGAGAAGTGGTTGTGTGCTGCCCTCCACTGAGCTTGCTGCACTCTGCTCTGGAAACCCTGCAGCAGTGCCTGGGTTGGATTGGGGTGGGTTGGTAGCAGTGAGCCAGAGAGAGGAGGGCAGCAGGAGGGTGCGCTGTGGTGTGAAGGGTAGTGATGGGGTCACTGCCACCGTGCATTACATTGGGATGGGGATGTCTCCAACCTGGCTCCGTGCAGGAACATCCCTGCGCCATCCAGGGAGTGACAGTGAAGACCACTTGTTGGGTTTTTGAGAAGGAAAACCATCTTATTGGGATTTTCCTTGGCTGTAGCTCTGTGCTAGATGTCAGGACCACTGAGGCAAACACAGCATTCATAGCATAAGGAGGAAGGAAGTGTTAATAGAAATGAAAGTTTTTCTTGCAAAAAAATGCCCCTTGGGAATGTTAAAGAATGTGGAAATAGAACTTGGGAGTGTTTTTTTAGGATAATACATAAATCTGCTCTAATCACCCTCACTTTTGCAGATCATCTTTTGCTATTAAGCAGTTTGCAGAAGGGAAGGAATAGCAGTAAGATCAGGAAGTGGTGCAATGTTAAGATATTAATTATGCCTAATTGCTCAGTACCCTCAGGTGGTAATTAACCTGTATGTACAGTACTGACCTAGAACACCAAAGGGACTAGAAGAGCATCAAGCTATAGTTTGAAACAAAATTGCACAAGCATCTAAAATCACACAGTTGATAGAATTCACTCACTTTGCCTAAGGAAAACTGTGTCCTCTAGCTGTACTCATACCTGGGAAATCTGGAGTTTCTATTCCGAAGAGAGAAGTTCAGTTGGAAAAAACAAGATTAGTTCAATATTGTCTCACTGATTAATTACAACTTCTTAAGCAGTGCTATGAACACTGCAGGGGAGGATGTAGGATGAGGTCTTTGGTCAGGACAGTTCACTGGGGCCATGACCAGTGTCTGGTCCAGGTCCTGCTGATGCCACAACTGGGTGAAGTGGCAGCAATGGAAAAAGGAGTCCAGACCTTCCTACAAACATAAGTTCAGAGTTACTTGCAGGTTAACCATAGCTTTAGATGACATATACCTACAGCTTTCTGCTGAGAATGCCGGTGGACAGTCCACAGTCCTAAGCCTAACAGGATAAGATGTCTCTGAGGTCCCTGCTGCAGTACAGTGGTATTGGTGGCACAATGCAGCAGGTCACATAGGTGCAACAGTGCATGGAGAGGAGAGGCAGGGAGAGGATGGAGTGTGTGTGCATGAAGGGAGCACCAAGATTTCAGGCCCTTTAAGTGGAGGATTAAGTTGAGGGCTGGAGCAGCTCTGCTCTGGAGCCAGGCTGGGAGAGCTGGGCTGGGGCAGCCTGGAGAAGAGAAGGCTCCTGATGGGGAGACTTAGAGCAGCTCCAGTGCCTAAAGGGGCTGCAGGAAACCTGGAGAGGGGCTTGGGACAAGGGCCTGTAGGGACAGGCCAAGGGGAATGGCTTGAACCTGCCCAAGGGGAGACTGAGCTGAGCTCTTAGGCAGAAGCTCTTCCCTGTGAGGGTGCTGAGGCGCTGGCACAGGGTGCCCAGAGAAGCTGTGGCTGCCCCATCCCTGGCAGTGCTCAAGGCCAGGTTGGACACAGGGGCTTGGAGCTCCTCTACCAGAACCCGATTGCAGACCATCTCAAACAGAAGCAAACAAGCAGTTAAACTGGCCTCTAGAGCCATTGCACTGCTTCACGTGGAGCCAAACCTGCCTGCTTCACATGTTCAGACTTCCCAGTGTGACGGCTCCTTCAGAGAGTCTGGGAGTATTCCTGGAAACCGGGATCATGTAAGGTAACGGTAACCACCAGCTTCTTGATGTCAGTGTTTTCCCCAAGAGGGAGCCAAGCAGCTGCTTGCTGTGGAGGAACCCTGTCACAAGCTGCTCTGAGAATGAGCACCGTGCGGGAGCGTTTCTGGCATGCCTATAGCAATTCTGATGCGCACTTGGTGGTCACAGAGCTCCATCGTGCCGCTTCCTGCAAGAAACTTGGTGGGTTTTGAATATCTGGCTTTAATTTCAGAGCAGGTCGTTGTTCCACACGTGCCACAGAAAGAAGGGTCTGATTTTCTAGGTTTTGTGCATGTGAAATCCACTTCGTATCTCGATGTTTCCCCCTTTGCTTTGTTGGGTATTGGCTTTTGCACATCGGAGCTTCCTGACTGAAAGGCTGGACTGGAGGAAACACTCGTGCCTTGCACTTGACCTGCCCTGCACGGTTGCTGTGGCTGGGTACGTTTCGCCTCAGGACAGGATTGAGTTGCCTCAGCTGCACCTTGTGTGCTCTGGGGTATCCATTGGCAGATCTAAGACCACTCATGTCCCTGTGGGGTGGCAGCTGGGGCTTGAGGGAGACACCTTATGATTCCTACAGCAACAGGAGGTGCCCACCCTAGGGATAGATTAGGAAGCTGCTGGAAGCCTTGCAGCATCAGGTGGAGACCAGGGGAGAGCAATGGTTGGGTGGATGCTGTGTTTCCATGTGCTTCCATGTCTGGTGCTGCTCAGATGATGGATAAAACTGCCTGGGCGTTGCTGTGTCAGTGAGCTCGGTGTGAGCATCCATATGGGCATGTCTGGGCTTTGGTGGTGCTCCTGGAGGGTTTGTCTGTTCACCTCTCACATCTTTAATGCTGTACCTGAGTGTTAATTAACTTCGAGAGGAGTCCTCCTGGTTTAGCTGTGTCCTGACCCCTCTGTCACAACAAACTTTGTTATTCCAAGCCCTTTTCCTGTAACATGTTCAATCAAGCCTGGAATAGCAACTTCACAGCCCTTTGCCAGTGCGCTCAAGTGCAAGAGAACGCTGACAGTGTGTATCCTGCTGTCCGACACAAACAGTCCCTTCTGAACCCTGTGCTCCTCTTGTGGTTCCTCTGAATTGGTGTTTACCGTCCTGTGTATTCCAGGGCTTTGTTATCAGCCTTTTGATGGGTCTCATTTCCCAGTTTGAGCCTTGATCCATCCTTCATTTCCTCCGCACCCTGAACTCCCTCTGCCCTCATGGGACATGTTCATCTGGAACTCCAGTGCGATGCAGCTGGCTTGTTGGACCATCTAATGGCAAGAGTTTAGCGTGAGGTGCCCCTGCCCATGGCAGGGGGTTGGAACTGGATGATCTTGAGGTCCTTTCTGACCCCAACTATTCTATGATTCTATGATTCTAAGAGTTCATCCTCCCTGAGGTTTGCTCTGGGGATTAATAGTTTGATCACCATCCCTTCTGCGGGTTTAGGACATGGTGCCTTGAAATAACCACTTGCAAACAGTGGCACCTGTACGAGGAAGGTCTATTTTCCGCGTCATGCAGAGCAGTGCCTGTGTGTTTTGCTGTGTTGGTGCTGTGTGGTTGAAGAACATAAGCCGAAGTGGGAAGAAAAAACAAAAGGCAACGCATTCCTGCTTTTCACACTTTTCAAAGGGTGAAAAAACACACTGCGCTCTTATGGGACGCCACAAAGGTTCATAGCAAAAGCCACACACTGCACATTCCACCACCAGTGAAGAGCTGCTTCTGTGAGCACTAGGAGGGGTCATAGTGCTTTGGGTGTTTGTGGTAGCTGGGGACAGACCTGCTGGCTCTCCCTCTGTGCATCCCTGAACACGTCTTTGCAGCTTTCCTGGGCTTCATCAATCGACAGGCACCTCCCTGAGGTAGCAGAGGGCTGGATGTGTAGGATGTGCAACAGCTTAAGGGAGGGCTCAACCTGCCTAAGAGAGGGCTCTTCCTTACCTCTGTCATATTGCCCCGTCCTCCCACCTGCGTTCGTGGTGTTGGATGCTGAGATGATGTTCTCCAGCCTCTCTTATCCTTGCTCAGAGAAAAAACCAGAGGGTGATTCTTACCACTGAAGTTCTGACTGAAAATTAGCTCATTTAAAGAGTACAGCTAAGTCAAGCGTGTGTTGAGGTACCCAACTCGGTTTCTATGGGAGTTAGGCATCTGAATCTCAAAGGTGATTTGAGCCTTATATATAATATCAGGGGTTTGCAGCATTTAATACTAAGAGCCTCTTAAAATCTAGATTCTCAGACTTTAATCATCTGCTTACATGAGAACACTCCTTTCAAGCTGTTCTGAACAGAGCAGCAACGTTTGCCCACTGCAAAACCTGTAAGCACATTAAGCTTTAGATACTGCCATTTCCAAATTGCTCAAGACAAACTTGTGCATCGCTCTAAGTCACCAGCATAACTCTTGTTTGCTTTACACCGGGTCCAAATCAATATCGTTTTAGCACCTTGCCAGATTCTCCTCTTTGAGTCTGAAGCATCGGGTTTCCCTGCTGTTGCCGTTGTACCGGGGTGTGTTTTAATCATACAACTCATAAACAATGAAAGCACAATCGGAAGCAAGGGAGAAAAATGCGGTTCTGTAGTTGGAACAAAGGCAATTCCATGCCAGCGATAACCCTTTAGCTCATGAAGGGTTTGGTTATTTCTGGCAGCGCTGAGGAATATCTGATACAGCGGTGTCCCCAAAGAGGCTGTGTAACCTCCCAAGCTCTGTAGCAAATGTAAGCTGGAATGAAAGGATAGTGGCGAATTCAGTGGCCAGAATTGTTTCCGGAGTATTTCAGAATGGAAGGTCATGAATCTTCCTCTATTCATCCTGCTTTTGGTCTCAGGTTTGGCCCATTTTTCCATAATCTGTTTGTCTTGAGCTTTACTCACCTGAAGTTGAATGGAGAAAGACTTGAGGCTGTCCTTTCGTCCTGCAAACTCGCATTGTTTTGCTATGAAGATGCCAGTTTTTGCTGTTCCTTCTTCAAGCCCCATCTCCCAGAACCAGGTTACCTGAGACTTCACTTCTATACCCAAGCCAGCATCTGCAGCACACTGTGCAGCTGCATTGCGTAGGGTGGCTGGGGAGAGGCAGCACTTCCCTTCGGCAGGGACCTGATGCAGCAGGACCTCAGAGAGCTCTCCTGATGGTGAGACCAGGCTGTGAGGTGTTGCTGTTTGGAAATCCAGCAGCAAAGAGCTCCTTTTTCCTTAGGTGAGAGTGTTCCCCACTGAGAGCCTTGGATCTTCCTGGTTGCTTTTGAAGCAGCTGCTTCATGTGGTGTAAATTGCCCGCAAGCACCCACTGAGAGCAAGCAACCGAGCGCGTGTTGCAGGCTAGGAACAGAAGTTATCAGCTCTTCTTGGTGGCTTATGGGCTCACTGCTGTCTGTGGGGTGGGATGAGCGTGTTGGAAGCAGCTCTCGCAGCCTTTTGGCTCCTGCTGCTTGTACCACTGATGTGACATTAAGGTTGTCCCACTAAACCAGAAGGCAGCAAGGCCAGAGAATGAAATGTGGGCATCTCCACTGCACCCAGCTTCACAGACCCATGAAAGTGGCTGGAGATATGATTAGGCTTGTGCCAGCAGTGTATAGGAGAAACTTTTATTTCCTGTCTCCCCTTTTACACCTCTTTATTCCTCCTGTGTGCTGAGGACTCAGGGTCGCCAGCCTGCATGGCCTGTAGTAAGCCTTGTCTTGAGATTCAGGGTGGCTTCAGAGGATTGCAGGTGCTGCAAATTCTGTTCTCTCATCCTCAGTTATTAAATCCTGTGCGACGAAACCTCTTGTATTGCAGTCCTGTCTTGTAGCAGTCTCTGTTGTATTTGTCCCCCATCAACTATCCCTCAACCAACTATCATTCAGTGAAGAGATAGTAGAGGAAGAGCCTGCAAGGGATACTGCGCTGGTTAAACCATAGAGCTGCATTTGAGTAAATACTTTGCAACTGGAAGGCAAGCCTGAATTAATTGTGATTTGAATGACAAACTTACTTTCCTGCTTCTAAAAGGTGTAATTCTTTCTGTTTGACTTGCAGGATTACTTTCTCTAAATCACACGTCAGGCATTGCCATAACTCACCCCTGAGCCTAGCGTGGCCGAGTAGGATGAACACGCGTTTTACATTCATTGCCACCTATTTAAATAGCATTTGTCATCTTGTCTTCCTTGCTCTGAAATGAAAGCCTGGAGAGAGCTGGAACGACCAAACATTTGTGGATGGGGGTGAGGAAAGAAGGAGAAAATCCCTTCGTTTGCCTGCAGACTTGGGCATTTATGGGTGAGAAGGAGCAGGAAGGCTCTGTAGTTGTGCTGTTCCGCAGAGGATCACTGGTGTTTTCACCAGGTGGTTGTCTTTTAAAGCCATTTTTAGCCGGGGCTGCTCATCAGCACATTTTACAAGGTGACATTTGTCTGTGGAAAATACCACGTCCCCAACAAGAGCCCGTACCCAGGGAGCCCAGGCAGGGGGATGCTGCTGGCTGACGTCAGGACACGTCAAAGAGGGATGTATTTTGGGCTTTGCTTATGAAGTGGAAGCCAGACCATGCTCATGTTACAACATTGATACCCCTTTGGTGCAGGGACCCCCCGGGACCATGGGGTGGGCTTGAACCACTGCGCACATTTGCTATTCAGTGCTGATTATCACCATGGCAGAGGTATGTGATGGGCTTTGTGGAGTGGCACAAGTGTCCCGTGGAAGGGGCTGTTTCGTTGGCATACGTTGAAAGCAGCTCGAGATGGCTCTGAGGTTTCTCCTTGTCTGCACTGTGGCTGGTGGGAGGAAGGTGACACTTTGGCTTTGCATTGCAATGGGACCTGCTAGCCCATCAGCCGTGCAGCAGCTTGGTGGGACACAGGGGAGCTTGCATGGGAGCTGCCCTAGGAACCCCTATCCTCCAGCTCCATGGGGGCTGCAAAGGCAGCTCTCTGCCATGTTAAGGGCTGGCTGCTTGGCCCGGGCTGCAGGGAGGGGTGCCAGCTGCCTTTTCCAGCTTTTCTGGCATTTCAGGAATGCCCTTCCCTCACTGAAGCTGCGTTTCAAAGCCTTTAACCCTTTGGCTGGCTGCATCCCATGCCTGAATGCATGTCACCGGGCCCTGGTGCTGGGGCAAAGGACGGCACAGCCCAGTGGGAGCTGGTGTCCCCCTGGTACTGAGCACACCAGGACACCTCAGCTTAGTAGCACAGGGGTGTCGTGGAGCACCCAAGCTACACTGGAGCATGTCTGGCTATTCAGACACAGTGTATCTGAAGCATCTTCTTCTTCCTTTTCGTGCTTGGAGATGTGCAGCTTGCAGTGCCCACTGCCTCGCTGCTTCACCAGACTGGTGTAATGGTGCAAATGGTTCATTTTGGGCTGAGTATGTACCCTGGGACCTGGCCAGTGGGGAGGTCCAAGCGGTGGCACTCTGCTGCTCCAGCATCTCTGGTTTAGGGAGAGATCCTCTGCGGATGCTTTCAGGTTTCTCTGGTAGACTTGTCCCCCTGGGGAGGGTGATCTGAGGTCCTCACCACCCTCCTGGGGAGCAGTTTTATGTGGACACATAGTTACGGAGTACTTCTGTGTTCCTTCCTCCTGTACAACACTGCACAGGCTACAGAAACCCTCTCTGGCAGTCGTTGCATGGATTTCAGAAGGGGTTTTGCCCACTCGAACCCAAGCTATTGAGTTGCTATGGAACTCAATTTAGGAGAGAGATCGTATTCATTTAAGTGTGCACCAAATGGGACTGGTTCTGCTTTTTATAACCCTGTGCTAGTTAAATCTCTCAAACCACAGGAGACTTTTGGGCAATGCACTCACGTTCTATCAGCGTCCCGTGTTAAATTCGCAGTGACACCAAAACTGGCGATTCCTTTGGCATCTGAAGTCATGCGTCTTGCGGCTGTTTTATGTCCAGTGGCCAGATGTGTTCATCAGGTTGTGGCGGTGGCGTTGAGGGACTGTGACAAGCAAGCAGCAGGTTTAATGCTCTGCTCCCGGTGCCTTATTTCCCGGCTGTAAGTGAAGCCCGAGCATTCGCAGAGCCGGGAGGGGTCTGTGCGTGCAGTAGCAGCGTCTGCCCACGAGATGGCGCTCTGAGCATGTGGTCCCCCAGCCAGGCCGGCTGGGCAGGGAGACGGTCCAGCGGCGGCTGCAGGGATGCTCAGGGGCCTGGAGCATCTCTCATGAGGAGAGATGGTGGGAGCTGGGCCTGGTTAGTGTGGGGCAGAGCAGACTGAGGGGATCCCATCCATGCAGATCAGTATCTCAAAGGTGGGTACCAGGAGGATGGTGCCAGACTCTTCTGCGGTGCCCAGCAACAGGATGAGGAGCAATGGCCATGAACTAAAACACCACAAGTTTCTCCTCATCACGAGGAAGAACTTCTTTGCACTGAGTGTGTCAGAGCACTGGCACAGGCTGCTCAGGGGGATTGTGGAGTCTCTCTCTCTGGAGCCACCCCAAGCCCACCATGGACATGTTCCCTGCTCTGGGTGGCCCTGCCTTGGCAGGGGTTGGATGGGATGATCTCGAGGTCCCTCCAACCCCGATGGTTCTGTGATTCTGTGGGCATGGGCTGCTGCAGGCTAGCATCCAGCCGGGCACTCCCTGGCCCCACTTCTCCCAGTCACTTTGTTGTCAGCCTACAACAAGTCTCTAACAGTGTGTGCATGTGCTTCTGTGAGCCGGGAGCTCTGTGCCGCAGGTAGAGCTGTGATTTGTGCTTCCCGGGGTATCACAACTGTTACAAATGTGTTTTCAAGTGTGTGTTTTGCACAATGTTGAGTCCTAACAGGGAGGCCCCAGCCTGGGGAGAGGTGTCTGGGGGAGAACAGAGCTGCTGGAGTTGGTGTGCTGTGCCTGAGTACTGTGCTGCAGCAAGGGGGGGACTGCAGGCAGCTGCCCTGGTGCTGAGGGGCTGGTGGGGCTTGGGAGACTCAAGGTGATGTCTCTGCTTTGCAGCAATGCTTCTCCTGTACCTGGACAAGTTCCTTATGTTCGGAAACAGGAATAGGTATAGGTGCATGCCTCTCTGTTAGGGGCACAAACACTTCCTTTCTCCCATCCTTCTTTGTCACTCCAGGTTGGATGGGGCTTGGAGCAAGCTGCTCCAGTGCAAGGTGTCCCTGCCCATGGCAGGGGGTTGGAACTGGATGAGCTTTAAGATCCCTTCCAACACAAACCAGGCTGTGCTAAGCCTGAATTCCTAATTCAGTTTAAGTGGGGCCAACCCCCTGTGTATCCTCCAAACCCTCAATGTGCCCCAAAGCCATTGTGGCTCCATGGTCTGTGCCTCTTGCTGTTCTTACCACCAAAGCATCTTCCCATAGCTGGCCTCACCATCCTTCCCCATCTCCCTCCCCTCCTTTAATTCCCACTTCCTCCCCAAAGCCTGTGTGAAATGGATGTCACCATCCGAGCTTGCCCAGCAGTGTGGGGATGAAGTATTAGTGGGCAGGGGAGCAGGGAGCTGGCACACAGGGAGGCAGTCACTGGGGCTGGAAGTTCCATACAGACATGAGATGTAGGAGATGAACTGGCGTTGTCTGGGTGATCTCCCTTTCATAGGCTGTGCTGTGGTTTGGCAGCACGTGCCCGGACTGTCAGCTCTTGCAGATGAGGACTTGTTTTGTGCTTTAAAGTGCCGTGGCCCATCCCTGGGGCTGCAGTGAATACCATTAACCCACAGCTCAAGATAGCACTGGTGTGCTCTGTGCCGCTGCTGTGCCGCTGTGCAGTGGTGGCAGCCGCTTGCTCTGGTCCTGGAGCTGAGCTGGAGCTTGGTGTGGATGTGCTTGTTTCACATCCCGAGCATCATGAGCCAGGATCCAGTATCCACCCAGATACTGAGCGGAGAAGCACATTCCTTCACAGGCAAGCATGCAGCAACCCCTCCTCTCCTCCTCACTTCCATCGCTCTGATAAACTTTGCCATTCCATACATTTTGCGGCATTGAATTTATGCTTCTTTCCCAATTGCTGATGAGAAAGCTGAGCACAGGCTTGGCTGCCTTGGAGAGCTGCATCTGAGACCTCCAGCCCCTTACCTGCTGTCCGGGTGCTTTCCTGGCTTGCACAGTACCCCTGTAAATGGAGATACCAGGTTGTGCAGAGCCCAGCACTGTACCAAAGTCAAGGTACGTTCTGCCTAAGCAATTACTTTGATCCCCAAGGCTGGATCTCATCAAAGGCTGAAATCAGGATTGTTTGACAACACCTATTTTCCATTAGCAATGTTGACAGCATTAATTATATTCTGATGCTTTAATTCTTTATTATTGAAATCACACATCAGTGCCAGGCATCGCTTTGCAAGGGGGGGGGGAAATGTTATGTTAATTAGCTGGAGTTAACTGGGTCATCCCACTCAGTTTTTGGCTGTGGGCACAACACTCCAGCTCTTGTACTGGAGTCTCTGGGTCTGCCAAGATTCGTTTTAAACAAACATGAGCAAGCCAGGATTTCTGAGCCAGCTTTTTTAGGACTCTTGGGTGCAAGTTATGTGAAAATATTTATCCCTCTTGTATACTGTTTAACATCTTCCTTGGTTACTAATGGACTGGAAAGGACTTCATTGTCCTCAAGTGATACAAGTACATCATCTCGCTGCTTTGCGAAGGCAGAGCAGGAATGTTTATGGGAATCTTCTGCCTTTTCTTTGTCATTATTAACTGTCTTGTGCTCTCTGCTTTGGACGCGGCTGGTGCTTATCTTGGGATTTCTTTTGTTTGCACTGAATTTTAAACATCTCCTCTATATTAGCCCATCACATCGTGGCTTCCTTTGTCCTCCCTCCCACAGGTACAGTCCCCAGATCACAAAGAACGGAGCAAAAGCTCAGCCTGGCAATCCTGAGGTGAAGATGAAAGGTCCCGAGCCGGTGATCAGCCAGATTATTGACAAGCTGAAACACATCAACCAGGTTTGTTGTGCCAACAGCGACGGCTCCAGACTGGGTGGTTTCCAAATCACTTTGTCCTTCCACTGGGTCAGACAACGCGGGGCACTGAGGCATCTCCATCCTCAGCAGCAGGGTATGAAGTGGGGCCACCTCAGCCCTGCACTGTTCCAGGCTGCCAGCAGTGGCAGGTCCTGATGCATGCACGCCGGCAGGGTTTGTGTGGCCTGTGCTCCGTGTCTCCTCTGGTTGGAGGAGTCCCCTTTGGTACTCCTGGGAGGGTTACCCATTTCTTTGCTCTATCTCCCTGGGCATCCACTCCCAGTCACTGCTGGGACAAGTTATGTCGAGTGGGGATATGGCAGAGCTGCATTAGACTCTTCCCGCTGCTTCTTTCCCACCGTCTCAGACCTGGCATCCCTGCTGGGACAAGCAGCATCTTGTCTCTCCCCATTGTGCCAGGCCACATTAAGCCTGTGAACAAGGCTTGCTGCTGCCAAGGGGTTAGGTGGCACCTCGGTGCAGCGTTCAGCTTGCAATCGTTACCCTCCCAGAGCTCTCTGCAGAGAGCCAGCCGAGCTCTGGTCTGCCTCTGGGCTCTGCTGTGCTCTCTGCGTCGAGGAGTAACTCAGAGAGGGAATGTTTTCATGGGCTGCTAGCTTGGACCTCTCTGCTTCCCAGGTACACAGCACTGGGACCTCGCAGGGCAAATACAGGGGTGGTAACGCTGGCTGTTAATACAGCTGCGCTGCCTAGGCTCTCCAAGAGAGCTCTGACTGGTGGGGACCTTGTTGAGGGCTGCTCCAGCACAAGGCTTTGGGCAGTGATGGGTTCCAGGGTTAAGCCCAGCTTAGCTCCCCGGCCGGGTGGGCTGCGAGTGCTGCTCGCTCCGAGTTGCTGGCTTAGCGACTTTTCTGCTAACCTCTGCTTTCCTGCTCCACCACTGCCAGGGACTGTTTTCACAGCAATTCCCAGTTTAACCCCCGTGCCCTCCGACACAGGCACGCCTCATTAGGCACTGTCTGGGAGCGGGATGCAGCCAGGGATGCGGGGTCCTTGGGAGCACCCCGACATGCAGGAGCCGATGTGGGCAGCGCATCCTGCTGTGCCTCCCTGTGCCAAGCTGTGCCATCTGCCAACAGCCCATGATTGTTACGGGGAGGGGGGGGGAGAAAAAAGCATCATCAGCTCCCTATTAAATGGGGTAGAGGGCAGGCTTCAACCTGCAGGTGATAATGATATTTTGCCGTTCACAGTGAGAAAGTCGCACTGAACAAAACACGGTTATTAGTGTACTTGAAACTGCTGACATAAAGTGGTTGTGAAATGCTGGCTGCCAGATTGGGTCAAGTTAGGTCTTTGCTGAACAGTTCAGGCTGCTGAGGAGTGGAGATCTGTGGAATGAGAGAGACCCTGGGTAAACAGTGCCGGGCTGAACTCAGCTGTTTGCAGCAGCAGAGTGTCAGCTGCTGCTCGGAGAAAAACAGTGGTAAGGGGTGAACATGGTCAACTCGGTCATGGCCTTTCCCAGTGCTTCCCCTCCTCGGTGTGCAGCATCAGATTAGAACGTGTTATAGGGGGGGGCAGGTGAGTTCTTTCGGTTTAAACAGCATAAATGGGAGTCTGGAAGGTATCAAACCCTCCTGTGAAGTTGTGTTGGAGAAGGAGGGAGAGGTGAGAATAAAATCAGGAGAAACTAATTTGTGAGCACTAGTTATGAACCCAGCTATTCCTGCGGAGGGTCTGCGGGCCGTGGTGAGTGGCTTATTCACTGGGAAAGTAACTGCAGAGCTGGGATTTGGGTGTCAGAGCTCAGCATCACACTCATTTTCTTGGCCTACTGAAGTTTTGTGCTCTCCTCCACATCTGGAATGCATCTTGAACACTGAATAGTAGGAAATGTGGAAGGAGCAGCAGCTCTGGCTGGATTGCAGTTGTGTTTTTCAGGTGCTGGCGTCAGATCTGGGAAGCAGCGGGGACTCCAGGCTGGGAAAGGGTGAGAATCTCCTCATCCACCAAGCTCAACCCAAAGGGCTTTCAAACATCCAGAATCTTTAGGAGGAAAGAGCCATCCTTTCAAGTGTTTGCGGTGCTCAGAGCTGTAAACTGGATCCCCTGTGGGACTACCAGTGAATTATGAACCTAGGACCATGTGATGACTTCCTCCCAGTGTGTGGTGTTGGAGATGCAGCTTGGGTTCTGCGGCTCTGGGTAGGCTCAGGACCCATGCTAGGTGGTGAGGTTTTTGTAGGGTTCCATAGCTTTTACTTGTAAGTTTTTGCTAATGCCTGTAATTTGCCAGTGATTTGGCTTCAATTTATTGCTGGCTGCTCATACTGATGAAAAGTGTGTGCTCTTTTAGCAGCACGCCATGGTTTTGAGCTCACTTGAGCCTGGCAAATACGTTCTGTGTGGAAATCCTGCTCTCACTTGTTAGTTCATGTCTCCTCCAACTGAACCCGGGTAAGGGCGCACATCCATGATGGATTCTCATTGAGCTTCTGCAGCATAGAAAACCTAATCCAGAGAGAAAGGGAAGGAAAAATGTGCCAGATTGTATTAGTTTGGTTCAAGCATCTTTCATCAAGCTAAAGTAAATGAATGAGTAAAGCACGAGTAGTGCTGTCCCAAGACAGGGCTTTCAGGATGGGTCCCCCTCACCTTATCAAGGCCCCAGCCTATTTCTGTTTCACCCGAACGTGTGGCTGTGGCTGGTGCTATTTTTCATGCTATATTGGAAATAAGGGTTATTGGTTTAATTTCCTTTATAACTTCTGCTAGATGCCCACCAAGTTTGGGGTTAAGTTATTTTTGCTGTCTGCCCAGAGGCATGAGCAGCCCATCCATAAATATTAACGTTGTTATCTCAGCTGGGAGGCCAGGGGTCACCTCCAGGAAAATGAGTTGGAATCGGTTCCTGACTTTTATTTCCCAGAGTGGATGGGGTCTGTTTCTAGCTAGAAGGGTTTTCACTCATCCTACGCGTGAAACTGTATTGAAACTGAAAGGTCATTTGGTATCAGGACAAGGTCTTGCTCAGGTTTTACTGCGACTCAGTAGCATCTGTAGGCAAAAAGCAGTGCGCAAGGTGAGCTGTTTCCTCTGGTCATTTGAATTTCTCCCCGCCACAGGGGCATTTGAATGGCTGTCAGATGGGGATGAGCTTCAGGTTTTAACATATACATGGAGATTGGAGACATATGCATGTCCTGGGTGCCCTCCCACATGGGTGACCTTCTATTGATCCTCCTCCTCCAAGAAAGGCGCTGGAGAGCAGACCTGAGTGATGCTGGTGTGAGGATACAGCAGGGATAGAGACCGCGGGTACCAAATCAGCCAATGTCACCCCCTTGGTCCTCCTTCCTGTCTCTCTGCACCCCAAGCTGACTCGTGTGCTCTCTGCAGTGCTATGGGGCTCTGCTCACAGCAGATGCTTTACCCTGTCCTTACCTGTTTAAGCCTGTGCCCGGTTCCAATCCCTTTTTGTGCTTAGATAAATGCTGGTATTTATCACAGGACCATCTCTAGGAGGAAGAGGGCACTTTTGGAAGAAAAGACAGGGGGAAAACCCCATGAAAAATGAGCAATAAGATCCATAAAAGGAAGTTTAACTGGGGGAGATGTATCTTTACAGGATTGAAGGGCCTGGAAACATATTGTACATTTCCAGACACTCGAGTTAAGGGCTCATTTAGAATATTTCAGATACACTGGAGTTTGACAGTTCCTTGGTTTCCACATCAAACAATCTGTAATTTATTGCCCCGTATAGGGACTGTGTTTTTATCATATTGCATATTCTCTAGCCAGAAATCTAACTACCATATAAGCTCTTGAAAAAAAACACCCCTTTGGGGATTGGAATCCAGGCAATGTGCCTTCACAGACCCTGAGAAACCCCATTTGATTTATTTCCTTGGAAATAAGGGGAGCACACAATTTCTTGGAGCATTACAGCTGTTCCCCAAGCAGGATCTCGCTGCCTTTCTTCACGTGCTTGGTGTAAAGACCCGGGTCCTGTGGTGAGCCCTGTGTGAAAGAGCCTCGTGTCCTTCTTTGTGGGGTTTACAGGGGGATGAGAACAAAACTTAGACCTTTTACAAGGCATAAACCACGGAGCTTTAGCGGCAAGGAAGCAGAAAAGACAAAGGAGGCCCAGAGGTGCAAATGCCCAAGGACAAACTAGACTGGAAGCTTACAGAGAAGCAAGCCCTGGTGTTTAAATAGGCGCTTGGAGCTGGTTTGATCAACCCATGTGTCCTATATTTGTTTGTAGGTTTAATGGGCTGTTTCCCTGCGGCCTGGCCGCTGGGAGAGGGCAGGCTGGAGGTCACCCAGAAGTTAATTTGGAAAAAGGCCAAAAGGCCACAACTTGATGGAATCAAATCTAAACAAGATAGGGCTGGGAACAGCGCGGTGCCCTTGTGCCTCAGCCGCTCGCAGCTCCTCTGCTCTAAATAGAGGGTGATGGAGCATCAGGGACCGGCCATGGGGGTTAAACCCCACCACGGGCGGTGATGCTCAGGGTGGGATCCGGATCCCACTCATGGCACACAGGGAACCTGGGAATGGGCTGCCCCAGCACTGCAGCCGCTGCTCTCTGGGCACGGGGCAGCTCCCAAGGGGGAGATATGGGGTCCCCAGGAGCTGCTTCACCAGACCCTGTCCCAGGCAGCTCAAAGCAGGGGAAACTGTTAAGTTCATTATGGGAGACCCCGGGGAGCTGGGGGGTTTTCAGGCCTGTATTTCCCCTTCAGCAAGCTCCGTGACTTTGAGGGATTTGGTGGGATACTGTTCCTCTGTGCCCTGCTAGGCTCTGTGAGCTTTATTGCTCCCACTGTATTTCAGCTTCCCGACCAGATGAAGCAGCATCATAATGGGAAAAATGCACAAGCTGCCAGATTGTTAAACCAAGTGATGCACAACACTTAACGCTTGAAAATACAACCCCTCCGTTGCACCAAAACAAGTTGCTTTTTGTTATTTTCCCCCTTTGAAATGCAGTCAGCTAACACTGCGATGTCTGGAGTGCTGCAGAGGTGCAATAGAATTCATCAGGTCCTCAAAAGAAATGTTCGTAAAGACAATAACTACTTGGAAACGCCTTTTGTGAACATTATTAAACAGTTTGTAACAATTAGAATATTAAAACCACACGCTGTTGAAAGCAACCAGACATTGCAATTATTTCTTACTAAGGCTATTAACTAAAATGACAGAAGAGTTTCAGTTTAATGATAAATGCATTTTGGAATGGATCAGCTAATTCTTCTTTTACTACACCAAATAATCTATAGCTCCACCAAGTCTAGGCCTGGTATTTAAAGATTAACTCCTTCATTCTTTTGAGCCATGCCTCAGCTCTCGGTAACACGCCAGGTAAATGCTCTCCCACTCCGTGTGCAAGTGGCAATTCCAGGATTTTGCCAGGCTGGTTAAAGCAGGGGGAATGTGACCCTCTGTAACAGGAACATCATGAAATTTGAACATATCTGACTGTCAGGTTGCTTTTTAAACCCAACCTTCTCCTTCCTTCTTAGAATCATTGAACTATAGAATGGTTTGGGTTGAAGGGACCTTAAAGCTCCTCCAGCTCCAACCCCTGCCACGGGCAGGGACCCCTTCCACTGGAGCAGCTTGCTCCAAGCCCCTGTGTCCAACCTGGCCTTGAGCACTGCCAGGGATGGGGCAGCCACAGCTTCTCTGGGCACCCTGTGCCAGCGCCTCAGCACCCTCACAGGGAAGAGCTTCTGCCTTAGGTCTAACCTGAACCTCCCCTGTTTCAGTTTGAACCCATCACCCCTTGTCCTGTCGCTACAGTCCCTGATGAAGAGCCCCTCTCCAGCATCCTTGTAACCCCATTAGACACTGGCAGCTGCTCTTCTCCAGGCTGAACAGCCCCAGTGTTCTCAGCCTGTCTCCATATGGGAGCTGCTCCAGCCCCTGATCATCCTCCTGGCCTTCCCTGGACTCGCTCCAACAGCTCCATGTTCTTACGTTGAGGACATCGGAACTGCACCCAGTGCTGTAAGTGTGCCCATGCCAGCTATCGCCCGTCAGGACCATATCTGCAAACGCGCCGGCTTTGTTGGGGTTGCTGTGGGAGCACGGTACCTGCAGGTCACCCACAATGGGGTTTCTTTGACAGCCAGAGATTAACTGGACCCAGCGTGTTTGCGTGTGTGTTTTCAAACAGAGCTGTAAGCTGGGCTCAAGTTTCTCGCCTGTTTTACCTTATGGTCTTGCCTGACCCTCTCCTTCCCTGGAATTCCCTGGTTCCTGCGGTCTTGTGCAGGAGAAGGGATTCAACTTTGCCCCCGTGGCTTCAGAGCCAGCAGGGATTCAGATGCCTCAGGTGTGTCCTGCAGGGAGCAGACTCCAAACAATGCCGTGGAAATCAGCTGGGAAAACCCCTACCTTTAAAGGGGATTCATTGGCTCTTGTGTTCAAAACGTGCAGCTGATGCACAGCGGTGCTTTAAAACAAACACCAGACATCCTGTACCGGCGCTGGAGTTTATCCTGTTGTGGAGGAAACAAACCTGGAGGAATCCTTGTGCGGCAAAACACGGTGTAAGTGGAGCTGTTGATGCCAAGTTAACAGTTAATTACAGTTACTCTGGGCCTTGTTAATCACATCTGCTGTGATTGAGGCTGGTAACTCCATCAGTAGATGTCCGAGGGAGGCGTCCTCCCTGATGGTGCCAGTAAAAGCCATGCGGCCATCCCTGGCGTTAGTGGGGTCGTTGACAGGTTTCTCATTCATGTGGATTTTCGCTCTGAAATTTGACTTACATCACGTGTGGTCCAGACTGGGAGGGGACTGGGATTCAGGGAGCTGATCTCCATCCTCCAGAGCAGGCCTGGCAGGTAACCTGTGGGCTTCTTGGCCACAGGAGAAATCTGATTGCTTTTGTTCTTGAGAAGAAGCCTGGTTAACAGTGATAATGTTCCTTATGATTCCAGGCTGGTGCAGCAGCACAGGGATGATGTTCTCAGGGGAAGGGAGGAAAAAGCAGTGCTGGAACCTGCTGTGGGCAGGGAGGGCCAGCTCCAGCCAGATGTTAGTGTTGCCTTCCCAAGCTTTGCTTTGGGAGCATTGCTGGGATGCCTGCGAGATTCCCACTCCATCCCTTGCTGCTCCATGTGCTGGGAAGGTTGGACCTGGGCATTTCTCCAGTGCAATTCTGCCACTTCAAACCATTCTGTCTGCAGTAAAAACAAGGTTCACTTATGGGATTTTCTTCTCCCAGAGGCAATAATGTGTATCTAGTCCCCAACACCAGCTGGGCATAGGTAGTGGAGGAGCCCTTCCAGATCGTGGCTGCTCAGCCTGCTATGGGTTTGTGTATATCTTGTATTGAAGGAATGGAAAGCACTCACTGTTTTGGCATCCCTTTGATGGAGAGGGCACTGTAAGGTGTCTTACTACTGTGTGCAGAAAGACATTAGCCGTCTGGGCTAAAGAAACCTGGAGAGGGGCTTTGGACAAGGGCCTGTAGGGACAGGCCAAGGGGAATAGCTTGAACCTGCCCGAGGGGAGACTGAGCTGAGCTCTTAGGCAGAAGCTGTTCCCTGGGAGGGTGCTGAGGCGCTGGCACAGGGTGCCCAGAGAAGCTGTGGCTGCCCCATCCCTGGCAGTGCTCAAGGCCAGGTTGGACACAGGGGCTTGGAGCAAGCTGCTCCAGTGGAAGGGGTCCCTGCCCGTGGCAGGGGCTGGAGCTGGAGGAGCTTTGAGGTCCCTTCCAACACAAACCAGGCTGGGGTTCTGTGCCCTACAAGCGACTGAGCAGCCCTGCTCTGGGAAAGGGTTGTCCATGTTTAGGAAGCACTGGCTTGGCTTGGTGAGGAGCCGAGGCTGCCTCTGGTCCCTCTCCTGCTGCTCTGTCCCGTCTCCGTGGAGGCAGTGGGCAATGCAGGCGCTGCAGCTTTCATCCCCGCTGTGCTGCTGCCAGAAGGTGCAAGAGGTTTTGTCCGTTTTAGGCAGTGAATAATTTGTCATCTCCCTCCTCGTGTTGCACCTGCTGACGAAGCAGATGGCTGGAATCAGGCAGGTTTCTGCTGGCAAACCTGGTCCCCACGCAGTGACACTGCTTTGACTGCATTGGGGCCGCTGTAAATAACCCTCATGGCTCAGGAGGAGTCTCTCAGGTAATGCTGCAGGTCATCAAACTTCTTAGCTTGGTTTTGACATGACTGATTCCAAAGGCTGACCTGTGTTTTAGCGCTCGTGCCGTTGGAGCACGTGCTGCGAGAGATGGCCATTGCAGCGTATAAAGCTGCGAGCAGACGGGGAAGGTTCGGTTGCCGCAGTATTTATTGCCTGTGGCCTCACTGCGCTGCATTGTAAAGGAGCAATGTTTAAAAGCAGCAAATGTGCTCGGCCGGCCTTTCTGAGGACGCGTGTGAGAAGATGCTGTCTGGTGAAGCACAGTCAGCAGTGGAGGTGGGAGGCAGGAGGCAGAGGACGGGTACTGGAGCCATCAAGAAACACTGTGATGGGCAGGAAGTTGTCTTTTTTGGCAGGACCCCTCGAATGCCTCCTGCCTACGAGCGGGGAAGGAGTTTGCTGACCTTTATGTGCAGCTCCTACACGCTGAGGGTGAGACTCTTGCAGGTGTGTTTCAGGGCTTCCTCCGGGAGTGTTGGCTCGCACTGGGGGAGGGTGTAAAGTCACCAGCTTCAAACCTAATTTAAACCCCGAGCAGCTTCAGCTGCTCAGTTGGTGGCTGTGGATCCGTGTGGGAGAACCGCGCCGGGCAGGGCTCCTCCTGCCTCCAGCTCTGGAGAGCTGAGGTTGAAGGGTCTGTTTCTGTGGGATGCAGTGTGTGTCGGTGATGGGGTTTACCCCGGTGTATGAGCAGTGCCCGTGCCGGAGGCTGAGCATTTCCTTATCCGGTTTGTAGATCCCTCCTAGGTGCCAGTATTGCCCCTGGGAAAGCTGTGTCTGGGAAGCTGAAGTCTCTCCTGTTTGGGTTTTAGCAGGCAGCAGCCACTCTGAATGCAGAGAAAAGCTTTGACCTTGCCCAGGAGCCAGCCCAGCCATCAGCTGGACATTAGGGACCATGGAGCTGGAGAGACCCTATTCCAGGATTGCTCCTGGTCTGACCTGTTGCAGCTGGATGCCTGTTTAAAGTGCATAAATACTTGCGACAGCAGAGCCTGGGGCTCAGCTCTCCCTGCTCCAGCTGGGCACCCTCCCCAGCAGCACCAGTCTCATCCTGCCTGCAGATCAGACCCTGGATCTGTTCTCCATGCAGGAATGAGCAGCGGCTGTTGGGTGGCAGAGGTGGCCACGGGATGCTGGAAGCCTCTGGCACCCCTCAGCTCCCATGGAGAACATCCAGGGCTCAGCTGGGTACAACCTGCCCTGGTGAGGTGGCCATGGGTCCTCACGGACTGCTCACCCCTTCCTGGCGGACAGGTCTGGGGGGTGTTTGCCTCCTCCTGCCTGATTGAAGTCCCTGGTGATATCGGTCTCAGTAATCAGCCTGGCACTGGGTTTGTCTTGTCTGATAAGGGGTGACTGGCTTTATGAGGCAGTTGTTCAGGCCCCTGTGACAGCTCCGTGGAGCTGGGGACACTCAGCAGAAGTGCTTGACGCTGCTGTTTGGGATCCCAGTGTCTTGGGGTGAAGTGAATGTGGAATTAAAGGGAGAAAGAGCAGCCCTGAGAGCGCAGAGTGATGGGCGCTGCTGCTCGGGCAGGAACCTCTGTGGAAGGCTCACAAGAAGACATGGCTGGAGAAGTCCCTCTCTGCTGGGGGCTCTTAGGGAAGGAGGGAAGTGGTGGGGATGGATTTACCTCTCATTTGTGCGGCAGAAGGAGAAGCGGGGAGAAAGATCCTTCCTGCCCAGCCCTCGGCTCGCTGCTTGCTACCTGGTGCCAAGGCCAAGATGTTTGTCTCGCAGGCAGCCGCCGCTGACAGCCGGCGAGTGGCCACGTGTGCCGGAGCCTGAGCCAAGAGGAAGTGTCCCAAGGCTCCAACACGGGATGGGCTGAGGCAGGAGGCTGCGGGGACCCACTCGCTGCTGCGTTCCCTGGGCACGCTGGGCTGTGGGGCTTTCTTAATAGATGGCTCGAGGTGGTGTGAGAGGGTGCTGAGGCGCAGGCACAGGGTGCCCAGAGGAGCTGTGGCTGCCCCATCCCTGGCAGTGCTCAAGGCCAGGTTGGACACAGGGGCTGGACGAGCTTTAAGGTCCTTTCCAACCCAAACCGTTCTATGATGCTTACATGTCCTCCTAGACACCTTCTTTCTAGGCCATCCCTGCTCAGATGCCTGAAGGATGGGGTGGCAGTGAGGTGGTTGATCGCTCCACCTCTACCCGTGTTGTCTTCGTGTTCCTTGTGCTCCTGTTTTGCTTGCTGTCTCACGTTTTATCTTCCGGTGACGTGCGCTTTGGGCCTTCCTGAGCGGTGTTTGGATGGCAGAGCAGGGCTCTGCTCCAACGTAACGAAACAAAATATGGAAAATATGGGTAACAGCAGTGATGGGTCCTGGCCCGTGTAGGCTCCCACACCCCTCCTTCACCCATCTGCCAACACCTCAGGGGTGGCTGCTTGGCAAGTGGAGAGATAGGTCCAGGTTCTCCTGTCTGGTGACGCAAAGCGGGCGGAAAGGAGAAGAGAAAGCAGCTGGGGCTGCTGGTAGGTGACTGAGAAACTGTGGGGAGAAGGAGCAGGGGTACAATGCCAGTGAGGAAATGGGGTGGAAAGGGGTCAAGGCAGACAGGCCTTGCAGGTAGCAAGGAAGGGAGCATCTTTGCAATGCCTTTTCCGCCATCAACAGCATGGATGTGCCTGGTGGGGACAGCTCTCCCGGTGACTTTCTTGGTTTAGTGGTTTAATCAGTGATGGGTTTCACTGGTTTTGGCGTTTGAGGGGTGCCTGTGTTTGATGGAGGTGGATGGTGGTGTAGGCAGAGATGCTGAAGGACTGGTGATAGTTTGGTCTCAGAAATGCAAAGGACGAGAAGGAGCTGTAGCAGCTCAGGGACCAGCAGCGTTTCTCCAGCATCAGCCTGGCTGTGGGGCTCAGGGGATGAGCCAGAAGCAGATGGGGGCTGCCCAGGTCCCCAGCCCTGCTTGGCACCCACCCCGGCCTGTTCCTTCCTACCACGGCACAAAACCAAGCCAGAAATAGCTGCGGGGTGGAAGGGGAAGGAACTGGCTCTAAGGTGAAGGAGCTGATCCCAAAGCCTGAGTCATCTCTTTTTCGCATGTGCCCTGTGATGAATGAGCATTTGTTCGGGTCGGGGAAGTGACACTGCCCTGCCTGGGGACAGCAACAGGAGCCATCCCTCTGCCTGCGCCGTGCCAGGGAGGGCTTAACCTCTGTGTCCACATCCACATCCTGTCCCGGGCATCGGCCTCCTGTC
The DNA here is from genome assembly GCF_037157495.1 of Lathamus discolor. Lineage (NCBI taxonomy): Eukaryota > Metazoa > Chordata > Aves > Psittaciformes > Psittacidae > Lathamus > Lathamus discolor. The sequence continues at coordinate 21,840,864 of NC_088892.1, forward strand.
GCCAAAGCAGAGCGATTCATAACGGCCTGGCAGCCCCTTCTGCTGCTGAGGGAGATTTACTGGCCAGGGCAGGCCTGTTTTAATTACGGCCAGCACTGAGGGGTCTTTATCTGTCTTCCTTTACCCACTGGGATGGTGTCAGTTTTGATAGCTAATCTGGAATTAAGCTGATGATCCCTGAAGTAGGGCCACCCTTGGGCCAATAATTCACTGCTGTCACCAGCTTCTTTGTGCTATCCGGAGAGCGACCAGGAAAACTGATTTACAGGCAGCTGAGAGCATCTCCGCTGGCTGGAGCTTGTGAAGAAGCAAAGGGGGTCCTGCTGTGCTGCTAGGCCCCGAGAGATGCACAGGAAGGGCTTTTCCTGCTCCAGGAGATGGTCTTATGAGTGCCAAGAGCAGCTCCAGTGCCTAAAGGGGCTGCAGGAAACCTGGAGAGGGGCTTTGGGCAAGGGCCTGTAGGGACAGGCCAAGGGGAATAGCTTGAACCTGCCCGAGGGGAGACTGAGCTGAGCTCTTAGGCAGAAGCTCTTCCCTGTGAGGGTGCTGAGGCGCTGGCACAGGGTGCCCAGAGAAGCTGTGGCTGCCCCATCCCTGGCAGTGCTCAAGGCCAGGCTGGACACAGGGGCTTGGAGCAAGCTGCTCCAGTGGAAGGGGTCCCTGCCCGTGGCAGGGGCTGGAGCTGGAGGAGCTTTGAGGTCCCTTCCAACACAAATCTGTCTGGGGTTCCATGGTTCACCCCTTTGGGCACCCTTTGGCATGGGCTGTTGTGGAGCCCCAGAGCAGGAGTGACCCCAGTCTGGTGCATGGAGAGCACATCCTTGGGTGATTCCTTGCCCATAGAAGGTAGAAGGTGCTACCTGGGGCTTGGTCTGACGAGTGCAGCTTCAGCAGTACAAAACCTGCGATGTCTCAAGCCTCAGCACAAGGGACGTGCAGGATTTGCCTTTAGAGCAGCTGATAAAACAGCTGACGTGCCCAATTTGTTGTTTTTCCAAGCACTGAAATGACTTTTCCAGCTCCAAAGCCTGCTCCTACTTTATTAACATCTGATTAGCGATCACTCCTTGTTGTGCTGAGCTTGAAACCAGAGTACAATTAGGAACAGGTTTCTTCTCTGCCACGTCTTGTGCTGCCAAGGTGCATCCAAGTGGAAGGGCTGTTAAGGAAACCACAATATGGGTGTCCTTGTGCCAAAATGGGCTCTTCTGTCCTTGGGCTAATGTAGTGGTCAGAAGGGCAGGGAGGAAAGGGCACACGTGTGTAGAGGGAGAAGTACAGCTCCTGCTATTTACAGCTACTTTTAGAAGTCTCAAATCAACTCGTTTTCAAATGGTGTTTGATGCTTGGTGCCAGGAACATTGAGTTTTTCTGTAATAGGCGTTGTAATTGTGGCTGTTCAAGAAGGGGAAAGTTCTCTGGAGCTTGGAAAGAAGTACATGGTAATGGTGCTGTTGATGTTGCAGAGAGTTTCTGCCAGGGCATGGTCCTGTGCACCAAGGCCCCTGTCCAGAGGCAGCATCAACGAGAGCTGGGTGATAGGGAAGCAGACAGCACCAGTGAGTCCTATTATAAGGGCTGCTTAAATAATAAAGTATTTGCTAGTAAAAGATAACTTTTTCCACGCTATTTCCAGGGCTCATGAGCAGAGGAAGTGGAGAGAATCGATTCTGCTGTTGCATGCTTGTGCGTGATCAGGCCACAAAATTCAAAACACATGAGTTTGCACAGAGTCCCCAACTTCAGCTTTTCCAGTGGGCTCCTTTCCCCCCGTTCTTGCCTGTGATCAGATAATGACCTCTGTGAGCAAACCAGCCCCAGCTGTATTTCATAATGGGAATATACTTCTGTACAGTGTAATGAGCTGTTAACAGGCAACAGCATCGTGTGAAAATCTGCACATCTCCCATGATACTGCCCTCATTTAAAAGCCACCCATAAATTACTCAGTGTTGCAGATTTCAAGGTCAGGATTGCCCATAAGAGCCAAGGTTTTTCTCCCCCAAACCCAATGTTTTCAGCAGGATGGAATTTAGAATAGAAAAACCTGACCTGTCAGGAACCAGTGGGGTTCAGCGTCAGGTACCTGGAAGCATGTGGCCGGAGCACGCGGCTTGTGTGAAGCAAGGGAAATATCACCTTTGCTCCTCTCAAACTCCCTCTTGCCCGGGCTCCTGAAGAAAGGCATCCCAAGTGTTGTGGACAGTCCTTGTGGTGAGTTTGGTTGAGTTTTGGGGGGTTTCTAGCAGAGCCAGGGACTGGGTTTTACGGCTGGGTTGAGCTCCCAACTCAGCCTTGCAGCCCAGCTCAGCATCCCTGCAAGATGCCAAACAGCGCATGGACCCACGGCTGCGGATCCAGGGGAGTTTCTGCACTAAGGCACTTTTTCTGCTGGGTGGGAATATTTGGTTATTAAGCATATTGACTATTATTTTAGCTTCAAGTTCAGTCTCCAGCCTCTCCAGCTTTTTAGGTTTGATCGTATTCCAGGGGCTTACTAAAAACATGCGAGGAATTTCAGCAAAACTCTATGGAACACTTCTTGTTAAATTCTTTCAGTCAGGCAAGCTAAATTAAACGACAGCTCTGTCCACCAAAGGATTACAAATATCACTCAGCCTCCTCCCCTAAACTCATGCAGGAATTAGATGCTTTTCTAGAAGTCTTCTGTTCCCCTTTAATAATCAGTTTGCCTGTTCTCTTTACTTCGAGTATGTTGAAAAGTAACTTTACTTTTGAGTATGTTGAAAAGGAGGATTTCTGCCCTAAAGGAGCGCAGTGCTTGTAGCTCACTGTGGATATTCAATCTGAATTTGTGGGCTCAGTTTTGGGTCTTGCTCACACTGATATTTGCAATACCATGGGTGTAGCCTCCGGAATGAGAAAACAGCTCCTGTACGACAGTCCAAGGAACACAACGTTGGTTTCTTTTCAGAGACAGGAGATTAATGATGAAAAGTGTGTTGCAGCTCTCACTGTTTACGTTGAAATTGGGAAAACAAGACCAGGTGGCTGGTGGGATGGTGAGCTCGGAGCAAAGTGGTTGTAAAGAATGAGGAGTGATAAAGATTTCAACGTACAGTGGCCCGTCCAAATCCAGCTGAGTCATCCCCCCACGTTGCTGCATCTGTTTTTGTCTGGTGACTGTATGGTTATGAATAATGGTGTAAATCATGCTGGGATGCCCTAGGGGGTTTCCCTTGCAGAAAGGCTCCACGCACCGTTCCTGTCTGCCTGGGGTTTAAGCTGTAGGGAGACCACAGGACAAGCCAAGCAACACAGATGGCTGTGGACACCAGCCAGGGCTGCCTGGGGTCCCTCGGACTGATGCCTTGATGGCTGATGTGGCAGCAGAGGTACTGTGGCACTGCCCACCCTACCTGGGTGGAAATAAAACCTATAAGAGAGACCTTGAAGCAGCTCCAGTGCCTAAAGGGCTAAAGAAACCTGGAGAGGGGCTTTGGGCAAGGGCCTGTAGGGACAGGCCAAGGGGAATGGCTTGAACCTGCCCGAGGGGAGACTGAGCTGAGCTCTTAGGCAGAAGCTCTTCCCTGTGAGGGTGCTGAGGCGCTGGCACAGGGTGCCCAGAGAAGCTGTGGCTGCCCCATCCCTGCAGTGCTCAAGGCCAGGTTGGACACAGGGGCTTGGAGCAAGCTGCTCCAGTGGAAGGGGTCCCTGCCCGTGGCAGGGGTTGGAGCTGGAGGAGCTTTAAGGTCCCTTCCAACCCAAACCAGGCTGGGATCCATGATTTTATGCAAACATAAAATAGCGGGGCCGAGCCGTTGGAGCTTGTAGTCAGGAGCAAAGGAAGTTTCTTACTATAGCGGTTGTGGAGATGGGAGACGAATGCCCTGCAGACACCTCAGAGATGCGCGCGCGTACTCGAACTCCCACAATTAGTGCTGTAGTTTACATCGGGTACCTTACAGTGTATTTTTGCCATTATGGTTTAGCAAAGAGTAGAAGATACAACTGTAAATTCTTATGGCTGGATGAACTGTGATTAAGTTAAAGTTATCTCTCTGTTGCATACTACTTTAGTGATCACCAGACTATGTATTTTCCTGCCTCTTACCATAGGCTTTAAACCACAGGACATGAATAAACGGTAATGTTAGGGTACAGTCAGCTCTGCTTGCTATTTAAGGATGGGCAATCTATGTTCAGTCCACCAAACATCATTCCATAAAGCGCGCAGACCATCAGGGAGGTTGTATAATGGTCAATGTGCAGGACTGTGGCTGCTGCTGCAGCCAGAGTTGAGGCATCCAACAGCATTCCTGGGTCTGGAAGCACCACCAGAGCAGGGTGGGATTTGCACCACACACCAGGTCTCCTGCTAATGGTGCCGGTAGGTTTTGTGTCACAGGCTTCACTTCTCCTAGAGCCAACTGAACCTCCCTGTGGTTGTCAGTAGCCGGGGAGCATGTGGCCAAGGATGGAGCCTTGTCCTGGAAAAGGAAGGGGCAACATGGCACGGGGATGTCACGTTCACTCCATCCCAAGTCGGGGCCCGTGCGGCATTTCTCAGACAGTTCCTGTTTTATTGTTTCTACAAAGGGGGAGAAACGAAGCTGCTAATTTACGGCATGCCAAGAAAAAAGTAGGACCACAAGAAATGCTCAGTAACTTTAATGCTGGAGAACACACAATTGAAAAATCCTGATTTTCCCTCACCACCCGCTGAGTTTATTAAAGCTGAAAATATCCCAAAGCTTAATTCTCTCTGCCAGAAAGTTGTTCTGCTGCTTTGGGTATGGAATGAAAGTTGTGCTGCTGAGCTGCACAGTGGGGTCCAGGCTGGCTTGCTTCATGCCTTGGATACAGAGGAGCGAGCATCTTGCAGAGCATCCTGCTGCTGACCGGCTGTGGTCCCCTTCCACCATGACAGGCTTGGTTTTAGAGCAGTGGTGCAATGGGGCAATGAGTCTGAACTGGTGCTGTGAACAGGGAAGAGCTTCCTCCTTATCTCCAACCTGAACTTCCCCTGTTTCAGTTTGAACCCGCTACCCCTTGTCCTATCACTACAGTCCCTGATGAAGAGTCCCTCTACAACAGCCCCGTAGGCCCCTTCAGACACTGGAAGCTGCTCTGAGGTCTCCAAGCAGTTTCTCCAGGCTGAACAGCCCCAATGTTCTCAGCCTGTCCCCATACGGGAGCTGCTCCAGCCCCTGCTCATCCTTGTGGCCCTCTGAGTTTTGGGGAGCTGAGCTGCATTTTGCTCCCTGCCACGGGCGCAGGACCCAGCACGGTTGTCGCGCATGCCAAGGAGGAGTTTGCCACATTGTTTGCTGCGGGCAGGGAACCCAAAGGGGTCTCACATCCAGCCATTTGGTTTTCATTACGTTATGCTCCTCTAATATAAACACTGAGGTATGTGGACATTGCCGTGGACAGGGCGAGCCAGATGCCGAAAGCATTCCTCTGAGGCTGTATAAACTTCAGCAGCTAAAGACTGGAGAAACCCTTTTCTGAGGCTAATAGTTTAAAAATATAACCTAGATTCCAGATATTAAAAAATGCCTTGGAAGGCACGGGTATTGCTGCAAGAGATGGAGCTCCCTAACCCCTGCACTATGCGGAAAGCTCCCATTTTGCAATATCTGCTCTTCCTTATCCTTTTCATTATTTAGGTTTTGTTCCATGCTGGGATTAAATTCGAGCAGGTTTTTAATAGCAGAGGGGTAGTGAGAGACATTTTCGGCATATATTAACTGCCTGACTCACGCTTTTCCAAGTGGAGCTGGGTTTATGATGAAATAGCTGCCTGCTTTCAGCAACGGCGAAATGGGAAAAGGCAGCGGGAAGAGGGAGCCGATGCCTTAAAACGTGCCTAATCCCTCTGGATGCCGTGAAGGGGCAGCGTGGGGTGCTCCCACCCGTGTTTCCTCTTGGCACTGTGTTTTGCCCCATCTGGCCTATCTTTGGACATGTGTTTTGTAGCCAGCTCCAGTGCTGCGGTCTCGTAGGCTGGTAGAGGCGCTCCAGCTCATGCAGTGCTTGCAGAGCAGAAACCAAAAGGCAGAGTTATTCAGTGTGGATTTTCCTCCTCCTTTTGTTTCTTCCATTGTGGTTTTGTGTGCAACTTTGTGAATGAACCTGAGCTCATCAGTGCTTTGGTGTGTGGAGCAGCATGGGGTCCTATCCCACTGTTCTGGCTCCACTGGCCCCCTCTTGTCCCCCAATCCCTGGGATGAAGCGGGAGGGGAGGTGGATGGAGGCTGTTGAATGACTGTGGCACCTCTTGTCTTTCAGCTGCTCAAAGGGATGGCTTTGCCCCGCCGAAAAGCTCCAAGCAAAACCCCGGAGAAGGAGGAGGAGGAGGAGAGTGGCGACTGCGATGATGAAGATGACTGTGGCGGAGGCTCTGGGGATGGAGAGCTGCGAGTGAGGAACCAGCTCCGGTTCTTAGCAGGTGATGGGGATGGTGGTCCTGCAGTGGCTGCCCCGCTGTGGGTTGTAGGTCTCGGTGATGGTGCAGGGAGCTGCTCTCGGGGATATGCTCAGTGTACCCACCACCGATGCCACGGCCCAGAGGCTGTTGATGCCCAGTGTTGTGCTGGAGAGCAAATGCTGCTGCTTTTGCAGGTTGGTTTTGCAGGGCTGTGTTTAGAGCACCCCATGGCAGAGGGTTTGAGACAGGTTGCAAACCTATGAACCATCTTCTCTCCTTCCCATGGCTGCCCTCCCTCATGGGCTTAGAGATGAGCTTTTCGTCTTTCTGGAGGGCATCAGAAAGGTGTAAGGATTGTTTGACTGCAGCCATGGCTGTTTCAGATCCAGGCTTTAGAAACCTGTGGTCATTTTTTACAGATAACAAAGGCTCGTTTTACAGATTTAGGTACTTGGCAGTGTTCAAGGCCAGGTTGGACACAGGGGCTTGGAGCAAGCTGCTCCAGTGGAAGGGGTCCCTGCCTGTGGTAGGGGTTGGAGCTGGATGAGCTTTAAGGTCCCTTCCAACATAAACCATTGTGTGGCTCTATTATTCTATGGCTACACTATTAGAAAGGTAATCTGTGGTCACCCATCAGGAGGAGAAAGCGAAGGACTGGTTGTGACTTGGGCAGTCACACGTGCTCTTGGTGTGTGCCTTCTCCCTGACCCACCAGCCACTGCCACCATCCTCCTGGCTCTGGGAATCGCAGCAGCAGCAGCATCTTGCTCCCATGAGCAAGCCCAGGCTGTGAGAGGCTGTGTCCATCATGGATGAGCGGGGTCTGCTGGACGTGGGTCTGCGGGGGGAGGCCTGGCCCAATTAATGCTGCTACACTGTGCTCTTCAAGAGACCAGACAACTGAACCTGGATAAAATCAGCTTTACAGCTTTGAAGTTTAAGAGGCAAATTTGGGCTCTTAAACGAAGCACAGATGTTTATAAACTCCCTTCTATTGGTCTGGGATAATTAAAATATCCTTAATGAAGTGAGAGGCGAAATATTAAATGCCAGTTTCATATCGAAGATTATTTACACATTATGTAAAGTATATCAAATACATAGATTCAAATATTGGGTAAGGGAAAGAAAATACTTTTTAAGCCCTCCAATCCATGTCTGAAACAGAAATATCGAATTCAGAGAAGGATAAAATGTACTTTCTTTCATCCAAAAGCTAAATATCAAAGTGTATGTTAAAGAGATACAGGTGATCCACAGCATCCCGAGTCGAGAGCACAGATAACGTGTTTCATTTTCCATGATCTCTGTGTCACACCTTTCTGCTGTTTTAAATGTGTTTCTGATTCCTCTTACAGCCTTGTCTATAATACCCTCGGTGATCTCTGAAGCCGGGTCTGTTATCCCTCCTGCTTTTTCTGTCTCTGTAGCCTCATTTAATCACTGTATTGATCTCCTCACCAACCGGCCTGTCTGGCCATTTAGACCTCTCTTGTCACTGCAGTATGTGAGCATGTAGTAAGGAAAGAGGACTTGCTCTCCCTGTGCCGCTCTGCTGGGAGGGTGTTTACTATGGGTGGGTAAATATTAACTTGAAAGCAGCAGTGCCTTTGGGGCGTTGTGTTCCTGGCAGGATCCTGTGCTCCTTTTCAGGCTCCTGAGAGCAGGAGGTTTGTCCAACACAGCTTCTAGGCACTGCCTGGCCTCAGAGGACAAGAGCTGCGCCACGGAGGCAGCCAGGGAGACTTTGTGGTGCTTCCTCACTTGCCCATGCCATAAGGCTCTGTTTTCATGTCTTGCTTTAGAGCAGCAAGGCAAAGCTGATCTGACAGTGACAGAATCCTGTTCGGTTGGTATTGGATATAAACTGTGAATCTGCTCAAGTTTTATGTTGGAAACCAGCCCGGGAAAAGTTGCTGATGGTGTGGAAATATTCACTTTGAACATTTTTGAGGATGAGGTCTCTTTTTACTTTAAAAGGGTAGTTTTCAATTAATTTTTTTCCCATCATATCATGTCGTAGCACGAAATAAAAGGGACCAGAAACCACCCCACAGCTCCCCCCTCCCCTTCCCACATAGTCTAAATTTTAGGCTAGCATGCTGGTTTGAAAGGATGCCAGGCTGGGAAATCTGGAAAGAGTTTGCAAAATGAACTTTTACATTTAGTGTGGCTTTATCTCTCTCTTTCCCAAGGTACTTACCCAGTAATAGAGGCAGCAAGGACTGGGAGTGGCTGGGATTGAGTGGCTGCTTCCCTGGGTTTATCCATACTGGATGCTCTGCAGTGTTAAGGCAGGAACATCACCGGATGAATGTGTCATAGTGCAGTGGTGAAACCCCCAAGCCCCCTCTGAGCGTGTTTGAGTGTCTCTGCCAACCCTAAGAGGTTTGCAGTTGGGGAACACAGTTTGGGTGCTTTGCTATCCTGTTCTTAGAGGCTTTGTTCAGCTTGGTCCTGTGACGGGGAGATGTCCCAAGGGTTTCCCAAGCCTTGCAGATGGACTTGGTGGTCCCCTGGTGAGGGGGAGAGGTGTGTGCATTGAGGTGGCACTGAGTCTGGTTGGTGTTGGCCACCTCTGAGGTCTTTACGTCTCTTGGATGCAGTGGGCATTGCTCCTGCTCCCTGGTGTAGGTGCTAACTGCGAGCAGCTGCTCCGTCCTGGCCTCGCTGAGATGTCCCCTCAAAGGTCTTGAAAATGCAGAGATGAAAAAGAGCAAAAGAAAGGAAAAAGTCAGTCTCGAACACAGCCTAGTTGTGATTTATCGCCTGCGGTATCAAATGTAACCTTTGTTTCCCATTTCTAATGAGCTTGCAATAACTGGACAGTCAACTTAAACTTTAATGATTTAAACATACTTGTAAACTGTCAAGTCCCAAGTTTGTCAGTGACTATAAACATATGGTGGTGAGCCCTATATGCTAATAAATTCATTATTACATTGCCCCAGTGGGGAACATGGAGATGGCAGGCTTTTTTTTCTGATAGGTCTTTTGTTGTTTGTCACATCTGCAAAGTGTTAAGGATTTTGAAGGCAGATAATGTTTGTTATAAGGGGGGGGGACGGGGGGGGACAGGACTGCAAACCTCCCAGCTCAGAGAAGGGCACATCCTGTTGGTCAATGGAGCACCCGGACCCTGCAGCTCTAAAAATAGAGCTGTGTCCATCCATCCACACAGAGATAGTTTTGCCATACCGATGGCAAATCATGCCTGGGAAGAAATGAGAGCGTTTTCCCCCCACAAATTATGAATCAGTGCAAATGTATTCCATGTTGGTTGTCCTGCATCGGGCACCCAAAGCAAAGAGCCGTGGGTGGCTGGCACTTCCCTGCCACCTCAGCCAACCACCCATGAATTAGCTCAGCTCTGTTTTCACTCAGATGACACTTACAACCATCGAGCTTATTGCCAGGAAGGCTATAAATGAAGCTGGAGAGGCTCCTGTGCTGGGTGGATGGCTCTAGCAGGCACTGGGGTGAGGAGATGCAGGCTTTTTGGGGGGCGGGTTGCAAAGGTGATGTGGTCCAGCTCACCTGTGAGGGGATGCTGTGCTCCTGGGCATCGCACAGACTTTGCTAGGAGGAAAAGAATCCTTTCAGTGACTGGAGCATCACCCAGGGAATGTTGCGAGCAGTCAGCAACCCGGGGGGAGTTGGGAGGACAAGGGGAAGATTTACCCTTCCAACATATCTGTGTTAGGCAGTAACAATTGTCTTGGGAACAGATGGATTTGGCAGAATTAAGTAGAAATAGCTTGTCCTGGGAAGGGAAGTTGGCCTCATCCCATGAGATATGTAAAGATAGATGTGTGCGATACATAAAGATTTTGCTGCAAGTTTGTGTGTGTAAAACAGCTCCCCTGCCTGGCTGCTGCTGCTGTATAACCTGCACTTGGCTTTGCCTTTCTGCTCGCCCTTGGTTATTTCTAAGGGAGAGAAGGAGTTTGTAGTTACAGCCCCAGGGACAGCCCTGGGTTTTCTGCACCCTGCCCGTGTGATGGGTAGGCTGGGATTCTGTGCTGCCTCCCAGCAGCCCAGCCATGCCCAGGTGCTGCTGGAAAGTCAAGATGAGCACAGGAGATCTGGAGAGACCCCCCTCTACTGTACTCCATTCAGCTCCGAGGCCTCCAAGAGGGATGTGGAGCTGTTGGAGTGAGGCCAGAGGAGGCCATGGGGATGCTGCGAGGGCTGGAGCAGCTCTGCTCTGGAGCCAGGCTGAGAGAGCTGGGCTGGGGCAGCCTGGAGAAGAGAAGGCTCCTGAAGGGAAGACCTGAGAGCAGCTCCAGTGCCTAAAGGGGCTGCAGGAAACCCGGAGAGGGGCTTTGGGCAAGGGCCTGTAGAGACAGGGATTGGGGTATGCTGGGGCTCACTCTGTGCATGTGCTGGAGGACAGACCAACAGCAGTTAAAGCGTTTACAAGATTGTGTCTTCCCACTCTTTATCACGGTGATCAGTTCTCTGCAGATAGCTTCAGGCCATCTCCTGACAGTGCTCTGCTCCATGTAGTGCTGGTGTGGGGATGTTGCTCTGGCTGCTGAGAGAGATGCTCTCAAATACCTGCTTGACTTCCCAAACACCCCTTCCGCAGGTGGAAAATGTCCTTCCCCTCATTCCCGAGTGGATTTGGCTGGCTCGAGGCCATGTGGCTGCGTGCCTTCCACTGCCCAGCCTGCAGGCTTGGTTTGTCCTGCTGGAAACGATCAATATCTATTGCGTGTGGCTCTGCCCAGCCTTCAGCAGCGGTGCCCTGTGCTTGGCTCTTGTGTCGGTTTGATGCAGCATCTTTCCATTGGTTTTTTCCTGTTTTACTAAAAGCTTTGGGACTTTAAACTCTCATTTTTGTAGCAGTGCCTTTTATATTTGACTCTTCATGTTTGTTTCCAAAGAGGGTGTTTGGAATGCTTGACTGAAGCAGGGATAGCAGAAACATGCTGTTTTACAAGACAGTCATCCTGTCCCAGGGTGAAAAATGACAAGGCCAAATGTCAGCTAGTTTATCCCGACGGAAGAGATGGAATCGTACCAACTAAAACCACGCAATAACTTGATTCCTGTGTTTCTGTTTCAAGTGTCTGTGTTTGTTGAAACGTCTCCTTTTAATGAAGATTTGGTCAGAAGTCAAGAATTCTTTGTTACTGACCAAATACAAGCTAAAAGATGGAGAGGGGGTCACATGAAGCAGTGGGATGGAGCTCTTAATTGAGTGGCAAGTTCATTAATTCACTTTTGACGTCAGCAAAAATGATCTAGTGTTTCTTTATTGACAGACTGGGAGATTATCGTGCCTTTCAGAGATGAGCTGGTTCCCAGCATCCCTCAGCTGCTGTCTGTGCTGCTGTGGCTCTTCCAGGCCTCGCACTGCACATAATGCATACATTGTGAGGGGTTCTTGTAACTTCTGTGCTGTGGCTTGCTGTAAATCCCCAGCTGAAGAACTGGCATTTATCTATTCTAATGTTTGCACTTTGAGAGAAGCTACTCATATGCAACCCCCATCTATGAAATCAGCAAGGAAAGCCACTGGGCATGTTAATCCCATGCTCCTAGTTTTCTGGTTTCCATTTTTCATTGTTTTTAGCAGCTTTTCCAGTGTTGTGCTCAAAGGCTGCAGATTCAGGTCCCTCTGAGCAATTTGTATCTGGGATGTTTAGGGTCCATTCTGACCCAAAGCAAAGAATGATGTGCAAGTTCTTATAAAGCAGGATCATTGGAGGGCGTGTAAATCCCAGGTATCCTCATCTCCGTAAGTCATATGCATCACATTCCCAGTGTGAGCAGACATTGGCCTCAGTCCTCTTTTTGGAAGCCAAGATCAGTGCAGATGAGGCTGGTTCTTGGGCTCAGCATAGGGTGACTGGATGAGGTTGAGGGGTTGGAGGCACACTGAAGGTCAGACAGAATGATGCTTCTGCTCCTTTGAGAATCTGGGACTTCTATCAGTCCCAGATGTTTCTAATGCCAGTCTGCTGGCAAAGGGTTTACCCTCTAGTCGGGCTGTGAGTTTGAATAATAGTTTGTGCATGAAGGAGATCCTTTTAACAGTGTAATTTGGGAGCTGATGCAGCTTTCAATTGTCACCAAGTGCAGCATTTTACACGACTGAATGCATCAAACCAATTTCAAGCATGCAAAAATCTGCCCAGTTGCAGCAGTGATAGTCACAGTTATCTTTAAAGGATGATCGATCTGGTTTCAGTGCCTGAAAACACAGGAATTCTTCCAAAGCTGGGAAACACAATTCCCGGCTTGGCTACAAACCTGCTTTTCTTTTCTTGTTGTGAGTGACAAAATAGTTGAACTGGGTTTCTTTTTAAGGGATCACAATAAAGAAATATTTCAGACAGGAGCAGCCCAGGTGCTACTAGCTAATGGACCAACAAGATAACCTTACACTGATAGTCAGGGCATCCTATCTGTGCAGGTTGTTGTACAAAGAGAGGTTTGTCTGTGAGCCTGATAACAATATAACGTGTTGATTGACTTTTCCCATAGGAGAGGGTGCCCCTTTCATGAGTGGCTTGGCTTTTACTAATACCTGACTGCAGGTAAGCTGATAAGAGCGATTACGGGGATGTAATAAATGAGGCTGTAGGGTGCAGCCCTGCTCAGCCTTGCAGGAGAGGGTTCTGGCCCTGGAGCATGTGCCCAGCACTGGTGTTGGTGTGCCAGCACTCGGCTCTAAAACATCACAGGGACACCATCCACTGCCACAGGGCACCAGAGAAGCTGTGGCTGCCCCATCCCTGGCAGTGCTCAAGGCCAGGTTGGACACGGGGGCTTGGAGCAAGCTGCTCCAGTGGAAGGGGTCCCTGCTCGTGGCAGGGGTTGGAGCTGGATGAGCTTTAAGACCCCTCCCAACCCAAACCAGTCTGGGGTTCTATATCTGCTTATACTTCAGGTGTCTTAGACCACCTGGGCACCACTAAAGGGCAGCAGACACAGGCCAGCACTATAACTGAGCTGCTGCTCAGTGGTACTACTGAGAAACCACAGCCACCAGCTGAACACCAGATTGGGGTCAGCAAGATCGGGATCCTTTGGCACACACCACCGTGATGCTGGGCATTTGGCTATGGGTAACGGCAAGGATTGAACAGGAGGAACATCACACAGTGAGTACACCCAAAGGTTACATGCAAAGACCCAAGAAGACAAAATCACCGAACTAAGGTCCATCAAGGACCATTTAACACAGCTTGGCTCAGGAGGAGCTTGACATGTGTCTGCCCAAAAAGTGGTTTGGGGAAATAGAACTAAGTGAATAACAGGCACAGCTGACATTGGACCAAGTGGCCCTGTCTCACTGAAAGTGGGCTGGGATCTCAACTGCGCCTGCTCTGTTACCATCCAGCATCTTGCCCTGAAGGAGATGTCCAAAAGAAAAGATGGTGTTTAGGTGAACCATGGAAGCCAACACTCCCTGGAATACTGCTGGGTACAACTCTCAGAGCACTCTTGAACCCTAAAGGAAAGCAGATGGGAAACGCTGAAGTTCTCCGGTGCTGCCTTAAAACTCCTGCCCTCTCCATTCCCCTGTTCAAATGTGAACCAATATGTTTGTTTTTACGCAGGACATTGTGGCAATGACCTGGCAGGGCGAGTTACAGCATTGCATTATGTCCCCAACCAAAGGCTCTGGGGAGCTGGTGTTTACTTAGATGTGGTTGAATGAGAGCTCTTACAGAACAGCAATCTCCTTGCCCAGGATCCAACAGGTTCCTTCTTGCTGCAGACAGCGGCACTGCAGTCTTGAAAATGAGTTTTTACATGTTTCCATCAGTATAAGCATATGTGTCTATACACTCCTCAAGCCTGATTAAATGAGGCTGTGACTTAATACCTGGAAGATGTCTGCATCTTTGCAGACAGTGGTGCTCCCTGGAAAGCCATGGGTTGTAGCCTTGTTGGAGGAAGAGACTCTCATCTGAGATGAAGGTCTCAAAATGACATTAACGAAGAGACCATGCTGGATTTGTGCACAGGCCTGATCCTGGAGCCCAGTGCTGGTGGGTGATGGTCTCCAGCAGAAGGAAACACAGACCTGTACAGAAAGCAGTCTGTCTTTTTAGCCCTTGCCAGAAGGTTATCGGAAAGAGGGAGAAGGATGCTCCTCCGGAGACATCTCTCAGGACTCAGTGTTTTTAATCCACATTTCTGTCTCTCTGCTCCCCACCCCTTGCTTTGGAAGTGAAAATAGTGTGTGTTTGGCTCTGGCCTGCAGATCACTCATCAGTCAGTGTATTACCAGGACACGATCGGTTACTGAGTCAACACTGCTCTGTGTGCTCCAGAAAGGGATTCATCACCCGGCAGGCAGAAGCTCTCCTCGACTGTGGCGCATTAGCCCTGACCTGTGTGCGCACATCTGCCACAGTAACATGAACTGAACCAGATGTGTCCATGGAGCGCTGCCTCCCCCATTCCCAGGAGGAGCTCAGCCGATCCCTGACCCCTTGTGTGGCTGAGAGCGGCAGGGGAAGTGTCCTCCTTCCCAAGCAGTGGCTGCTGGGGGGCTGTGCGCTGCCTTCATCATCCATCCTGGGGCCTTGAGCACTGCCAGGGATGGGGCAGCCACAGCTTCTCTGGGCACCCTGTGCCAGCGCCTCAGCACCCTCCCAGGGAAGAGCTTCTGCCTTAGATCTAACCTAAACTTCCCCTGTTTCAGTTTGAACCCATCACCCCCTGTCCTAACGCTACAGTCCCTGATGAAGAGCCCCTCTCCAGCATCCTTGGAGCCCCCTTCAAATACTGAAAGCTGCTCTGAGGTCTCCACGCAGCTTCTCTTCTCCAGGCTGAGCAGCCCCACTTTTCTCAGCCTTGGTACATGATGTGCTCCAGCCCAACCGTTTAAGGCAGGTTGGAAACTTTCTGATGGGAAGACTTCGTTCTGCCGAACTCCTCTCTGCTGGATCTGGGATGCAATGAAGGCCGCTGGGCTTTTGGATGGGCCTGTTTTGTTTTGGAACTCAATTAAGACATCTTTCCCTACTCCTGCAGTGGGAAAATGGAGCTACAGCCTGACTGCCCGTGCCACAAGGTAACGCCGTCAGCTTCGCTCCAGCACGGCTTCTGGTCTGAAAGTCTGTTTCAGATTATGGGTTTAGTTATATCACAGGAAAAGACGAAATGCAAGTGGATTGATTTGACTTTGTTGCAGTGGTATGTTCACTTGCCTTATTGTCAAAACCAGCACAAAATCTGGATGGGTTTTGCCTTTGTTCAGCTTTGGAGCAGTAGCACATTCCCCCTTTTCTGCGGGAATGGAAATCTGGCATCTTGACCAGCTTCTCTTGGTTCAGAAAATGCCTTCAGTGACATTTAGGGATCTTCAACAACCTCTTGCTGTCTGCTCCTGCTTTTCCTGCATTCTGCTTCCTGCAGGACCTGTGACGATGCTCTGCCTTTCCCTCTCGTGGCATGCTGGGTCTGCACCCACTGCAATCTTGAATGCAAACCTGGCAGTGCCTTTTCTTTCCACACCTTCCTTCCTCCAAGAGCCTTTCTTTGTATCCTATCTCCAAGCAGCCAGGAGCCAGGGCCCAAAGCACTACATTGGGTCTGACTCTCGGATGCTGAAAGACCCTGTGCATGGCTGCGTACCCAGGATGCTGCTGCATCCCTTGACTGGCTGTCCCCTTGGGGGTTATACGCCGTGACGTTAGGTGTTAGTTAGACATGAGACATGGGGCAGCTCTTCCCTGTGAGGGTGCTGAGGCGCTGGCACAGGGTGCCCAGAGAAGCTGTGGCTGCCCCATCCCTGGCAGTGCTCAAGGCCAGGTTGAACACAGGGGCTTGGAGCAAGCTGCTCCAGTGGAAGGGGTCCCTGCCCGTGGCAGGGGTTGGAGCTGGAGGAGCTTTGAGGTCCCTTCCAACCCAAACCAGGCTGGGATTCTGTGTGCAGGGATGTATGTACTGTGGGGCAGGTACTGCTGGCTGCCATGGGACCTCAGCTGGACACACTGCCAGGGCCTCTGTCACCATCTCAGCCCAGTGCAGCAGTCCCAGCAGAATTCCTAAGCTGTAATTATACCTGCAATGTGATACACATCCTTTTTCTCTCTCTTCCCCCACCCCCCCTTTTTTTCCTCCCTCCTTCCTGTTTTAATTCAGTATCTTGAGTCTGTGTAAAATTGTTGGACTCGGAGCTATTTTGGAGTTGCTTGTGTCCCATGGATACTGGAGATGCTTCCTGTATGGGGAGGCAGACATCTGCTGCAGCCTGTTTTCGGACTCCTCTGTGTTAGGCAGGCTGCAGTTGGCAGGTGGGAGCTGGTGGTTATTATCAGAGTCTGAGTAATATCCTCTGCCTCCCCGATAACTGCGCCGGCTGCTCATCCTCTTCTGGTGCTCTGGAGATCGTTGCAGCCAAAGGGAAAGAAGTTGTGTGCTCCCCAAAGTGGCTGCAGAAAGCAGCCTGCAAGAGCTCTTCCTCTTCCGTTGACCACATAAATCATCTGTTAAGGCAAGTGCAGGGAATGTGCACGAATGCATTTCTATCTGAAACAATCTCCACTCCCCTTCCCTCTAAAGGGAAACTTCCCCACTCGTGCTCTCACTTGTCAGGGAGCATCTGCTGTGCTGCTGTCGCCTTCCATTTCCCTTCCTGGCACTTGCAGCTTCATTTCTTCTGTTGCAAAGATGAAAAAAGGGTCAAGGTCCAGAGGAGACCACGGAGCTGCTGCGAGGGCTGGAGCAGCTCTGCTCTGGAGCCAGGCTGAGAGAGCTGGGCTGGGGCAGCCTGGACAAGAGAAGGCTCCTGAAGGGGAGACCTGAGAGCAGCTCCAGTGCCTAAAGGGGCTGCAGGAAAGCTGGAGAGGGGCCTGGGACAAGGGCCTGTAGGGACAGGCCAAGGGGAATGGCTTGAACCTGCCCGAGGGGAGGCTGAGATCTCTGGTGGGACTTTCCTTGCCTGGTTCTGATGGCAGTCAGAAAGCTTTATACTGGGGGGTGCAGGTGTCCAGGGCAGTTGAGGTCTTGCAGCTCTTGTAGGGATGGAGGTCCTGATTCTGCCCTCTCCGGGCACCTCCTTTCTGGTTTGCTTCCCCTTTCCCACCCCTCATTTGCTTTATTTACCCCAGAAGGTTTGGGGGATGCTCTCCAGCCTCTCGGAAAACAAAGGTGAATGGTTTCTGCTGTGCCTTAGACCAGTGCCCCAGGTCTGCTGGCCCTTGTGTTTCAGTGACTGAATAGCCAGCTGCTGGGTCAGGTTTTGATCCTGGCACCTCAGCAATGTCTTTCCCTCTAATTTGCTTCTCTAAATGCTTTTAATGGCAGCACTGAGTTGCTGAAGGTGGCAAGGGTGGAGTGGCACCATGGGCAAAGGTAGGACCGGTGCTGGAGTCCCCAGCTACAAATGTCTCCCACACATAGAATCACAGAACCCCAGCCTGGTTGGGGTTGAAGGGACCTCAAAGCTCCTCCAGCTCCAGCCCCTGCCATGGGCAGGGACCCCTTCCACTGGAGCAGCTTGCTCCAAGCCCCTGTGTCCAACCTGGCCTTGAGCACTGCCAGGGATGGGGCAGCCACAGCTTCTCTGGGCACCCTGTGCCAGCGCCTCAGCACCCTCACAGGGAAGAGCTTCATCCTTCACACAAACAACTGCACTCAACTCAGTCCTTGGGTTCCTGTAGGCTTGGGCACCAGCGAAGCATCGTGCTGATACTTCAGTTTCTGCTGGGCCAGGCTCTTAATGCCATTACCAGACATGAACTGGGTCTGTCGTACTTAGTGGCCTTCATGTACGAAATCAGGCAGCAACGCTCTCGGAAGAGCAACGCTGGGAAAGGGAACAGAGCGGGCTGGAGGTTTCCAATTTCTGCCGGATCAGGCCCCTGGAGATCCGTGTGATCTGGTGCACTGGAGGCAGTGCTGTTGCAGTGACTCATAAACAGATGTGCCCAATTTACATTGCAGCTTAATACCTTTGTTTAAAAAAGCAGTGTTTTTTTCGAGACAAATGTGTTAAAGCAGATGTTTCCAGTAAAACAAAGACTTGTGTGATTTACAAACAACTTCCTACCGCCAGAACTCATTAGAAAATGGGGGGTGGGGGATAAAGGAAAAAGGGCTCTGTGTATGAACAAAAAGTTGGAGTCCCAAAATAAGGACATAGCAAGGAGGTATTTCCACACATTGAACCAAAAGAACTGTGCTTGCGTTGTAAAGCAGGAGGTTTGAGAGTGACTTCAGTTACCAGTAGCAGTAAGACTAACCCTGACCAGTTGTGTGCATTAAGGAGCAGAAACCAGTCTGTACAAATGCTTAACCAGCTCCCGTAGGATATGAGGTAACTGTGGCCATGGTGTGGGATTGCCCAGAGGTTCTGAAATCACTTCCATCCCATTGAAATCTACCCTGGAGGATTGCACTAACCCTAAAGCAAAAGCAAACCGATGCACCCCCTATAGCAAGCCCTGCTCCAAGGAATCCCTACCTGGGCATCCCCCCACTGCATCCCATCGCAGGATGGGATGCACAGGGGGATGCTGTCTCTGTCTTGACCTGCAGCTCAGGCTTTCAGGCTCCAGGGTGCCTCAGTATGGCTGTGCCCATTCACCTGCTCCTCGCAGGTTTTGGGAGGCAAAGGCAGGTTCGTGCTGAGAAACTCTGGTCTCTATGGACCCACTTTCTGCCTGGCTGCACTGCGGGGCTGCCAGCACTCACGTTACACACAACCTGACACCCCATGTGGCCCTAATGGGTTTCCCAGGCTGCAGCTGCAGTACAGTGACCGGGTTTTGGCAATCCCCCTTTGCCTTGCACGGGTATCATGGTTTTTTATGCACTTGTCACCTACTTCATCCAGGCTACTTTTGCTAAAGAGACAGCGTCAGATGTTTGGGGGTTGGCAGGCTCGTCTAAACCCATCCTTGCTTGGTACCTGTGGCCAGGGCAAATGGCTCAACCAACTTCTACAAGAACATGAAGGCATCCAGCAAGCCTGAATGGAGCAAAACGGGTTCAGAGGGGGGTTTGCTGCTGTGCTGGAGCATCGCAAGAGAGGCCTCTGGAGAAACCAAGGTTGTGGCACATGAGGAAAAAGCAAGGATGATTTAAGGAGCTTCTCGGCACATGGATGCGGGATTCTCATCAGGGCTGTCAAGGTCATCATTGGGAAAAATGACCACTAATGGCAGAGACCTCTTGAGGTGTCCTTAGGAATAGAAGTTGAGAGGGTGTACTGGAAGATGGCTGTGGGGCAGGACTGTTCCTCACCCTCCCTGCTCCCTGGTGTGTCTGGTTTTCGTGGCCTGTGTCTCGCCATAAAGAGCATTTTCAGAGGAAAACCTTGATGGCTTCACAGGGGAACTTGCTGGGACGTGTCTGGGGGAATTAAAAGCATCCAAGGAGGAGAAGGCCACTGCTGTGGAGCAGCTTGGGGCAGTCAGGTGCTTGTCCCAGCTCACCCATCAGTGCTCATGAAGCCTCACTGAAACCTCAGCTCAGTGTTAGCTACTAAGTGAATGGAGGCTATGCTCAGGGACTGTGAGGCTTCGGTGCTTAATTAATCTGCAAAGCAGAGGATATAATTAATGCCTGCAGTGTGCTTTGAGCCCCTTGGGTGCAAGGCAGGCGCCGTGCTTTGCCTTTCCAGAGCAAAACCACACAGCTGGGTGTGTGAAAATCATCACTAGCTGGTACCATGGGCTGTGTGTGGCCATCCTGGGATGGCTGCTCATCCTACCCCAGTGTTCTGGGGTCTTTTGGTCTCTGTCGGTTCTGAGTCCAACACATCTTCTATTCTCTCCATGCTCCCCATGCAGACTGTCCCAGGGACATAGAGCTGACCTCTGTCCTTAAGAAGGGGACATCTCCATCTGCTTTCCTGGTGTTCCTACACAGGCTTTTGTACTTTCTTCCTGAAATACCTTTCTTTTTCCGCCATTTCTTCAAACAAAGAGGGGAAATCGCCACTAGTTGCTTAGTGCTGGTTTTACATTAAACCATCCTGCAAAGACTAAGCAAACTGGGTAAAAAAAATAACCCCAACAAAGGGTATATTTTGGCAGCTTAAGGAGAGCCAGGCAGATTTCCCTTGTGATAGCTCTAAAGCTTGTTTTCTCACTGTCAGCACTGATTTGGTGGGTGTTAAAAACAAAGGAGAAGCAAACAGATTGCAGGTACGGTGAGTTCCAGCACCATCAACTGTCCTGGTTTCAAGAAGATGCTTTCAAGCAAGGCTTTCAAATCCCCTCCTCGTTTCTCAGGCATCAGGTGTGGAAGTGCAGGAGTCGTTCCCCGTCACACGCCGCCCTGCCGCCGTGCTCACGCTCTGGGGGGATCTGCAGGCGTTTTACACCACTTGCCACCGAGCAGTAACAGCAATAAATTAACACTTTCAAAGCATCAATGCTTTATTCCATAGGAGCCAGGCAGGACGTTTGGAAGGGAAAGAAATGTAAATAGAACGAAATTCTTAAGCAAGATTATTGATATGACAGGACTAAAGAGCTTGGGGTTCTGTGAAAAGTGCCTCTTTTCATCCCTCTAATAAGTCCATTACTTGCACTCGGGAATATTTTAAGGTCCTTTTCATGCTGAATCTGGAGTTGAGCATGCTTTGCATTTCAAGCTTTGTCTATGAATCAGTAGAAGCCAAAGTTATTTCTGCTTTAAAATAACAGGAGCAGGGAACAGCTAATCTCTTTTCATTCGGGGTCCTTACATTATTTTACTGGACAGAGTTTGTGTTGGCTACAAAACAGGGCATTCACAAAATCTATGAGAAGGAATTTAGGCTAAGAATGAAGCCGAGATTGCAGTATGCATAAAGGCTCCTTCTCCTAAGGCCATTAAGAAATTCCAGATCGAAGCTATTTTGAACAGTGACATTAAATTAGCCTTGCTAATTCCAGTAATTCAAGCCCATAGCTGAGTTTACACATCTACCAGATGAGGCCTTCCCATAATTACAATCTCAATGTGCTTTTCAGCAAAGGTGTTTCCACACGAGGAAAAAAGATAAATAAATAAGGGGGGGGGGGGAAATGTTCTTTCTGTTCTGCCTTTTGAGATGAATATCTCTAAAGAGCAGTTCAGCGGCTGTATTGCACCACCGAGATGTCCCCTGCCCTGCACTGGTGAGTTCGTTTTGCCTCTAATGTGCGAGTGAAATGCAGAAAAGAGATGGGATTTTCCCCTGCTTTGTTTTCCCTCTTGTCTCTTTTCAAAGGAGCATTGATGCTGCTGGTGCTTGTAGTTTGGGGTTTAGCTGTTTATTTACAGGTAGTAATTCCTACAGGGAAAAGAGGGAGTCCGACTGTGTTACCTTCTTTTGTGTGTGTGGGGAAACCCCAACCTTTTGGTGGGTAAATTCAGGTTAGAGCAAGCGGAGCAATGATAAAAAGCAGCAGCCCCCCCCCCCCCCCTTTACGTCATTATAAAGTTGATTTCCAGATCCCAACACAACATTCCCAGAGCGATGCAGAGGTTTGGGGGATTTGTTTTCAAAGCCATAAGGCACAACCCCATGAAACAAAAATTGAGTGCATTAGTTAAAAGGGTGTTAATTTTATTAGAACTGAGCTAAGCTAATATAAGGGCAAATGTGAGTATTCACATCAGCACTTAACTCGGGCTGCAGCGTTCATAAAATGTCCTTTTGATCAAGCTCTGAGTGTTTTGATCCTTATTCTATGAGCATCATTCAAAGTGACCTAACCGTAGCTCGAAACAGGCATCTGCAGCTGCAGAAGGCCTTGAGCAATAACAGGTCAGGAACTTGAATGTGTGCTCTGCTGGGAATGCTAATATTGCAACCCTCCTTTTTTCTCCTGTTCCAGCACAAAAACTCCCACGAAATAACAATTCCCAACAGAAAATTCTCCTGCCACCATTGACTGTGGATACTTGAGTCAAATATTAAACCAAACACTGATTCTAATCTCTCCGAATAATAATGCCGTGGCTGCTAAACGTTTTGATACCATCAGCACGTGAGTGGTTGACCATTTTCCCATTGATAACGTTGTCACCATTGGCACAGCCAAGTGAATTGATTTTTAGGAGCCCACCCTGATTTCAGACAATGTTTTTCTGTGGGGCACCCACAGGGTCGAGTGCAGCTCCTGACCGCATGGTCCCGCAGAGCCCATCTGGAAAAGGGATGGAGCACAAAGCTTGCAGGAGCAGCTTGCTGGTGCAGGCTGATTTCCTGCCACCAGTGCATGTTGCTCATAGGCTCTGGTCCATGCAGCAGATAATACCCCCAAATAGTGCTTAGGGCAGAATCAGGGTCTGGAGGGAGCTTCTGTTGTGCCCTGAGGCTGTGGTGATGGCCAGGGAGGAGTGGGGTGGTGGCGGTGGTGGGGCACAAGCTCATCTCTTTTTGATGGGAGGTTGGGAGGGGAGGGAGGCTGAAATGCAGTTCTTGATTTCCAGGAAACTCTTTTATCTCTAATCTCTGTAATCCGTTTTAGAGAGGATTTTGTATTTTTCAAGGGATTTACAAACTGGATTACGTAGCCTTTTTATTCTGATTTTCCACTATGATTGTGACATTCCTGAGAGTGAGCCGAGAATGAGACGCTAGGATGGAGGTGGAGGTGTTCGTGGACTTGGACCTCGGAGCATTCTTGTCTTGCCACCTCCTTCTGTCACTGCTCTCAGCTGGGATGATACCAGGTTTCCCACTGGAGCTGCCACTGCCATCCAGCTCTAGCATTCAGCACCACTGTTCCACCCGAGCTTTGGCACCAGGCTTGCCCTCAGTCCGGGTGGGAGGCAGGGAGCAGGGATGAGCCCTGGTTTTGCAGCTGGGTTTAATTCAGGTCTCTCTCTGCAGCCCTGCAGAAGGCGTGACAAAGCCAGGTCCTGGTTTCAGGATACAGCGGCTGTTCCTGGGGCTCCTTCCAGCACAGGGAACATGACCTGAAGCTGTTAAGTTCCAGCCTAGGCATCCAGCCCTTCTTTTGCTATATAAAGTAGAAAGTCGGGTATGGTGATGTTTCCCAGGGCCTCCTGCATTACCCCATTTTTATAGGCTCAAGTCACTTTAATATTGGCTAAATGCAGGGCCAGGGTTTGGTTTATTTCTTTATTTATTCTAGCAGCTTAACTCAGTTAAAAAGCCACCGGTGCTGGAGCCTCTCGGCTCCCTTCCATTGGCAGCTGCCTCACTTCAACGCCCTGCTCTTTTCCCCTGGCATGGGGAGCTTTGCTCTCCATCCACACCAGTGATCCCAGGCAGTGAAACAGCACAAACACTCCTGGAGGCACTGTTCACGTGGGTGCTCAGGGAGCAAAGCGCCAGCTGCCTTTGGTTTCGTTTCTTCTGTACAAGCACAAGTCAGCGATGGAAGTCCAGGGACATCTGAGCACAGGCATTGCACAAAGTCCTGGTTGCCTACTTGAAGCACGAAGGCCACAGACCCTGTTCTCCATGTTCAAGCCTGGTTTCTGCACACAGTGAGTCATGAAGGAAGATGTCAGATGTTCCTGAGTGCCACCATGAGTTTTCTAGTCAAGCATTGAGAAATACCCTTTGCCTTGAGGGCTGCTTTTAGCAGCTGGCATCTGGAAGGCAGGGACCATTGCTGTTCCCCTTAGGACTGCTTCTTAGATGCCTGTCCTGGTCATATCCAGAGAGCTTTTAGGGGAGCAAATATGAAGGAGAACACTTCCGTTTGATGTGATGATGCTGTTTTCTGTCATTAGAGGAAATAGATGAAACATTTCACAGCTACAGATTGGGCAAAGAAGAGATTCAGAGCGGCCCTGCAGAGAAGGACTTGGGGGTGCTGGTCGATGAGAAAATGAACATGAGCCGGCTGCAGTGTGCGCTCGCAGCCCAGAAACCAACCGTATCCTGAGCTGCATCAAAAGGAGCGTGACCAGCAGGGCGAAGGAGGTGATCCTGCCCCTCTGCTCTGCTCTTGTGAGACCTCACCTGGAGCATTGTGTGCAGTTCTGGTGTCCTCAACATAAAAGGGACATGGAACTGCTGGAACAAGTCCAGAGGAGGCCACGAGGATGCTCAGGGGACTGGAGCACCTCCCGTATGAAGACAGGCTGAGGAAGTTGGGGCTGTTCAGCCTGGAGAAGAGAAGGCTGCGTGGAGACCTCAGAGCAGCTTCCAGTACCTGAAGGGGGCCTCTAGGGATGCTGGGGAGGGACTCTTCGTCAGGGGCTGTAGTGACAGGACAAGGGGTAACGGGTTCAAACTGAAACAGGGGAAGTTTAGATTGGATCTAAGGAGGAAATTCTTTCCTGTGAGGGTGCTGAGGCACTGGAATGGGTTGCTCAGGGAGGTTGTGAGTGCTCCATCCCTGGCAGTGTTCAAGGCCAGGTTGGATGAAGCCTTGGGTGGGATGGTTTAGTGTGAGGTGTCCCTGCCCATGGCAGGGGGGTTGGAACTGGATGATCTTGAGGTCCTTTCCAACCCGAACTATTCTATGATTCCATTTGATTCCACTCTGCTATCACTGGGAATGTTACCTCCCAAAATGAAGACTGTCCTGAGATGTCTCAGGTGATAGCAGAGTGATCAGAAGGGATCGCTTTGTGGGTTTAGATCTTTAGGGTCTCCAAAGAGGGAGAAAGTGACTCCACATCTGGGTGGGCTGAGGTACATGGGGGATCTGCAGGAATATTGCTTGATACTTCACTTCCATTCATACTCTCCTGTTTCCAGTTTTCCTCTTGACTCCTACCTCCATAGATGCTGTTGGCTGTCCATGTTTAGCTCACACTTTTCCAGTGCATCTCTCAAAGTTCCTTGATGCAGCAGCTCTATTTCTGGACAGTCCAGCTGGATATCAGACCGGGACATGCTGCTTCATCATCAAAGCACAAGGACTCCAGTGCGTCCAATTAATAATGCTAATGAGATTTGTTAATTTTTAATAGATTACATGAGCGTGTTTTGCTAAACGCACTTCTGTGGCTCCTCTCTGCGAGCACGGCTCAGAAACTCTTTCACTTGCTGCCAAAGGGAAGATGATTAATGCAATTGCAGACGCCAGGATCTCTTCAGGGTAAACCTAGAGCACACCAAGGAGCAAAGAGGAATTTAATGAGTATGTTTTCAAAGTAGATATAGGCCCACGTTATAAATGATAGCCCTTCCTCGCCACCAGCCTCTGGCCAAGGTGGGGTAGAGGAGTAGTTGTTCTACCACGGGTCATGGTGCACCCCCTCTGCCTGTACCGTGTGAAGTGTTGGGGGTTTGGGGGTGTTTTGTCTCTTTTCGCCATCGCAAGCTTGCGGGTGTCTGTGGTTGAGACTTCAGTGGTGGTGCTGGAGGTTGGGGAGCCCGGGTGCGTGTACAAGCTGCCTCCCAGAGCTCGCGTACCCCGAGCAGCACCCGGTTGTACCCTTGGCACGGGGCTGAGATGGAGCTTCCTCACCTCTCCATGTGCATGACTCGGTCCCCCAAATGAACCTGGTTTCTGCCCTCCAAATTGCTTCAATCCTGGGGAACTTCTCCCAAATTGGTGCTGGTTTTGTGGTGGTGCCTGATGGCCTCAGGTCAATGGCAAACACTGTTCGCAGGCTGTGGGCCGGCAGTGCCAAAAAGGCAAGCAGGGCGGGGAAAGGTCTTGGTTTGCAAATTAGCAATCCCAGACCCAATTCCCTTGGGATTCTGCCCAGGAAGTTGGTTTTACCTCTTGCTGCCGCGCTGTGCCAGGCTCCCTTGGCCACGCTGCCAGCGGCAGCAGGACGATGCTGTTGATCTGGAGTTTTTTCTTCTGTTTCTTTCCAAATCCATCTTGCCAAGAGCCACACCTCTTAAATTGCTGTGGAGGAGGTGGAGAGGCACAAGACCATGCACATGCTGCGCATCCATCATGGTGATCTTGCAGCCGTGCCAACACAAGCACTGTGGCCAGCCCCGGCTCAGGGCTTTAATTGCACGCCGTCGCGGCCGCACCTACGGCTGGGCTGTTGTAGCTGGTTGTGCAAGAACACAACTGGCAAACCTGTTGGTGCTCCAGGTTTCTAGTGGTAATAAGCCGAAGGGCAAAACCTCCCTGGTGAGATGAAGCCCTGCTCGGCTCTTTGGAAGTGTTTAAGGTGTTTTGGCGAAGCAGAGAGTTGGGGATCCCAGCTGTATCGGGGCTGTGTAACGCCGTGGATGGGTTCCGATGTTGTCTTTGGGGAGGCAGAGTGTGTTTGGAGTATGAGCTGTTTGTGTGAGAAAGCTGGGTAACTGGAGGCTGAGGTAGGCAGGGAGCTTGGTGTTCCAACAGGAAGAGTTTGGGATGAAATCGGAGTGTTCCAGCCTTCAGGTGTAAACCCCTGTAAGAAAGAAGTGGTCGGTGCTGTAGAGGTGGAGAGGGCTGGGAGCCAGGGTCTCTGGAGTCACAGGCTCTTATGCTTTCCCTTGTAATGACTCAATGGTTTGGCCTTGACTCAAACATCTCTCCCTTTAAGAAATCCAGCCTTGCTTTGGAGACAGCCAGAGTCTACTGCATCCACTGGCAGCTTGTTCCCCGCACTGCTGAGGCTTGCTGCCTACAACTAAATAAAGCAACACTCCCCGGAGGTTGTAATTCTCGTTGGGGATGCAGTGTGTGCTTCCCTAGAGCAGTCCTGAAGGACAGATGCAGGCAGATGTTCACAACTGACCACGAGAGCTGCCGGAGCTTCCCAAGCTGCCCTGCTTGTCCCTGACATTTCTGCTCCATGTGTTTTGTGCTGATTGGAAACAATCCAGTCCCTTGTCCCTTCAACCACAGAGTATCCATCATCTGCAAACAAGGGCCATCACCACGTCCCCCCAAGCGCTTTGGCCTGCTCGGCAGCCTGGTTTGGTGAGCACACACTGCTGAGCACGATAGTTTCACCTGGGGGGGATCCCATCGCACCCTGCTGCTGCATGGGGCACTGGCAGAGCTATCAAATGACATGGCAAAGTGGTTTTCATGCTTGGCCATCCATTATGACGCTGTTACTATATTGGGGCCATTGCTGGAGCCATCTGCCTTGGCAGGCGTGCAGCCCAGATGCCATTCCCTGGCTCTGGGCAGCAGCCGAGCCAGCCTGCAGGAGCCAGGCACTGTCCTCTCGGAGGTCATTTGCTGCCAGAGGGGCATTTGCTGGCAGTTCTTTGCTGAAGACCGTGTTGTCCTTTTAGGGGTGAGAAGGGGTGTTTGAGGAGGCAGCAGTGGCTTTGGCACGGGGATGCTGCCCTAACCCAGCCTGTGTGTGGTGCTCGTCCTCCCGGCTGCTTCTTCACCAGCTGCTGTGGGACTCTCATAGCTTGAACCTGCCCGAGGGGAGACTGAGCTGAGCTCTTAGGCAGAAGCTCTTCCCTGTGAGGGTGCTGAGGCGCTGGCACAGGGTGCCCAGAGAAGCTGTGGCTGCCCCATCCCTGGCAGTGCTCAAGGCCAGGTTGGACACAGGGGCTTGGAGCAAGCTGCTCCAGTGGAAGGGGTCCCTGCCCGTGGCAGGGGTTGGAGCTGGAAGAGCTTTAAGGTTCCTTCCAACCCAAACCATTCCACGATTCTATACCTTAATAAATCAACTCAAATCCAACTTCCCCCCACTTCGTCCATCTCCAAAGCTTGCTTTTAATGATCGCTGCCCAATAAGCTTTTGCAGAGTCACTGTGCTGCATTCTAGTCCTAATCCATGGAGGAACGCTGCCGCTTTACCTCGCGGATGTGGGAAGTGTGTGCTGCGGAGCTGGCGGCAGGTTTTGTCCTCCACGCTGCGAGACCATTGAAGCTTTTGCTGTCCTGGGAGCCCAGCGCAGCAGCTTTGTGTTAGGGGGGCTTTTGTTACAAAAGATGCTTCCGGAGGGACCGGCTTGTGTTCGGCTGGAGACCTTTCACCAGCTGTGTAAGGAGTCCGGGAAGCGGCCCGGCACGCTCTGCTCCGTGAGGAAGGGGGAGAAAAGCAGAGCTAATGATTGACTATTATTTTAAGGGGATTATCTAATCCGCAGCCCAGAGGACAAGAGGGGCCAGAAGGAGTGCAGATTGACTGTGTAATTAGTGCAGCTTGTTGGGAATACCCTCTGGACTCCGAGCGATTATAAACAGAAACAGATTATTCTAGTTATCCCCCCCCTCCCCATGAAAAAGCCTTTGCAGGCAAAAGGGTCACTTTGTAGTAGAAACTGCTGTAAATTAAGTGGAACAGCAGAGCTGGAGCAGTGGAGACCTTTAATGCAGTGCAAAGGCAGAGGTTTGGGTGGAAGTGACTGAAATGTTGTTCGTGGGAGGTTAGCTTCCATGACCACACCACCCCGTCCTGCAGCTCCATCTGTGGTGCCAGGGCTATGGGAGCACGATGTGCAGGGATGCAGGAGCGACCCGGACTAACCAGGGATGCTAAGGAAGGCTGGAAACTGTAATGGAACCTTCTCAAGAAGTAGCTGGTTAGGAACAATTGCAAATTTGGATTCCTGGGCTTGAGATACGATTATTACTGTTACATATTTGTAATATCGCTATTGCCTGGGCCTGCTTGTCTCTGCCTTGGGTCTGTTAGAGGCTTATTTTCCTTTCCTGCAGTGTACCAAGGGTCATTAGGAGTGAAGTGAAAGGGATTTGCAATAGTTAGGGATCCATTATTAATACAAAATGAAAGATGTATGGCTAAATCCATCAAGACTGAAAGTACAATGGCAGGAACACTGACAACAAATGGCACACCCAAGCACTAAACTTCTGAAGCAGTTAAATGAGGCTAGGGAACTGGCTCTCACATCATTGATGACAAGAGGGTTTCTGTTCTCTTCAGTTTGGTCGAAGAGGATGAATGAGAGAATCACCGTTCCCATGTGGGTGGAATGCCGTGATTTTAAACATTGCCCTTACTCGAGTTCAGGTGAAACCTCAGAATCTGAAATATTCCCAGGTAAAAGATGGTGCTTGAAGCAGTCTGTTTGGGACACCTTGGCTGGACGTTTCCAGCACAACCAAGCTGCTGCATTGCAAACTGAGCAGGAGCTCCCATCTCATAAATTACATTGCAGAATGAGACTTAAATGGGAACGGCAAACCCCTTTGTGCTCTTAAGGACCTTGCTGAAACACTCATTTGTTTCAACTTTCTTTTCTAAACCGAAGGCAAGAGGAGTAACTGGGTTCCTGTGGAGTTCCCTAGGTTTGCCAGGATGTCTGATAAGAGACTATTCTGCCCTAAAAGCTCTGCTGATGGGCTGCAGAGTGCTGGCCTGGAAGCCTGATGGTAGGGTGACCCCCTGGAGCATCTTTAAGGTTTTAGGTGTGGAGGGTGTAGAAACACTTTCCAAAGCACACCAGGGCAGGCATCATTGCCCTGATGGGACCTTGTATGAGCTGAGGGGTCTGGTGTAAGCCAACCAACTGTGGAATAATCTGCTGTGATTTTTATTAACTCAGAATCACTTATTCCGCAGAAACGAGCTCGGGGAAACAAAACGGCGCAGCCAGGCTGCTCCCAAACTGCCCCAGAGCCTGAGCATCCTGTGTGCCGGAGGGACGTGTTCTTTCTGTGCGTGGAAAGCAGGACGGGACAGGCAGTGGTGGCCTCCTGGAGCATCCCTCTCAGGGTGGCACCTTCTGCTGTGCCCATGGCTGTGCAGCTCTGAGCACAGCAGCACATCTGTACTCTTCAGAAGAAAATCAGGAAGGCCGTGGAGAAGGGGAATCACAGATTCTCTGGGAATCTCCTGGAGGAGCCAGGCGGGTTCCGCTGGCCCCTGGCCCTTTGTGTGTGTGGATGTCTGCTCCCATTCAAGCAGTTCCGACCCTCTGTGATGGCCTGGGCTGGCTCACTTGTCACGCTACCATCCTTCTGCCTTTGTTTTGCAATGGTTGGGTATTTTTGATGAAGAAATACTGCCTGTTTGCCTTGGCAGTGCTGCTCGTTGGATTGACGTGGCGTTCTTCAGCTAGAGTGTTTGTTCAGCCTTTTGGATGCTTTCTCAGGGGTGGGGTGGGATGATCCAAACCTATGAGTATGCTGCTGATCCATGGGGGCTTCTGAAAGGCTTGGGCCAGGGTATCTGCTGATGGAAACCACTGGCTTCCTCCACTTGCAAAGGCCAGGCTCTGAGGATGAGATGAACTGGCTTAAATGAGTCCCATCCAGGAGAGAAACCTGGCCCCCAGAGGGAGGCTGCAGCAGCATGAGAAGGGGAGTGAGGGACCCATTGCCTTGAGTGAAGCATGGGGACACCCAGTCAGTCCAGATGCTTGGCTGGTACAAATGCCTCAGGTGGATCTGGCTAATGGATGTTGAAACAACTTGAGCTTTTTGTTCTTGGCCCTGGTAATTGCTGGTTTCTTGCCTTTCCACATGGTCTCTCTGGACTATTTTATCCCTCCCTGTCCCTGGGAGACCAGGGTGACTGTGACCACGAATGCCATGCTCCTCTGCCAGGGCTATCATAACCTTTATACTGGGCATGTTTTTTGGGTTGGAGCTCTCGTGCTTC
The DNA here is from genome assembly GCF_037157495.1 of Lathamus discolor. Classification (NCBI taxonomy): domain Eukaryota; kingdom Metazoa; phylum Chordata; class Aves; order Psittaciformes; family Psittacidae; genus Lathamus; species Lathamus discolor. The sequence goes on from NC_088892.1 coordinate 21,871,630, forward strand.
ACCTCAAAGTCCCCGTGTTGCAACACCAGCATGCCTCGGGTGCGTGATCCATTCGCATTCCACACTCTCCAGTGCTTTGATGGGGTGGACAGGGATGGGATGGATGTGTCGTAAGTGCTGCAAGGAGCATAGTTTGCACACCCTTCACTAAGACCGCAGAAATGCAGAGCTCCTCACGTCCTCCAACCAGGAGATGTTTGGTGAGCAAGCCCTGCGGCTGGCTCTGGGTTTGGGGGAACTATGTGGGCTCGCCTGGATTTCCTCACTCCTGCTGTCCTGGGGACTTGGGCATTGGTGGGAGCTGAATGTGCCCTGTGTTGGGATGTGACTAACACTAACCAGCTCTCTGCTTTTCCTCCAGAGCTGGCGTATGACCTGGATATGGACGACACCTCTGCAAACAAGCAGCTTCTAAATCAGCAAAGCAAAGGTGGTGCCACAGTCTCCAACAGTGACCCCAGGAATGCAGCCCCCTGCCCCGGGCCTGCTGCTGCCATCACCCTGCTCCTGCTGCTGCTGGGCCACAAGCTGTGAGCAGTGCTGGTGGCATTGCTCCGTGTCCCTTTTCTTAATGAGGAAGACATGTGGAACCTCTTCTGGAATATATGCACATTTCCAAAGACAGAGCAAATGACTTGAGTGGGTTTTATAAAGGAATCTGGTATCTTCCCACAAAAAAAAACCCACAGCTAAAAGGGGTTTGTTCCTGGTAAACGAGTAAATGCGTAACAGTGCTTTTTAAAGATAACCCTGTTTAATATAAGAAGGTTTGTTCCTCACACGTGTGGAAGACTGAGGTCTCCCTTGCTGTTCAGTCACAGACCGTATCTCATCTTGAGTCATTTGAATGTGTGTGGGGCTTAGAACACCTACAGTTTATGAAATGCTCTCAGCAAGTATCAGACCCCTGATCCTACTTGACTTAATACAGTTTTTGTCTGCAGTTCAAGCAGGTTTTGTATTAACTCCAGTTTTGAGGCTCACCGCTAGGAACCTGGCCAGGCACACAACACAGAGGGCAGGTGAAGACAGGGCAGAGAGAGAGTCAGACGTGCGGCAGGAAGAAAGATGCTGCAGATGAGGAGTTGTGGTGCACCGGGATTGTCGGGGAGATGCGCTCCCATGGGCACCAAGCCCACCTGCATTGTGGCAACTTGCAGGTGATTTTGCTGCTCGCATCCCAGCCAGGTCCTGCGAAGCCCTTCAGTCCCCACCAGCATCCCCGTGGCCCGTGCAATGCCCTGGTTGTGCTCTGCAGAAGAGGAGCACCTCCTTTCCCACGGGAAACCTGCAAACAGAGCTCCAGCCAAAGGACAGACGGCATGGAGGTACACGCAGCGCTTTACAGGGATGAATAACAGCATCCAACTCATTGTGCTGCAAGGGAGGAAAAGAAAAGGATTTGCAGAAGCCCGAGGCAGATGAGACTCTTACTCATGTGTTTCTTTGCATGTTACTTTACTTAAGCTATCTCCAAAATAAAGATTGATTGCTCTATAAAGGGTGCGCTGGAAGTAGCCTCCTATGTGTGCAAGGTGATGCTCTGCCTTGTTCCTGGAGCAGGCAGCCCTGAAAAGCCAGCAGTGCCCGGCTCAGGGGCACCATGGAGAGGCTTGAGGCTTGGCTTAGTTTCATTAAAAGGATGGGCTAGGGCCAGGGAGGGTTTGGTTTGTTTCCTGGCCAAAATGGTTGCGTATTTCTGTTTAAGATGCTGCCTTTACTAGGGTGATTATATCCACAGTATCTTAAGCCACAGTGTGTACCTGCAGGCGTGCACACACATACACACACACGCATGCTTTAGGCATGTGTGTGTCTCAGACCTTGTTAAAAGCCATTTTGTGTTCAAGAGAAAGCAGGTGAATCCAAACCACACAATCGGGTTGTTTGGAGAGCAGAAGCTTTGCTCAGTCTGAGTGGTGGGGCTGATCCGGTTGTCCCTGATTGAAAGGGTTGGGACTGTGTGAGGTGCTTCAGGAGCTGCGGCAGAGGGAGAGCTGGCTGCTCACCCCACTCCTCTGCACGGGGACCTTCACTTCCAAGTCACTGCTCCTGATGGAGAGGAGAGGATCTGGGCTAAGCCTCGGCATGACCTGCTGGTTAATGGTCAGAGAGCTGGATGGCGTCTGGGTCTCAGAGCCCTCATATCCTACCTGCACTGGGGTGAGTGCTGGGGGTGTTGAGGCATGGATGGATGAGGCCCTTAGTGACATGGTTGAGTGGTGGACTGGGCAGTCCTGATGATCTTAAAGGTCTTTTCCAACCCGGCTGATTCTGTGGTTCTATGGATGTAGATGTGTATTTGTATTTTATATGTTCGCAGACCAAACTGCAATCCCCTCTGTCTCTCAGGCCCTGCTCTCCCCATCAACCCTGCGCTCTGCACCACAGCTGGCTGTGCCCATGAGCCTCTGCTCCACCAAAGGGAATATTTTATTAGCACCACTTGAATTTCCATCACTTCTTCCCTTCTGATCATTTTCCTTTCATCCCTCTGGAGGTGGGAGCAGGATGCCGGGTTTGTTGGGAGATTATATGCTCCCTCTGCCTCACCAGGTACCATCGCAAGGACATTCTCTCCTCTGTGTTGGAAATACTCAGTGTGCTGCTGCCGCCCTAGATAAGCAGCAGGATGAGATGGTGGCACTGGCTGTTCAGGCCAGCGTGCTTTCATTCTCTCTTAGGGTGATGGTGTGTGCCTTGCTGTGTGTCTCACAAAGCCTGACCGCATCACCACAGAGTGATGCTGATGCTTCTCAGCAGAGACCCCTCTGTGGCGTGCTGAGCCCTGTTTCCCATTGCACAGACATGCTGTTTAACAAAGCTATGCTTGTTGGAGACTTATGATAAGAGATCACAAAAAACCCAGCTTTTGAATTTGTTACCTGCCATGCTTATAACATAAGGCATTATAACTGGTAAAAACAGCTGCTGAATTTTACCCTGCAGTGGGTTTGTGCGCATGTTTTAACAAGGGTTTGGCAAGGGATGTCGTGGCCACCAAGATAGAATAAAGCTGGCGTTCAGCTTGGGCAGTGTTTCATTCCCATGTCAGGAGAAATAAGGAATAGTTGTTCCCTGCTTGTTTCTCTGCACCACCTCTGCTTAGTGTGATCTGCATTGCCATGGGATGTCTCCATCGGAACAGGGGCACTGTCGCCTTCCCTGGACATGTGTCCCTGGAGCCTTGCCCCAGGGCTCGCAGGTTGAACACTAACACAGGCAAGATTGTCTGAAGTTTTCTTTTCTAACAGTAGTAGCAGTAATAGCAGCAGTAGTGGTATATATTAGCATGCGTATTGGTCATGAGATACATATCCTCTATACGATAAAGTGTTTCTATGGGTCTAGGTGGTGCGGGATGGAAGGTGCCGGAGCAGTGTCATGGTTGTACTCCCAGCACTATGATGATGTGGTGCTGTGGCTCCAGCACTGGCAGTGGCCACGTCTGGCCAGCGAGGCTATCACCAGTGTTAATACCTGCCTGGTTTTCTGCCAGTGGATATTTACTCCTCCCAGCCAGGGAAAAGCAGCTGAATAGAGGGGTTCCGTCATGGAGGCACATCTGGAGAAGAAAAACAAACTTGGAAAAACCCTTTTTTAGCTGGTTTCAAGCCCTGCAGTGAAACCCAGAGTTGGTCCTGAGCTGTCAGTGACTCTGGTCCCCTAGTGTCCCTGTGCAGAGCCTGGCTGCCAGCACCGTGTCCTGGCGGTGCCTCCTGGCATTGGCACCTTGTGCTGGCGCTGCCCAAAGGCCCAGTGACCTGGGGAAGGTTTCCAGTCTTCTGCAGTCTCAGGCGGTTAAGCCTGTACTGGTTAACCTTGCTGCTTCCTGGCCAGAGCTGCAGCTCTCCCTAAGCTCCATTGGCAGCAGTGGGGTGACAGGAGCCTGCCACCACTGTCCACATCCCACGTGCAGGTGGGGCTAAGCAGCATCAAAGCCGCTGCATCTCTGGGTGCGTTTGCAAGCAGCCTTGAAAAGGTGCTGAGGGCAGCCCCTTTCCCCGCGTCTGAGGCTGGGGATGAGATGCAAACATGCGCTTAGCGTGTGTAATGTATTTCTGTACTAACTATGCATCAAATTAGAGTTTAAACCCAAAATATTGTTGTTGGATGGGAAGTCCCAGTTCATTAATCAATTGACTAATAGTTTAGTGCTGGAATGGTGTCATCGGAGCGCACTCACCAGCTGCTGGGAACAGCTGGTGCTGGTGGCTTGTGCTGTTTTGGGAAGTGAAATCCAGTGTCTGGAGGTTGTTTTTCAGGGAGGTTTTCAGAGCTGCTCGTTCGTCTCCATGAGCAAAGCCTCAGGCACTCTGGAGCGGGCACCCAGCAGGGATGTGGGTCTGGGTTCACTGGGGCTTCCAAGTGAATCTAAGTGCCCCCTGCATGGAGGATGCTGAGAGCACCAGCTGCATCTGCAAACACTTCAGCTGGACACAGGGTGCTCCTGAGGGTTTGCATAAGAGGAATATGTGTAATCCTGTGCTCTCTGGTGGTTTGGTTTGCTCTTGAGTCAAACCGGCGTGCGCTGAGCTATGGGAATGGCAAGGGGGATGCCACCAACCCAGAGGGCAGCTCCTGGCTGCTCCCCAGGCTTGGAGGGCATGGGGTTGGGGCACAGGCCAGGGTCCTGATGTGGTGGCACTGGGGGCTGCTGTGTCAGGAGGGGAGAAGGTGTCACCTTGCCCTGCCTCCTGCCCTGCTTCCTCATCAGCTGCTGATCCATGGTGAGACCTTCACAGCCGTGCTGCAGGCGGTGGCAGATGGGGCACGAGGTAAGGCTGCTGGTGGGGACCAGCTGTGGGATGATGTCTAAGTCCCTCAAGCAGAATACAGGAAACCACACAAAGACCTCAAAATGCTTGAAACAGCCACACGTGCTGCTGAGGTGCCTCCTTCCAGCCTCACAGCACGTAGCTGGTGATGGGTCCGGCCATGGCCAAGTCCACTGGACGTGTCCTTCGCAGCAGGGTACCCAGCTCACCCCAGCTAAAGCATCTCAGAAACAGTGTTTGGTCCCCAAACACTTGGGTGCCTTGGTGGGAGTTTCCATAACCTTTCCAGCAGGGCAGCAGCTTAATGACTGACAAATGCTGCTAAAGCTTCACCAGCTCATGCACCGTACACCCGGAGGTGTCTGCTCTCAGAAACCCAGGGATTTATCCATTCGAGGTCCATAGCTGAGGGGCACTCAGCTGGGGATCAGTGAGAACAGCAACCCTCCTCGTGCATTATTAGTTCCCTTAGCAAGGAGTCAGCTGTGGAGGTGTAGGGGGGGATGAAATGCGCAGCCAGAGGGCAATGAGGTGAAACCGTCCCATTGGAGGGTGGTCACTGGTTCTCAGCAATGGAATTTGGGGTTTCTATTAGGGACCTGGTGAAACTCTCACGTGAGGACAAGTGGGATTGGTTCAGCTCCTGCTCATGGGAGACCTCACTAAGAAGTAGAAGTGAGGGGAAACCCCCAACCCAAACCCACAAACAACTCCCTAAATAAGCTTGTTGAATGTCACTGAAGGACATTCCCTGGAGGTGAGGTAGATGGGAGCTGGATACAGGGAGATGGAGCAGCCCTGGCGTGTTTACACAGGCAGTGAATTTACTGCCTTCAAAGAAAAAGCCCCGAGAAGCAGTGGGCATTAATCAAATGGAGTTTATTTGGTCAGCCATTGTCTACTGCAAATAAATATCTTGGTGTTGTTCTGCTGAGAGCACGCCAGGATCTGGAGGACGCATCCGTGCCTCTGGGCTGCAAAGCACCGCATCCCACAGCCCTTCCCAAGGGCTAACACCATCCCTGTGAAGCTGTTCTGGCGAGGCTCCTCTTGAAGCCTGTGCCAGCCCTGCGGCCCAAGGGTTTGGAGAGGAAACAGAAATGATTCCTGATGGGAATGGGGTGGGAGCTGGGGGTGGGACCTGAGAGCACTGGGTGAGAAAGGAAGGGTCCCGTTAGGGACTATTCAGGGTTATTTCAAGATACTCCTCGGTGGTCGCAAGGCCATAGAAGACTTCTGCCAACTGCTCCAGCACATACCTGTGTTGGAAACCAGACTGTTCCATAGCAGAGTCATGGAATGATGTGGGATGGAAGGGAGCTTAAAGCTCCTCCAGCTCCTACCCCTGCCCCTGGCAGGGACCCCTTCCACTGGAGCAGCTTGCTCCAAGCCCCTGTGTCCAACCTGGCCTTGAGCACTGCCAGGGATGGGGCAGCCACAGCTTCTCTGGGCACCCTGTGCCAGCGCCTCAGCACCCTCACAGGGACGAAGGTACTGACCTGGGCTCGACCTCCCAGGATAGAGGCTGTCTCCTCCCTCGTAGGAGCCCAGCAGGGACCTCAGCAACTGCTTGCAGTGAATCAACACGTTTGGGGATCTCTGCCAGTTGGTTCTGTTTGCTTTCACTGTCCTCTTTGCTGTTGTTATTTCAGCTCTCAAGAGATGCTGCACATCCAGGGAGGAAATCAGTGCCGGATCCAGCAGCACAAGCACCCTCTCCATCCAGCCCTCTGCAGGCACATCACCAAAAAGAAGTCCAAGGCCTGCGTGTAGCAGGCTGTATCCCTTCAGTGTCATATTATATTGCCATTCACCACGTTAGCAAACAGGAGAATAAACATGGGCTGGATAGCAAAGCAAGAGGCTCTTTAACTACAGATGTTGAGGAGAGTGACGTTTGTGTACATTCCACCCCAAAGTGGATTAAAGTGGTGACCTTTCCTGTGGTGTGAAATGGGTTTGTTGCGGAGCACAGGCATCTCGTGTCACTTCAAGATCTGCCAGACATTTTGTTGCCCCTGTTGTTTATGGTTAACGTTGGATGATGTCTCTTGAAGCTGAATCTCAGCAGCTGACAGTGTTTTCTGAGAACTTGTCATCTGGATTCCATCGAGCAAAATTCCCGGGATTGGGTGTATATTTGTTCCCATTGGAAGGAAACCCAGTGTTTTCTGGAAAAGAAGAAGTCAAGGGAGGATGGCGGCGTAAGTGACTCCTAGTGCTGAGCTGAAACCTGCAGAAGGAACCAGGATTTGCCCCAGGCTGCCAGACCCGTGGCGTGAGTCGCCGCTATTGCCTGTCACTGTGTGTGTGATAAATGTCTCCCAAGTGCGGCAGCCAGCACAGACACTCCTCCACGATGATGCCAGCTTTGCTGTGCATGGCCTCCCATGACCATGTCAGAGCAGAGGGATGCTGCTGCCAGCCCACCAAGGTACCAAGGTGTGATCTTGTCTTGCTTCCAGCAGGGCCCTTGCTCCAGGTCAGGTTTTACTGTGCTGAACATGGACCAGGCAGCTCTTGGCTGTTCTGCTCCTGGCGAGGGTGGTGAAGCAGGAAGACAAGAGGAGAGGAGCGGTCACACTGGTAGCACCAGCCTCGGTGTTGTGTGGTGCAGTTGATGTACTGGAGGGAAGGGATGGGAGCCGGAGGGACCAGGACAGGCTGGAGAGGTGGGACCTTGTGAACCTCGTGGAGTTCAACAAGGCCAAAGGCAAGGTCCTGCCCATTCCAACCCAAACCACTCTGTGATTCTGTGATGCTCTGGGAAGGAGAAACTTCATCAGCAAAGAGGGGTTTCTTTGCCCCGTGGTGCTCAGGCAGAGCAATGAGCCAGGCTGTGAGGGCTAACCCAGTGCTGCAGCTTGGAGACAAACGTTTAGCAGCTACATGTCTGCTGGTGAAAGACTAAATAGAGACATGGATCTTGCACCCTTTAAACACTGCATGGCTGCGGGCTGCGGACGTGGGGATGGGATTTGCATGCTGCTTTATTTAGGGTTATATGAGCTGTGGTGCGTTGATTGAAACCGCCCTGCAGACAGCAAATGTGTGACTGCAAAGAAATGCAGTGTTTAGAAAACAAGGGGAAAAGAAGAGGGGAAAAGAAAGATTAAAAAAACAAAAAACAAAAAAAAATAAAAACAAAGAAAAAGGAAAAAAAAGATTAAAAAGGATAAAAACAACGAGGAAGGGGGGAACCTCTGCTCTCCAGCCCCGGCTCCAGCTCTGTGGTGATGCTCAACAGCAAAATACTGCAGATCTGCTTCCCCTCATGCTGTTGCTGTCATGAGGCTCGAGGAGCTCACCACAAACAATCCGTGCCTTTTCCCAGGGACAAACAGAAGCCACTGGAGTCAGGGACTGGCTCATCCCCTGGTGCAGGGGGCAGGCATGGGGGAGATGTCAGTGGCTGCTGCAGGTGGCATGAGCTGGTGTCCCAGGAGGGTGCTGGCCGGTCTTGGCATAGGATGCTAGCAGGGGGTGAGCATTGAGGGAAGGAGGGGACCCTGAGCTGCCCTCTGTGGAGCAAGCTGCTCCAGTGGAAGGTGTCCCTGCCCATGGCAGGGGCTGGAACTGGATGAGCTTTAAGGTCCCTTCAACCCAAACCAGGCCGGGATTCTAGGATTCACTCAAGCCCTGGTGTGGTTCCTGTGCTGTTTGTCTGAAACTTGTTTTACAGCCTTCAAGGAACGATCGGTTCAGGTGAGATACCGGTAATTGAGTTACTTTTAAGGGCACTGATGGATGCCATTGCCTGTTGGGCTGCCAGACTGCTCCTCTGGCAACTGCCTGGCAGAAGCCCCTGGTCATTGTGGCACTGACCTGCTAATCCAGCCTCTAAATGAGTAACTCAGCGTCCTCATGTTCCTCTGTCTGCTGACTTCGGGGTGAGTGGATTCCCGGCTGCTGTTTAGATGGCTTTTCCCACCTCTTTTACGCAGCCTCACATGGCATTTTGGTTAATGCTCTGCTGTTTGCTCTTGATCCTGCTCCTGACAGCGTGGGATGGTCGTGCTGATGGTTTGCAGGGAGTGCCTGGCTGGGACTCGCTCCTGACCCCCCCTTGTTCCCATTCTCCCGATGAAACCCAAAGGCGATCCAGCTGCACAAGCAGGGGCAAAGCTTGAGCAATAAAATGCTGCTACCTGGGATGCAAAGCAAGGTCAGAGCAAGCCATGGCCAGCGTGCTCTTGAGAGGGTGCCTGGATGAGGGGATGCTTCCCATGTCAGCCCAGCCAAACCTGCTCTGCCCTTTCCAGGGGATCTCCACCACCGCTCTGCTTGTCCCTGGGCAGTGTTCGGCCGAGGCATCCACGCAGTTTGTGGCTCTCCATCCATTCTATTCCATGATTCTTCAGCGCCCATCAGCCTCCTCCCTTCCGCGGGACCCTGCCCAGGTACATCCCAACACTGAGCATCCCCAGCCCCAACACTGCGCTCCTGGAGGGCTCCTTTCCCAGGAAAACATTGCTCCAAGCCTTGGGGGGTACTGTGGCAGGATGGGGGGGCTGGTGAAGCTGCCTGCAATAAAGCATCCCTAGGAGCCCGTGTCACTCTAAGTGCGGTATCGTCATCCCAGCACTGTATGAGCTGGGGGATGAGGCTCCGAGGCAGCCTTGGAAACCAGATTGCATGTAAAAGAATGTTTAAATGAAGCAGTATTTGGAGTTCCATTCCTGCCGTCTGGCTCCGCGTGGTTCGGGGGTGAGCCTTCAGTTTTCCCACTGCAGCTCTGGAACTTGGGCAAAAAAGCCCTCAACTCTAAAGAGCTGAGACAACAGTTTCAAGTGCTGGGCTCTTGGATGAAGCATTGGGAAAGCTCGGCAGCAAGAGCTGAGCACTGCATGAGCTTTAAGGCCCCTTCCAACCAAACCTATGGTTCTATGATCCCTGAACCTGCCATTTCAGACCAAGCTGGAGCCACGCGGGTGCAAAGCTTGGCTGTAACAGGCAGTGGGATGCCCGGTCCCCCAGTGAAGGGCTGTGTGGCTCCTGGTTTGCACACCCATCATCCCCCCAAGTTACTCCCCAGGGGAAGGGGATGTGGGGCTGTGCCCAGCCCTGCGCTGCTTATCCTGGGGGGTTCTGCACTGGGAATCCTGAGCACTGCTCCCACGTGTGCTCTGGGAAGTAGAAAGAGGGAGCAAGAAAAGTCCTTTACTCTCCTCCTTTCTTTTCTTCCCCCCAGTTTTACTTTCATCCCATCTTGCCCTGGCTGTGGCTGGAGGCCATGGACACTCCCAACCCGGATTTCCATTGTTAGGAGAGCGTTGGACCTTCACTGGGGCAGCACATCAAAGGGGCAGGGGCTGCTCCACCATCCCACCTCATGTGGGACACGCTCCCAGCCCCATGGCCAGGACGCCCCTCACCGTCCTGCACATCAATCACCCGGGATGCATCTCGCCACTGCCCACCTCCCTGACCCCGGATCTTCCTCCTTTCCCCTGGGATTCAAGTGCAAATGCCTCAGAGCCAGGGACTGCCCAGCCCCTGGCACCAAACAGCCACAAGGTTTGCCCGGGCTGATGTGGGATGCGGGATCACTGCATCCCGGCAGGGAATAGGGACCTGTAGGGTAACGAATGCCTGATTCTGCTGCTGGTGGTGCTCTGTTTGATTTTCTTTTCTTCCCTCCAGATCAGCTATTACAATAACAGGGCTTCTATTTCCCCCACCCCCTTTTTCCCCCAATCTATGACCAAACCGCAATATCGGTTAGAAATATCATCTGTGAAAAGAAAAGGCAAATAAATGAGCACATCAAAGGCAGCAGCCTGGGGCCGTTCAGTTGGGAGCAGGAACAGGGCTAGGCCCTGGGCCCATTATCTTGCTGATATCTAATGCCACCACTTCAGAGTGTGAGAATGGAGCCTTTTTCCCCCTGCAGCCGAGCGCGCTGGCCCCGCTGGTGTTTGGGAGCACAAAGGCCGCCATCCACCCGGCTCTCACACAGGCTGTTGACACGTTGCGCTCAGATTTCATCCCTGAAAACCTGGAACTTTATGCCGAGCAAATAACAGGATCTTTTCCCTTCATCTGGAAAGGATAAAAACAATCGCTGGCACTTGGAGCGGATCGCTCTTTCTTTTCCTTCCTCCCCACTCTTCTCCTAAGCCCCTGCTCGCTACCCGCAAGTCACAACTTGCATATTTTCATCTGAGAACTTTAAACCATGGGGGGTGAGGGGCAAGAGTGGAGGGGAATGGAGAAAGGAGATTAAAAAGGAGGGTTGTAAGCAGCACTGGTACAACCATGAATGTGCGGCAGCGTGTGCTCTGCCCTGGCCCCACGGGCAGTGTTTGCTCTTTGGGGGGAAAATAGGCAAGGGTTGCCTGTGCTCCTCGTGGTGGAGTGGTACCCAGCCCTGCAGCACATCCCTGCTGCGGGATGGATGGTGCCTGACCCTGCAGCACATCCCTGCTGCGGGATGGATGGTGCCTGACCATGCAGCGCATCCCTGCTGTGGGATGGATGGTGCCTGACCATGCAATGCATCCCTGCTGTGGGATGGATGGTGCCTGACCATGCAGCACATCCCTGCTGTGGGATGGATGGTGCCTGACCATGCAATGCATCCCTGCTGTGGGATGGATGGTGCCTGACCATGCAGCGCATCCCTGCTGTGGGATGGATGGTGCCTGACCCTTCAGTGCATCCCTGCTGTGGGATGGATGGTGCCTGACCATGCAGCACATCCCTGCTGTGGGATGGATGGTGCCTGACCATGCAATGCATCCTTGCTGTGGGATGGATGGTGCCTGACCATGCAATGCATCCCTGTTGTGGGATGGATGGTGCCTGACCCTGCAGTGCATCCCTGTTGTGGGATGGATGGTGCCTGACCCTGCAGTGCATCCCTGTTGTGGGATGGATGGTGCCTGACCCTGCAGCACATCCCTGCTGTGGGATGGATGGTGCCTGACCCTGCAGTGCATCCCTGTTGTGGGATGGATGGTGCCTGACCCTGCAGTGTATCCCTGCTGCGGGATGGATGGTGCCTGACCATGCAGCGCATCCCTTCTGTGGGATGGATGGTGCCTGACCATGCAGCGCATCCCTGCTGCGGGATGGATGGTGTCCTGCTTCTGCCATTTAGGGTCTGGGACAATGGGCAGGGTTGCACCCTTCAGGAATCACACTGATGAGCATCACACCTGGGATGGGGATGCAAGCAATGACTTTGTGATCCAAGGCAAAGCCTGATGAGCCCTCCTCAAGCAGCAGGACAGGCACCCATCCTGTGCCCTGTTCCTCTGGGCTGTTCCTTCCTGGCCTTTGTTTTCAGCATGGCACTGTCAGGAGAGAAGCTGCACCAGCAATTCCAGCCCATGAGCGGGGTGTGCACTGCCCACACCTCCTGCTGCTGCCGGGGGCATTGAGCAGGTTTTGTTTCCTTTCACCCGGGTAAGTACACACGGTTTCCACTCCGTGTTTACAAACCCTTTTGAAACAGCCTTTAAACACAGCGAGGGCGTGGGGGAACAAAAAAAAAAAACCCATTATTTTATTTTATTCATCGCTATTTTATTGATACCGAAGCCCTGCACAAAGAGGTTTGTGGGTGCTGTGAGCTGGGCTGTGGCCAGCCCACACCCTCTGCCTGCACTTGGGTTGGTCTTGCCCGCTAATGGGAATGCTCCCAGTCCATGGATAAGCTCATTCCCCAGCCGAGGGGGTCACAAAACCCTGGAGCTGCAGAGATTAGGACTGGAAAAAGCTTCAGAACCCTGGCCCTGGCCCAGCAGCACTGACCTCGAGCTGTCCTCTCTCTGCTCTCCGAATCCCTCCTCCATCAAGGCTCCGCAGCCTGTCCCAGCTACTGATTCGGGATCTTGTTGCACAAAAGCATTTCTCAGTGGCTAACCTAAACCTCCCTGGCCACCAGTCAAGCTCGTTGGGGTTTTTTCTCCTATCTCCTGTCCATGGAGAAAACAGACCCTGCTCTTGGCAGAGCTCAGGGCTCGGCACGTGCGGCTGGCACGGCACAGCATGGCTGGACATGGCCCTGTGTGTGGCTCTGGCTGTGTGGCCTCGGTCCCTGTAGAGCTGGGGCAGAGGGGAACAACCCCAAGTGCTGTCTGGAGAAGCAGGATATAATCTCGTACCATGGGAAGGAGATAGGGAGAGGCACGCTCAGAGCAGCAGGTGATGCAGCCAGCTGGCACTGCTTAAAATGAGTAATATCTGGGTATACCTGAACACCCAGCTAAAAACCCACGGAGCGCAGCCAGAGGAGAACAGACCCCGTTGCTCTCAGCTGTCAGCAAGACCATCCCAGTCCCCTCTGATGCTGTCCATCCCTACTATGGCAGTTGCTCATCGAGCAGGAGCCTTGTTTCCACCAGCAGCATTGGTGCTGTGCTCCGGGTCAAGCTCTGCTTGTCCAGGGATGGAGCCGCACCGTGATGGTCAGCAGAGAGGTCAAAGCTGGCTTCTTATAAAGATCAGTGTGAGGTTGCTAGGGGCAGCTCCAGCACCCTCACTGCTGCAGCCACTGCTTCATCCAGGGCCTTTCAATGTCCTCAAAGCGCTTCTACCTGGGCACCGGTCCAGCAAGCACTTCATGCGCAGACATCTGCCTCGCTCCAGCAGGGATGCGCATCAGCCCTTGAGGGTTCCATTAACGGAGGGCAGCAGAACTGGCTCATTCCTTCAGCACCAACCAGGACACGGGAGGCAAAACGGGTTGAGAGAGAGAAGGGGGAACACTGGCTCTAAGTGGGACTTTGCCCAAAGAAGTGGGGAATGCTCCATCCCTGGCAGTGTTCAAGGCCAGGTTGGGCAGAGCCTTGGACAACATGGACAAGCGTGAGGTGTTCCTGCCCATGGCAGGGGGCTGGAGCTGGATGAGCTTTAATGTCCCCTTCCAACACAAACCAGTCTGGGATTCTATGGATTAAGCACCGTGGCTGTAATTCAGACCAACAAAGGCCTGGGTCCCATCCTGTTGTCCAGCTTCCTTGCTGACATCCAGGTGTGTGGCCACCTGGGGTAGGGAAGATAGTGACACATCCCCAGGGATGCTGGGCTGTGGGAAGGGACGTGGGTGAGCCGGTGGGGATCCAGGATGCCAGTGCTGGTCCAGGGAACATGTGGTGGCCACTGGGGAAGAGGTAGCCCAGGGACCTTCTCTGCAGAGCTGCAGTGAGGGAGTGAAGAGGAAGCCGTTGCCGGCTCTGGAGCAATGGAGACTGATGTTCACTTGCCTGGAATCTGTTGGGGAATATTTCTACCCGCTGGGTGTGAGTGCGCTGCGCATCAGAGCCATCTGCCTGCCACGGGGTCCCTTCTGCCAGAGCCGGGAAGCACAGGCACGAGAGCCTGCGAGAATGAGCGCATTCCTGTCCCCTCCGCAGCTCTGTGTGCCCACGTCTCCTCCCTGCGGTGTTTGGGGACAGAGCTGGGACCACATCTTGTCCTGCTGCGGGAGAGGCAAGAGCTTGTGTTCCCTAAAATGGAGATGGTCTCGAGCTCTGCACAGCAAGCCCCGGGCACTGCAAGCCGGTTTGGACATGGGAAGCTGCGTGGCTCCCTTGTTGCACATCCAGCTTGCTCCCCTTGTCCTCTCAGCATCTTGCTTCAGCGGGCACAGCACTGCAGAAGACAACAAGGAGCTAAGCCCAGTTAACGAACCAGCCGAGCAGCCCCGGGGGTTCTGTTCACTGGATGGGGTGAATGGGCCCCCGGGTAAAAATAAGTGGTAAAAATAAATGGAGCCGTCAGCCAACGCTGAAACATCGGCTCTGCTCACCCGCAAATATCAGGCCATTGACATTTAAAACCCAGAGTCACAGCCTCATTTGGCAGATCCCCCATCCTCGTGCCAGATGTCCCGCATTAAACACACCCCCGACCTGTGGGATCTGGGGTTTTATCAAAGGAGCCTGTTTCCACTGCAGCCTCCCTGGTTCCAGCCCGACCGCGCTGCCGCAGGATGGGGAACGCGCCTGGCTGGGGTTTACAACGAGCCGTCTCCTGCTGATGAGCTGGAGCTGGGAAGACGCCCGTCCAGCTCCCTTTCAGCACTTTGTAACCTCCTTGCGGCCCAGGCTCTCCTGCCAGAGTGTAGGATTTAATCACCCTTAAGGATAGCCAGCCCAAGGACCGCATTCAGCCAGGTTTTCCTAAAGGGAATCTTTATCCAAGTACTACCCCCCCACCGTAAATTCCCTGACAGACGGCTGGGAATGCCGCAGGGCTGTGGCAGACCCGTGGCCAGGGCCAGAATTAAATCAGAACCAAAGTTTAAGCCCTGGTGAGGCTCCAGCAGGGTTTTCAGATGTAATCAGTGCCTCTGCTGGGCTTGGGGCTCCCCTCTGCTGCCAAGGGACAGCCCCACTTCACCAATTGGAGTTAAAACCCACCCAGCTCGCCGCACGCAGGTGGGAATGACTTGTGATTTGTACTGGAAGCTGGCGCATCACCAGTGGGGACTCACTGGGTTTGTCCCATTTCCTCTAGAGCGGATTGACAGTGGTTTTAATTAAACTGACACAACTTCATGTGTGGACAAAGGCTCTGGCAGGAGCAGCGTGGCCAGAGGTCTGTGCTGGGGAGGAGAGGTGGCACAGGGGGGAAGGTGCAAAGGACCAGCGGAGGAGCCGGGTCTCCTCTGCTTTCTCCTTCCCTACCCTTCCCTCTCTCCCAAAAGCTGGCAGAGCCGCAGTTTTTCCATTGAATGAGATGCCGGAAACTCGAAATGCCAAGATGCCAGGGCATCTGCAGGAGGAGGCTCCGTGCCGGCGCTATGGGGTGGTATCACCTTGTCCCTGTCCCCTGTGCCCGGGCCAGCAGCGGCTCTGCCCAGCCCAGGGGTGCCCACAATGGTGACAGGGACACATTGGGGGTCCCCCTAAAAGCACAGAGGAGACTCGCAGATGACTTTGTGAGCCAAAAGCCCTGCAGGAAGCGTGAGCTCGGCTCCCTGCCAGGTAGGGGAGATGGGGGCATGGGAGCATCCCATGCATCCATGGCTGGAAAAGAAACTCGGAGTGTGGGGGCAGAACTACTGATGGGGAGATGAGAGCTCGGGGGTGTGTGTGTGCATGTGTGTGTGTCAGAAGTTTTCGCCATGAAAAAACCCAACCCTCAGCATCCATTTAAAACTGATCTCAAGGTTTTTCCCTCTGCTTTCCCCCTGGGAAAGGGAGAGGAGCGGGGAAGGGGAATCGCTCGAGTGGTTTGGGGCGAGGGGGCTGGGGAGCTCCTGCCAGATGTGCACAAATGCTGCAGAAGAGAAACAAATCTCTTCTTCTGAGCGGGGCGACTTTGCTGCTCCTTGAAAGGGAAAGAGAAAGGAGTTTTCTCATGAAAAATTTCAGGCAGAGCCATTGTCTCGCTGCAGCCTTTGATTGAGCGACTTGATCAAGCACCGGACAAAACCCTCCGTGTTTTTCAGGAGGTTCCTTAAATCCCGCCGAGGTATGGGATTATGAGGAACAACAAATGGCGAGCTGCCTCTAACCCCGCAGACTTTCTCACTCTCGTTTTCTCTCTCGCTTTGGAATAAGAAATGCAGTGCTCCCTGCTGAGTTCTCTTTAAAATTCACATTGTCTCTTCAAATAAAGGCGGGGAGGGTGAGGTAGCGCTTTGAAAACCAGAACTCAGTCATACACTGCAGGGCCAGATCCTAGAGGATTATTCTCTCTCAGGACACTTTATAACTTCATGAGAACTTCTGGCCTGGCTCGTCTCACCAGCCCGGAGTGAGCGGCCCCAGCGGAGGGCAGGGTGGCTGAGATCCCTACACCCCTTCCCATCGGCATGGCTGGAGTTGCCTCTGGAGGCTTTGTAAAGTTAAAGCCAGCTCCAGCTCTGCCCTTGGGCATGGCGTGGGCCCGTTTCCCATGCAGGCGGGGATGCATCCCTCCCGCAGCGGCACCCTCTCCATCGCAGCTGGACCGGGCCTGGCTGGGTTAATGTGACTTTCTCCTGCTTTTGGGAAGCTCAGAGCGGCACCAGCGTCGTGTTCTTATGAGAAGGGCCTGGCAGGGCAGCGTGGCTGAGCTTTGCTGTTGGCATGCTTTTGCTGGGAAACAAATGGAATAGGAATGGTCTTTTCTTCCTGACACACACACATGGCGTTCTGCTGACAAAAGCTTGAGAGCAAGGGGGTGAAGCTGGCAGCTTTGCTGTTGTTTCACTCCGTCCTTCCCCGAAGTGGCAAAGAGAGAAATAACAGAGGAGCATGTTGAAATGTAAACTGCTGGTTTTAAATGATGCTGCCACCAGGCCGTTACACTGCCACGGGGCAGATGGCACTGTGGACACACAGACACTGCAGCAGGACAGAGATGCCTGTGAAGCATCTGCACCCATGGGGCACAGGCACTGAGACCACACCAGGCAGGGAGCAAGGCTTCCGTAAGCAAAGCCTTGAAGTGACATTATACTGCTCCTGGAAGTGTTCACACGCCGTGTAGACGAGGCCCTCAGTGCCATGGGTTAGTGGTAGCCTTGGCAGTGCTGGTGAACAGTCGGATTGGATGATCTTAAAAGTCTTTTCCAACCCAGTTGCTTCTGTGACTCAACGGTTACAGTGAAACGACGGCAGCGCCAGTCATTCTTGCAGCGCTGTTTCTGTGATTGCCAGTAAACAGAAGCAGCAATTGTTGAACTTCAGTCCCTGGTTCAAGGGTTCAGCAGGGCTTGTTTACATGTGCCTGTGTGCAGGGCCAGGGTACAAAGGAGGAAGAGTGGCTGGAGCACCTTGGTGTCTGTACTCCTGAGGCTTCTGTCCTGCCCAGCCTCTTGGGAGCAGACCACTAGTGAGAAGAACGGCTGCTTTTGACAACACACGGCTCAGGCGTGTCACAGCAATGTCAAAATCCATCACCTGAGTGAGCCCGTTAAACCAGGGGTAGAGCTGAACCATCCACAGCTCCAGCGAGGGAACAACAGCCAGCCCAGCCCCGGCCAACCCCGGCCAGGGAATTCCTCTTTTCCTCTGCTGGGGATGGGAGGGACCGGGGTCTCCCGCACCGGGGCACGCTCAGACCCGGCTCCAAGATGCGGGACGCGAGGGGCTGGGTGCCCCTCGGGGCACGGGCTGTGCGGGGCGACCCCGGCGGTGTGGCGCCCGCTCGGGGCGGTGCGGGGCGGTGCGGGCAGCCCCGGGCTCGGCTCCGCTCCGCCTCGCTGGGCGGGCGGATCCCAGCTCCTGCTTTTCCCGGGGGCTGTAGAGGCTTGTCCCGGCCCTGCGCGATCCTGCTTGGCTGCCGCCCTCCCCGCCTCCCTCCTCCTCTCCTCCTCCCTCCTCCTCCTCCTCCTCCACCACCCCATGTGCTTCCTGCGGGGCCAAGTTTGCAGAGCGCCGCCGCACGCCGGGCCAGCCGCGCGGAGCCGCAGCGGAGCGGGGCGCAGCAGCGGCGCGGGGCAGCGGGCTGCGGGGCAGCGGGCGCGGCTCCAGCGCGGCGCGGCGGGGCAGGCTCGGCCTCGGGCCGGCTCCGGCCTCGGGGCGCTCTCGGCCGGCCCCTGCGCGGCCGCACCATGCCGCGGCGGCGCGGGTGCTGCCTGCCGCCCCTGCTCTGCACTTTGGCCGCGCTGAGCCTGCCGCTGCTGCTGGCCGCGGAGCCCCGCGCCAGAAGTTGCTCGGAAGTGCGGAGGCTCTACGCAGCCAAGGGCTTCAGCCAGAGCGAAGCGCCCAGCCACGAGATTAGCGGTGAGTCGCGATCGTCGCCGCCGCCTTTGTGCGCGATCCGCCCGGACGCGGCCCCGCGGGGTGCGCGCCCGGCTCCCCCCCCCCCCCCCCCCCCTCCAGCCCGGTTCCCCTCGGCTCGGCTCCCCCCATCCAGCGGAGCTCGGCGCTTGTCCCGTTCCGGCTGCCCGGTGCCTGTTGCGGCTCCGCGCCCCGCCGCTCGGCCGGGGCTTTACGCGGCGCTGCCGCTACCCGCGGCCCCGTCCCGACGCGGGCGCCGCTCGCCCCGCGGCTCCGCAGGCGGGGGGACGGGGAGCGGTTTCTTTCTTCCTTCGCTTCTTTCCCTTTCTTCCCTCCACGTCCGACCCGAGGCAGCGGCGCACGGCGGGGACGGGAGTGCTCGCAGCCGGCAGCGGTAGGAAATGGTAGCTAATGTGCTCCCACCCAAAACAGTTTATTCTTTTTTGTTCCATCCTTCATCTCCCTCCCAGGGCCGCTGCTTTTATTTCCCCTTCTGAATGACCTACTGGACCGCATTCTCCGCGGAACAAAGGAAGTGCCTTTTTAGCTGGAATCCTCGGAGACCACCAAGGACTCCGGCTCATGCACTGCAATTTCGCACTACTTTCAACAATAACAAAAATGCATGACTGAATGGCTCAAAAATGTGGAGTGTTAGAGGCATTCATTTCGGTCTAGGACACTGTCACAACACAGACAGACCCCGAGTAAATACCTTTAGACGGCTAAGAGAGGAGCTGGGGGTAATCTTTACCATTGGTGTGCCCTCCAGATATGCATACATTATCCTTTAGACTGACAAAACTGCACTGATTTCAGGCGGTTGCGCTTTTACATTGTCAGCCTAATGATATGCGTTTAGCCTACATCTGTTTGAATAAAATTGCAGGCCCGTTTGCTTCTCCAAGAAATATTTTAATGAGAACCGTCTGACTGGCTGCAGTTAAAATACTCGCTCCCCACTTCACCCTCCCTGCTTTTAAAATGGTCTCTAATAAATGGGCTGGGATTTGATTGGAGTCCAGCCCTCATCAGTGGAGGATCAGGACCTGAGCAGGCTTCTGCCCAGTGGCCGGTGTTGGGAAGGTTTGACCTAGTCCTTATTTTATATGTTGTTTAAGATGATTCAGTGAACTTTGGAGGGTGTCGGGAGTAGATTGTGCTGCCAGGGCTTCCATCTGAAGCTCTGCAGCTGCGGTCAGTTTGACCGTGTGCTTTTGGAACAAGGGGTCAGAGAAATGTGATGAGCAAGGTGAGATTATATGACAAAAGAAGGGCTTTCTGCAGAGACACGCTGGGAATACCAGCAGGGCTGTGTTACCGTCCCAGGGGCACCAGGAGGCTGTGTCTGGCCTTGCTTGGAAAGCAACAGGTCTTGCAAAGTTGGGTTTTAAACATCATCCTGCTCCCCAGGGTGTTCCGGGCGGGATGGTGGAAGTCTTGAGAGGACTTGTGCTGTGTAGAGCTGTAAAGTGTGGTGTGGTGGCACTCAAACCTCGAGCAGGGGGCTGGGTTGTTGTATCAGGTGATGGTGTGTTTTCATTAAGGTGAGTAAATGGATTGGAAGGGCAGTTACCTGGGAGCCTGGCTAATAGGTGAGAACGAGATAAATGTGTGTGAGGGAAAGAGCTGGCTGTGTTTGGATGAGTTGGTTGTGATGGTGGAAATGGGTGATTTCTGCTTGGTAGCATCCCTCTGCTCACTAAACCATGGTGGAGAAGTTTGAGCGAATTCAACAGGCTGTGATGCTGATGAGATGATGCACGGAAACATGGTTGTTACCGGTATGAACTCAAGTCTGAAGCCTATCAAGCTCTTTAGGGTTTTGTTTCGGTTTGTATGGTGCTCTGTTCTCCCATTCTCTCACGGAATTGTCTTAGATCCCAGGGTGCAGACAGGAGCTTCCTACCGCCTTTCCGAAGCAGTGTCCTAAAAGCTGTGGCACTGTCAGTGTAGTGACTTCTGTCCTGTTGGGGATCACTGATCCTACCAAACATTGGCCTGGAGTTGTCACAATGAAGCAGCTGGGTGGCATGGGCAGATGTGCCCCCACCCTGGGCTGTGGGGCAGAAGTGAAACGTCCCCACCAGATGGGCATGGGAGCTATTTGGGGTTTAGCAGCATCTCACATGGGTTTTTTGGGGGCCAGTTTGATGTTCTAGAGCAGTAGATACAACTCTTTTCCTTCAAGGAAATGCCTGGTCCAGCAGTCTTTTCATCTGTATCATTGCTGTATCAGTCACATTAAGAGGCTGTTTAGTGTTGATAATAACCCAGCAGTTCAGTTTAATATTTGTTTAGGCCAGGTTTAGGACCTAATTAGAATATGCATAAATGACAGGTTGTATCTTGCTGAAGTACATAAGCGTTTTGGAGAGAACCGCGCGGCTGATCAGCTCATTGCTGGCTTGATAAGAGGTGTAAATTGTGCTATTTGTAGTGTGGGCCGTGCACAGATTGCTTCCTTTTCTGTTAACTTGGTGTTAGAGGTGTCAGGAGACTGATACTATAAATCTGCATGGAAGCATTTCAGAAGTCATGGCCCTTTGGTACTGCCTTGTGTCCAGGTGATCTTTACCTCCTGCACCTATAGCTGTGTGATGGGTACTTTGCAAACCTCAGGGCAGTGGTGAGATACAGTCTTGGTGCTGCTGCTGGGGAGATCAGTGCTTGTGTAGAGCTGATGTAGATGGTTGGTTTGTGAAACCTGACTCTTGATGATGTATAGAGAGTGGCTGGTATGGGGAGAGCACCAGCCTGTAGCTGCTTTGGAGATGACTTTTTCATTTAAACTTTAAAGTTCCCTGAGGAAAGGGCACATCTTGGAAGGTCCAGGTCCTAATGCCTGTAACTGCTCACTTTGTTCAAGCACTGCCTGAAGAGTATCGCTCCTTATTGAGCCCGTGTGTGTCCAGGCTGTGGTGGTGATGGGAGCAAAACTCCCTGGGACGACCTTATCCTGGTTGCCCTGGTGTGGCTGCAGAATGAAATGCAAAGCGAGCTGGTGTCAGTGGCATCCGGAGACCCACAGTAGGTGGCTGTGATTTAAAAACAAAAAAGTTTCTTTCAGGAGGCTCCTTCATGCCCTCAGGTGTTAAACGGATGGAAATTCCTTCCCTTTTCCTGCTAATTGGAAGGAATAGATGTTTCTTTTCCTGGATTGTAAAGAAACTGGTGGAAAGTGTTATCAGTTAACCCATGAGTTCCCTGCAGAGGTGTAATGCCTGCTCTGGCTGGCACTGCTGTCCTGAGTTCATGGAGGCAGGCTGGAGGGCAAGATGCCCTTTGGGGAGTACAGAATGAGCCTGGAGCTCGGTGCAGGGAGCTGGGCACAAGCACCATTCCTTGCTCAGTCTCGATGAGGATGCTCAGCGTAATCTTTGTCTCTGTTTGAACTGATTAATGGAATAGTTGCATTTATCTGTTGGGAGCAACAAGAGCAGTTCTTGCACTGTGCCAGAGAGGGTCACTTGCCTCCTGATGTTTGCACTCATGGGATTTTGCTCATGGTGGCGGGATGCCCCCATGTCCTACTGCTGCTGCTTGTTGTAGTTGTGAACTGGGTGCTGGTGCTTCACCTGGATGTGCTGCCTTGGCTGGTTGGGAAGGGCGCTTTGCTGGCACCGCTGTTTTATGGAGCGAGTTCAGCAAAGACTTCCGTAGTTTTTTACGTGCTTCTCTTCCATGTGGCCTCTTCCAACTGGGAAACCATTTCTGGATCTTGTCCAGGCTGTCTGGCACTGCGGAGCCTGTTGCAGTGGGTTTGCACGAGACAGCTCCTGGGCTCCTTGGGGCATGAGAAGTACCAGGTAGCGCCTTGTCCTCCTCACCATCCCTTTGAAGGTGTGGAGCTACCTTGCCACCAGCTGTAGCTGTTTGCACTGACTCATCCAGTGAAGGCAGTGGTCCTTGGCGTTAACACAGCGATCCCCTGCTCCCCCATGGGTGCCGAAGTGCCCGTTGCAGAGCATCCCCTTGGCGAACGCCAAGCGCTGGCCATGGAAAAATAAACGAGAGAAGCGCTCGAAGTATTTTTAGCTGCTTCTAATGTCATTTAGCAACTGGAAACAGCGGGAGGGGGAGCTGGCAGCGTGCAGGCTGCCCACGGGCCACTGGTGAGGCTGCACCCGGTCCCGGTGCTCGCCTGGGACCCCGCTTTCTCCCTCTGTAGCTCTGCAGCGCGGGGTTTGGTTGGGCTGCAGCAGCGCCGTGTCCTAGCAGCCGGCAGCGTGAAGCATGTGGTTAGCAGCGACTGCCGGCAGTGGTCCTGGCAGAGTGGGAGGATCGCTTTCCTTGGCACACACTTCACAGAAAGTTCTGTTTTTTCTGCCAGAATAAGCAGTCATTACATTCCGTACAATTCGTAGGCAAATTATTATCTATTGTTCAAATTGCCTTAATTATCAGATGTTTCCTTAGACGTGTAGCTGTTTTCGAAGAGGCTCAATGGGTGTGTGTACATTGGGCAGGAGGCCGGAGCTGCACAATGTTTTCAGGGCTGTTTTGTAGTTTCAGGGAGATTTTCTGTGGCTTTCGTATGTCAACAGACTTTTTATTCTTGCTGAAACAGCAGCAGAGCGGGGCCAGCGCGGCTGCGAGGCGCTGGGTTTGCCTCGGTTCCCTGCCTCTCCCCTCTGCCGTGGTATTTATCCTTCCTTCCTTCTACAAGGGAGTTGAGCCTGAAGCATCGCTGCTGCGTGCAGGCACTGGGTGTGAGATGGCTCCGATGGGAGGAGGTCCCAGACAAGCATCTTCTGTCTTGGAGGTGCAGGTAGCACCTACCCAGGAGGCTGGAAGGGTCCCAGGTTGTTTGGGGTGGTGATGTCCATGGTCTTAGCCTGCTCTATGGTGTTGGCTGCTGGCTCATGCAGACCCCACTGTCCTGGTTATGTGCAGTAGGTTACCAACCCTCGGAGCATCCTGGAGCCTGCACGAATGGGGAAGGACTGCCAGGGCATCTGGAAAGGTGTTGGATGTGTGGCTCTTGCCTCCTGTCCCCTCCACCCGTAGCCATTCCCCTGATAAGCAGAGGGGTGCTTCCCAAGGGAATAGGTGTGCACATGCACATAGATACTGAGTTACATCGGCTCAGTGGTTTGCGTCTCCCTCCTGCTGTGCTCCCCAAAACCCGCAGGTTTTGGGATGGAGCATCAGGATTATCCCATCTGCTGCAAAATCCTTCTCTTCCCAGAGGAGGAGCAACGCTTCAGGCCCAGGTTTCTATTCCTTGCTTTTGTTCTGACTTTTCTGGGGGGCATAAGGGGGTGTTAGCTGGAGGGGGGGGCAAGGAAATTCTTGTCAGCCAAAGGGGTCAGAGCGTGTGTCTCCTCACTGGCTGCCAGTGCCGGTCTCCGGGGCAATAACCTCCTCGCATTCCTCACATTCCTCCTGCTTTCTCTTTCTTTTGAGATTATGAAGATAACTTCCTTCTCCCATTGCTAAGCAATGTGAGGGCCCAGCAACACTTAAATTTCCCCCCTTGCTCCCTAAATTACCTTCTGTGCTCCAACATATCCCATAGCAAACCCTTCTGGTGCCCTGGAAGGGGCAGTTTATGCTGTTTGCTGAGATTGTGTGTCTTAGAGGAAAGCTGCTGCTTGTATTATGTTTTATAATTGCCAAGCACTTTAACTAAAAGAGAACAGCTTTGTTGTAGCCCATCCTTCCTGCTTCCCAGTTTGGTAAAGACTTTCCTTAGTGTTTCATGACACTGTTTTTCCTTTCTAGCTGAGATTTTGGGCTGTCTTGTGTTGTTTTTCTTTGCCCTTGCAGCCCCACAGGGGCTGTGGCTGAAGCATCCTGTTTGTTCCAGGGGATTTTCTCCCTCTTTTGCTGGGGAAAGCAAAGTGTTGGGAAGAGGGGAGCCAGAGAGGAGGTATCGGAGGCTTTACATGTGCAGAGGGGACTGGTGGCAGCTGCGTGGGGTGTCAGGAGGGTTTGTCCCCACGAGGATATGGTTGCGATGGGTTTCGTGGGACGGTGGTTTCTGTTTGCAAACGCCACAGGTGTCTTCCCCACCGGGTTGTGCCGTGAAGTTCTGCACGTTTCATATCCCTGTGGGGCCCAGGAGAGGGGTGAGGTGGGATGGGGAAGGGGTGGTGGTCCCCATGGGCAAGGGTCATCCCCATGGGCAGTGATGCTTGAAAGAATGGAGATGCTGCTTTAAAAGTGCACGGGGACGGGTACCTACTGATGGGATTGGCCTTTAAGAGCAGCCCAATGTTGATTATGGTGTGAAATTCAGATTGTGGTGCCTCTGTCCCAGTGGAAAGCATTGCCTGTCTCCCCGGTCACTCTTAGAAATGCTTTTTTGTTGTTCATCTTTTAAGCAGAAAGTGAAATCTGTTTCCTGTCTTTCTACTCGTGTTTTCTGTGGCTGTCACAACTGGACTTGTGTTGGTTCCCTGTCAGGGACTTCTCTGCTGGCTTTGGTGTAGGAAAGGGCGATGGAGAGCAGAGAGGAGCTGCCCTTCGCGAAGGATGTGCAAGAAGTATTTCTCTCCGTGTTTCCAATTTAGAAGTTGAGAATTGTCTGGATTTTAAGCAAATTCAGATGGGAGCAAACAATGATGAAATGTTTAAAATATGTTTCAGCATTTTTGTGGGAATAGGAGCTGTTCCTACCCGGGCAAAGCTGCAGCTTTCGGGAGGTGAAAATATGTGGCCCTTACACATTGTCAGCATTGTTGCTGTTCTTTTTCTTCTCCTTCTTCTTCTTTTTTCCCCCTAAATGCTCATAGGAAATTGGCTTTGGTAATTGAGTTTCTACAGAACCACAACATCCAATAGCTGCTCCTTTCCAGGGGTCACACTTAGGTTAGCTTAAGTAATGTGCAGTCGGTTTAACCTCTTGTGGTTGGCAGTGCTATTCTAGAAATTGCTGGTGATTTGGGGTGTGTTAAAGTAACAGCTTCACAGGAAAACCCCAAATGTCAGGGTGTCTGCTTTTCCCAAAGCTCTGACTGCGCTGTGAGAACCGGGCGCCTCATGGTCCCTTGGGTTTGCCTTGGGAAATGTAGTTAAAGCCTTCATGGCCTGTTGACTTTCCTTTTGGAAGGAGCCAAAGTTACCTTTGGCATATTGTTTGCCCACGTTGACCTATATCATCCTCCTGCTTTGGATGCAGGGTCACCTCGCGATGGGCCCCGATGTGGAGCATCCCGCATCGGAAGCAGGAGGATGTTAAGGATGTTACAAGGCCATGTAGTAGCTCTGCTGGAGGAGCAGCAGTGCCCTGGAGCCCCAAATCCCCAGGGTTTAGGGGATTTGCTGGCAGCAGAAGGGCCAGCTTTAAGAAATTATGAGCTGGGGCTTTAGCTTGGTAGCATTGACAGTTTGGTATAAAAAGCTCTGTGTTGCAGGCTGCGATGACAGGGGGTGATAAATCACTCTTGGCTGGTGCTACAGGTTCTAATAATGGTGTTTTAAAAAGATTACATGGGTTTTAATGCAAACTTTTTGCTTCTTTGTACTCTCTTCTTTTTAAAGAGCGGAGCCTGTTTTGATTCAGCATTCTTGGAACATAAAGATGGAGCCAGGATT
The DNA here is from genome assembly GCF_037157495.1 of Lathamus discolor. Classification (NCBI taxonomy): domain Eukaryota; kingdom Metazoa; phylum Chordata; class Aves; order Psittaciformes; family Psittacidae; genus Lathamus; species Lathamus discolor. The sequence continues at coordinate 21,897,614 of NC_088892.1, forward strand.
TTTACTGGGCTGAAAGGCAGCTTTTTGCTTCTCCTGCAAACATGAGGATCTTGTTTGAGTGTCTTTATAGCCAACTGGCTGGCAGTGTCCTCTTTTACAAGGGAGCTTGCTTGTTTGTTTGTTTTAAAGGTAACTTTGCCCCATGGAAGATTAAAGAGCAAGGAGCTTCATGCAGCTCACTGGGGCTATCAGAAAGAAATTGCTGATAGGGAGAGACTTTGCATGATAGCAGTAAGGGGGGGAAAAATAACCTCCTGCCTTCCTTGGCCCCTTCCCATGGGAGGACAGGGTGTTTATGTGATCAAAGGAACCAGCACAGTTAAAAGCCTGGTGGAACATAATTCCCTTGCCAGGTACATGTGGGCTTTACCTTTGCTCTGAGCAGTGTGGGGTGGATTTTCTTGCCCACCCGTCAACCTTTGGGTGTCTAAAGCGTGTTGGCTGGCAGTACTGGGGGAGCACAGTGGGAAGAGGTGGTGGGGCACTGATGGCAATTGCCCTGCCTGGGCAGAAACCTGCTGTGCAGACTAGAGCCGAGCACGATGGCACTGGTTTGGACTGGAGGAAAAGGAATGGGCATTCTCCTGAGTTCTGGCTTGGAGCTGAGGGTGCTTTGCTTTTCAGTGGGGGGAAAAAATGGCTTTGATAGCGTCTGCTAATGATTCAGTGCTGTTTACATAATAACTGTGGTTCGTTTTCATTAGCTTTCATAATGAGATCACTTTTCTTCTCCTGCAATCGCTTGCTGGTTCCATTGCCCACGTGTCTGCTCCCCTGAGCGCACCAGCGGGCCCTGGCCTCCTTCCCCACTCTGGGTGTGGAAGAAGGTTCACAACTTGTCACTGCATAGGAGAGGAGGCAAAGGGGGCTTGTGTCGCTGGGATAACTTCTGGAAGGAGGCAGGAGGCAGTTTGGAGCATCACAGAGGTTTGGAGCATCTTAGAGGAGTTGGGTTTAAATCCGGTTTGGGTGATTTCTCAGTGCAGCGCTCATCTTTGTACTGAAAACTCTTGGGTTTAGCTGTTTGCAAGGAGGGGAACCCACTGACCTGCTTCCACCGGGAGGACGAAGCCAAGTCCTTTCACCTCCAACATCCACCATGTCAGAAGCACTAATCTGTGACAGATGATGTGCATCACGGATATTGTTTGGGTATACAAAGCTACTGGATTAACTGCTGCAGCCTAACCTTGATCTAGTACTTGCTTGCTTCCCGTGTCTGAGCAATTGTGAACGGTGGTGTTCCTGTACGACAGACTGCTAGCACCTTCCTCCCGCAGCATCCTGCTGTTGGAGCAGCAGAGCCAAGAGAACACCCACCCTTGAGCTCTTATTAAATAAAGCATGGCACCGGGAGCAGAGTACAATAGTGTGAGCGCTGCCTTCTGGAAAGGTAAGGCTGGGGGTTGGTTTGGCTTCTGTGTTTTGGTGGTTTTGTTCCCTTTTTAGCTTATAGGAGGCACGTTATGGTTTCGGAGCAGCCCTGACCCTGCGGGCACAGTGGTGCTCCAGAGCAGGCTGAGTCCTCACAGGGCAGAGGGTGCTTGCCTAGTGAGTGCTATTGGGAGGGTAGGTGGGTGCTTGGGTTGCTTTGCAAATGCCTGTCCCGGGGAATGCACACCTTCTTCTCCCTTTTGGCCGCAAGTGCCCGTTTCTGTAGAGATGTGCCCCAAACCATTTGCTGTCAGTGGTAGATGATGGGCTCAGGTGCTGGAGGGAGGGCCTGAGCGGAGGATGAGTTGACCACCTCTTGTTTGCAGGTGTTGGGGAAGGTGGCAGTGCTCTTGGCTGTGTGGCTTTGGCTGATTAAACGGAGTAAATTGGGGCTGGTTGGAGAGCTGTGATTTTGCGAGTAGAGGAGGCTCAGGACTAATTCCGCCCCATTGAATCCACCAAAGGGACACAGAGATCCCGGTGGCAGGCGCCTCGCTAGCGGGAGCTCCGTGTAACTCAGCCCTCGGCTTTATTAAAGGCTCCTTTATAGCACTCTTGCTGTAACCCGCGTGAGAACAGCCAGCCTTTTCAGCAGCCTGAAACCTCCCTTACCGGGAAGGCTGCTCCGAACCAGCCCAAAACTGCTTTGGAAACACAGTCTGTGAGCAGGCGAGGATGCCAGGCGAGCCTGGTGCTCCTGGTCGCCCTTTGCCAGCCTTGCTGAAACCAGGGATGGGTCCCCTCGCCAGCCAGCTCAATGGGATACTGAGAAATGAGGGTTAGTTTCTAGGTATCAAAATATGCCCAAAAGGTTAAACGAGACTTCCTCCTTGTCAATGAGTTACGGCCTTAAAATATTTGCATTCTTTCCTGAAAGATTTAGGAATAATTATATAGCACTCAGGGGCAAGGCATTGCCAGATAAGCTTAACAACTCTATAATTTGTACTCGAGGCAGGGTTTCCTGTAAATGATAGCTTTGTTTAAGTTTACAATACTGCTTCCAAATGCTTGCTGGGTACCGGTTGCCAGCTCAACTGGGCTCGTGAGTCTGGAAGAGTATTTATTTGTTTGTTATTACAGGCAATAAAAGCTGCTGCATTAGGCTAAAACTTGGCATCGTCCCCCTGTACGGCTTCTGAGCATCCTTCCCCAGGCGCGTTCGGTCGTGGGGTGGGCAGCTGAGGCGGGGTGCGAGCAGCTTTCCGACCTCTCCGTGCAAAATCCCCGAGCTGCTCTAGGATCGCCTCCTGCTCTGCCTTTCCTTTCTCTGGGGTCGGGAAAGGAACGCTGCAGTCGCAATGCACATGCTTTATTTCCATTACTCAAAGCCGGAGTCATGCATAGTTACAGCCAAAGACACTTCAGCAGCTCTGGGGATAACAAGATAGCTGACAGACTGGAATGCGGATTTATCAGGGGTAAAAACTGGCAAAATTCCTCATTTCTGAGTCTTCTTTTTAAATAGGCCCTTCGTGCTCCTGTGGCATGAGCCCACCATGGGCTTTAACCCCTTGCGTTCTTCCGCTGGATGCAGGGATGCATGTGGGACCAGCCCTGTGTCTTCTGGGGTTAAATGCCTCAGTCCCACCTCCTTCCTAGGTGCCGCTTGGAAGCTGCGGAGCTCCTCCAGGAATGTTTTCAATGGGTTTTTAGTTCCAAGTGCAAGCCTTCGCCCCAGATGTGTGTCTGAGTGACCGCAGAACATAAATTCTACTGTATGTTGCCTTTGGACTGGCAGGCTGGGAGGCTGCTGGGCAGTTAACATAGGCAGATTGTGCTGTGAAATGCACTTCCTTGGGATTTGATTCACATTCATTTCTTTCAGACCAAATCTCTTTATTGGTTTCAGTTACGTTCTGATGTCGAGCTCCTTTTCCTGTGCCTTTGTCAGGACAAGGAAGTATTTATATTGCTGTGTGAAACAGGTCATCTTTGGCTCTATGGCTTTTCAGTAATATATACGTATTAATATTCGGAGACATGAAGCAATTTCTGCTTGGGGAAACGAGTTACGGCCGAAGCAGCACACTTGGAAGTTCAGTGGATTAAGAGGAATGCCTCAGTTGCAGGAGCCAGGCTCTTCCCAGTTAAAATTTAACCTTTCCCAATGCTCCGGGTGCAGCCAGACCTGCCTGGTGCCAGCCCATGGGGAGAGGGCTCTGACGTGGCTGTCTGCAGGGTGGGAGGGTTTGGAGCTGGTGGTTGTGCCTGTGGTTGTGCGTCTGGGCTGGCGGGGAATGAGGAGAATGTCACTTGTTATTGGAAAAGGAAAGGATTGCTCAAGGGTTGCGAAACACTTTGCTATGGAAAGAAACATCGAATAGCATGAGAGCAGGAGGGGGCTGTTCTGGAGCCTGCAGCTGGCTTGGAAGTGTTCTTACCTGGGGGCTCAGGTGGAGTTTCAAGGCTTCGGTGTTAGCCCGGACTTCCGTCCCAGGGTACCCAGGCTGGAAGGGTACACTGGTGCCATCCCTGCCCTCTCCCTTTGGTGATGACCATGGGAAACTGCTTGCCCAGTGGGCAGAGCCTGATGCTGGCTGCACTGGAAGCCCCTGAAACCTGGCCGTGGGCTTGCTCTCGTGGGAAAGCTGCTGGCTCCTGGTTTCCTGCCCTCTGTGTGCTTTCTGCCGTGTCGCTGCATTTATCCCCTTGGCTGAGCCCCAGGCATGGCCCTTGGAACCAGCGTGGCTCCTCACTGCTTTGCTGCGGGTGCCGCTTGGCCTGTGTTATCCCGATGCGCTCACAGGGCAGGTTCATCCCTGCAGTGGGAAGCTGCTCTGGTCACAACCCAGTTCCCACTCGAGACACCCAGCCCACATGGGATAACCATCACCAGCGACCCTCGTGCTAAAGCCTTATCTCAGCCCTGGTAGCATCGCTTCGTATCTCCTATGGGGGCTGCCCATCTCTCCTCTCTGCTTTTTTAGCCACAAACTCTATAAAGACTGGTTTTGCTGATGGGGGATACTGGGGCAGCACAGCAGCACTGCACGGAGGGTGGGAGCTCATCTCCCTGCTTGGGAAGGGCTAACACAACTGGTAAATGCATCCCATCCTTCTGCTTGGCCATCCCTTCCCTGGGGTTGCGGTGTGCCGGGGGCTATTTACCTTCCTGGCAGTGGATTTTGGACGGTGCAGCCTGGGAGGTGGATGGCAAAGGCCTTGTTTGCACTTGTGCCTGCCCCAGGTTGCTCAGGACTGTGCTTAAAAAGACAAAATAAACCCCTTCGATGCCTGCCAGCAAGAGCTGCAGTGCAATTGTCCCTTGGTAGGGTGAGATGCTTTCTGCCTTAGTTGTTGTTTTTCTACCCCACCAAAGCTGTTTGCAGAAAATCTATCCCAGATGTGAAGGAGAGGTGCCACGTTCTTCAGAGCAGAGCAGTGCCAAGAGGACATGTGCCCGTGGTGAAACCTGCTTGGAAAGGAGGGTTGGGAAACCAAAAAGGTTGTCTTGTCTTAAAAGGCTGAAGTGGCCTCCTGTGCCCTCGCTGCGGGTGGCTATCCCTTCATCTGGGATGCTGCTGTCCCTTCATCTGGGATGCTGCTATCCCTTCATCTGGGATGCTGCTGTCCCTTCATCTGGGATGCTGCTGTCCCTTCATCTGGGATGCTGCTATCCCTTCATCTGGGATGCTGCTGTCCCTCCTGGCATGATTTTGTTCAAACAGAAGCTCAGTGGTGCAGATGCTGGCTTGTGAATTGTTGAAAAGATGCTGGGATTTATCCGTGCTAATGTGAGGAGAAGGGGGAGTGCCTGTGTGAACCTGCCGCAGATAAGGCACTGAGGTGAGCAGGAGAAGGGGGAATTTCTAATCCTGTGATACCCTTATCTTAATCCTTTCTCCCTGCTCTCCCACCCCCTTCCTTGGCTTTTCCAGGGTAGTTTAAACTACTCGACCTCGCCTTTCCCACAAACACTGGCAGGTTGCTAGTTCCAGACCTGGGGAATACATTGGGAGTCTGTTGCAGCAGCAGGATGGGGTTTTGGATGTAGATCGCATTATGCTGGCTGAGCACAGTGTGCTGCTTGTGTGAGCTGGGCGGCTTCTGCAGCAGATGCCCCGGCCGTGAAAAAACTAAATCGTGGTCAGAGGAGCAGGCAAAGGGCTTAAAAGCACATTTTTCAGGCAAAAATCTCATTTACAAACTCAGCTGCGGCCTTAGCTCTGAGGAGGTTTGTCTAAGGGGAGATAAAGGCGAGATGTGGGAGGTTTAGGGGGCGGTTCAGACCATCACCGGTGCTGATGCCCCTCATAAATGCCCCCAGGCGAGGAGGCAACAACCCTGGCATTGGGCTCTGCCACGCTGGCACCTCCTGGCCCAATTTCATAGAATCGTAGAGTATTGAAAGTTGGGAAGGACCCATAGGGATCATGGAGTCCAATTCCCTGCTCTCGGTAGGACCACCTCAAACTTCAGGGGCATTTCAAAGGTCTTGGGAAGGTTGCACCTTGGGTTTTTTGGTGCTGGACTTCCCCTGTCTCCTGTTCTGCGGCTTATTTGCCCTGCTCCACGTGATGCTTCAGTTCAGGCTCAGCCTTGTGTGTTTTTGGAGGTTTGTCTTATTTACACGAGCAGTTCTCAGCAAGTTCAGCTGAAAAGCAGCTTTTCTTCCTGGGAGCGGCCAGGAACCACCGGTGTGTGATCTTTGTGTATAAAGTTGCCTCTCTCTGCTTATAAACAGTGGCCTTAGGATGGATGTGCGGTGGACCTGTTTAGATTTAGATCTGACCCACCTCCTTGTTTTCGGTGCTGGCGTCCCCTTTGAGCAACGTGTTCTTTCCTGCCTTTTGCAATCACATTGAGCTATTCAGTCGCTGAGGTTTTTAACCTTTTGGAATTGGAAAGCAATTTCAAATGGTGGCGTTCCGCTGCAGACAGCTCCGTTATGATTTTAGTTTCACTCTTTCTTTTCTCTGCACAATGTCGCATGCACAGATTGCTCAGTAATTTCCCATGCAGCCTTTATTCTGATGGCCTGGTAAGCCAGGACCTGATAACCGCAGGAAGCCGGTTGTGTGTTTGAATAGCCCCTGGTAGCTCTGGCTGTATGAGGGCTTGAGCTAGGAAGCACACGTGTACACCTTGGTCCTCCAGATGTGGTGGAAGAGCTGCTGTGAGGTGAAGCTCTGCTGGCTCTCCCTCCCAGAGCCCTTCATCTGGGCTTGTTTCCCCAGCCCTGGTTTGCATCAGATTGATGGGAGCTAATTATTCCTGAAACCCCTTTAACTGGTGCCTTTTTGTGATCCAGCTGAAACTGAGGAATTGTTCCTACAGTCATGAGCAGAGGGGAGACATGGGGCAGAGCAGCATTGCTTTCCTTCCTGGGAAGGCAAACTGGAGCAAGGGGTTGGCACTGATGGAGCATGCGAAGCCTTTGTGTTTTAGGTTGAAAACCAGTGCGATGCCTACTTGCTGCTTTACTGGGTGTTTGTAGTGTGCAGCTGCATAGTGAGATGTAGTGTGGGTTCCTGCAGATAAACTCCATTTTAAGTTGTGGCTGTGATGAGAAGCATCACAGGGTTGGGGTGAGGATAAGGAGAAGCATCTCTGTGTCAGTCAATAGCAGTAGTCCCTCCAGAATCCTATTCTCAAAAGCTGCTCTGAAATGGGATGTTCCTGGCTGAAATACTGGGCCCAAAACTGGCTGGGCTGAGAAGGTCACCCTGCACTAAGCTAAAATGGGTGGCAGACACAACCAGGGAGCTGCAAGCGTTGAGCAGCACAAGAGCTCTGCCTCCCCTTTGGTGCCAGAACAGTCTCCGTGTTGCTATGAAAATGTCCTTATGGAAAACATCCTGCTTATAGCTGAAGTCTCATTTATGCCTGCCCAGGACCTGCTCTTGGGCTGAACATTATTTTCTCAGCAAATGAGGGTTCTTGGTCCTTGCTGAAGGAAGGGGAATCAGTGCTGGTAGCCAGGAGCCGGGAGGGTTCTGGCAGAGGCAATGGTTTGCTCACAGGAGCAGCGTAGGGCTGAGCGGGGCAGTGGGTAGCGCAGCTCTCTTGGACTGTCTTGGCTTGTGAGCCCTCTAAAAGTGAACGTCCAGGGGGGCCACAGCCCCTGTTATTACAAGCTTCAGACTGCTGCGTGTGTGCGTGCGCTTCCACAGACCCCTCCAGTCGCCTCTTAACCTGGTCTAAGGTCTTGGGTGATCTGCACTGTTACTCTACTTGGCAAGCTCTGCAGACAGGGGAAGGGCTTATTAATGTGGGTTTTTACATAGATAAATGTGGTCATGGAGTACTGTTGACACATGGAAATGTTGGTGGATGCTTAGAGAGGAATCAGCTGCATTGTGATAGCTCTGTGCCAGTGCCTCCGTTTGAATGTCTTTACAAAACCCAGTTGTAGCAAAGCATGTAAAAGAAGGGATGCATATTTCTGTGGCTTAAAGAGAAGAAAAATCAACCCCGAAACACCCCCCCCTCCCTTCCTTAGTAAAAGTTTTGCGCGCATCGGAAACAAAGGCTTCAGCCTTTGCTTGTCAGAGCTAATAAAGTTTGCTTGGATCTTAATTTTTCTGCTTGATTTCACAAAGTAATTGAAACTTCCTTTTTGCTGCAAGCTCTTTCTTTTTTTCCAATATTCGTAAAAGAACATCTTTTGGTCAGTGAGCTGATGGAATTTTGCTCACAAGGCAGGCACGGTTTGAGCCACTGGTCAAAGTTTATAGGACAAATCACTCGCAAGTCGTTCTTCCCAAGTTGAAAACCACCTAGACCAAATAAACCTTGAACTAGGGGTTTTATAGGAGCTTTTGAGCATGTAAGGGAAGCTTTTGTAATCGCAGTGATCTGATAAAAACCTTCAAAACCAGGGTTCCCATAAAGAAAATAGTGGTTTCACTTAAGGCGATAAACCCCACATCTGGTTATCTTTGCTTGCTACCTCCTGATGACCTGCGAAGCAGCAAGTAGTCCCTGCTCCATTGGAGGGGATGCCAAACTGCCGGTGCCATACCCTTGTTATGGGGCGGGGAGTTTAGACCAAAAGAAGTTAATTTGAGAGCAACACCATCAGCTTTTGAAGACGGAGCATCCTCCAGCTCCCATTTGGAATTGCATGACTATGGTGTCCTGCTGCCTGCCTCCCGGCCGGCGAGACACAGGGAGTTTTAGAGGTAAGGATAAGGAGGAGCCAGCGTAATTGAAAGCAAACAAACAGCGAAGACAGAAAAAGAAACATAAAACAGCAAACGCAAAGCCGCAAATAGAGAACAGGCCGTGCAGATTGATCCGTTCGGATTTGTTTATTTGAAGTCCCCAAAGTTCGCATCGTCGCTCTTTCGGGGCGTCTCCCGAACTTGGCAATATGTTCACCATGTGTTTTCGGGTCGGCTTTGCTAAGAAAGACCCTGGGGTTTTGTGCGGTGGTGTTAACTTAAACTTTAAATGGAAAGGAGGGTGACAGGCTCCGAAAAGTCGTTTGTGGCCTTGATGTGTAGGTGATGCTCTTGAAAGAATCGTGCTCTGTCAAACTTTGGTTTTGTGGAAGGTTTGCACTGAGAGCACTGGGCATTAAGACGTGGCACCAGTTGCTTTTTTCCTCGTGTCCCTGATGGAGCCAGGTTTAGGACTACTGATGCACAGTCCGCCCTGATAAAAGTCTGGTTTTACTGCTGCTTTTCAGGGTGTTTTGAACTAGAAGGTGCCTTCAGTAACAGACCAAAAATGCAGCTGTAATAGACAGAGTTTTTACAGATTTGGCTTAAACACCCCCCAAATCCCCCAGACAGAGGAATTGCAGCCTATTAACTGTTGGCCATTAATGAATCGGGTCTAAATGCCTTGATTGTGCCTGAGCTTTCTAAGCTGAAGCATTTGCATAATACGAGTATGGCAAGAATGCCTCCCAAGCACAAGCAATTCGCCGCGCCTCTCCAGGAAGGAGTAAGTACATTTTGGGCTGCGCCGATACCATCTCGTGCCTTGGTGCTATCAAAGCGGGTGGAAGCTCCCCGCTGCTCTGGCAGCCCGGCTCTGCTGTTTTTTCACATCCAGGCGTGTTGTTTATCTTTAACCAAGGCTTGGATAAACTTCCAAAGTAAATGAATGTAGCCGTCCAACGCGGTGTGCTTTGGCGGAGCTTTTCTGCAGTGACTCAAGCGTTATAAATATGGAAGCAGCTAGACTTCAAACGCTGCTTTTGGACCAGGTTTTCCTCGTTGTCTCCTGAAGCAAAGGGAGCTTTTCCTTGAAGAAAACCTTTGAGTTTTGCCATTTAGCCCCCCTCCTCCTTTCTCTTTTCATCCGCACCCTCCCTTCGCGTCTGCCTTCCTGATTAAGAACTAATCAGTGAAGATAGATTAGCCCGGGAGCATTGCAGCCCTTGGGACCGGTGCAGCTCCGGCGGGTCAGGAGGCGGGAGGCACCGTGGGGTCACCATCACCATCGAGGAGGAGGAGGAGGCTGAGCGCTTGAGTGCACGGAGGAATGCGGTAACGGGATTTAAAGGAAACCTACAGAACTAACGAGGATTAAGGCTAATTGTCCTGCGAGGGGCGGCAGGATGTGGCCACGTGGGGAAGGACTCTGTTCTGCAAGGGGCAAGTCTGGTAGTTAGGGTCTGCTCATGGAGGACTTGGGTAGGTTTTGGGTGGTTTAGAAGCGGAAAATCATGTATTGGAAAGGGATGTGGGGGAGTCAAGTTCTTCCTTAAAGACTTTGAGGGTGGGAAGCATCCTATAAATGAGTGATTCTTGCCATGGCTGGGCTCTGGTTTCGCTGGCGTTGCACAACTGTCGCTTTGTTGCAGGGAGCTGACATCCCCCAACTGCTGAATGCTCATCCTGGGGCTGGTCTGAGGCCGCTTACTGAAGGGCTTTGCATGCCTGTGAGTTCGCTTTGACAAATGGGGTGATGATGTCGGAGGTGTTTTGGGGACCTTGCTGATTACTTGGGTCTTGCAGAAAGGCCTCGGGTATCCCTTGGCTTGAATAAGGGGGGATTTGGGGAGCGAAGGCCCTCAGCGTTGGTCCCCAGCAAGCCTGCTGGGCAGGGTCATGGGCTGCATTGGCCCATGTGGATGGGGCACCTGCCCAAGCAGCCTCGTTCTTGCTTGGCCCTCAGGTTTTAGCCATTCCTGATGGAAGCAGTCCAAAGCTCATCCTTTTCTGTCTTGTGAGGTGCCTTTGGGGATGTGCAGCAGCAGGGGAGGGTTCCTGGCATGAGCCGTCTGTTAGGTTACAGCTGGACTTTGCTGCGCCTGAACCCTGAAGCCTTCACATCTTGCTGTATGTACTTACAATAGCCAGAAGCTGTAACTCCTGCCCCCCAGAAAACCCAAACGGGCAACACTTGCAAATCAAGGAGACAGAGTTTTCCTCCTCATCACAGAGCTTGAGCCCATTTTTGCTTCCCATTAGCGGGATTCCTGGGATCGGTGGCCAGTGGCACATGGGGTGGCAGGAGGAGGGAGGTAGGGAGCCTGTGCTCCGGTCCAAAGTCCAGGCTGCCTTTGCCGGCTGGGAAATAAGCCCTCCTATTGGCAGCTGCATGGAGCAAGGGATGCACATGGGAGCAAAAGGAGGCCTCCTGTCCATGTCACCTAGGACATGGGTGTCCCTGCCTGGTGCTGGCTCTCTGCTGAGCCCCTGCACGCTGCTCACTGTCCTCCCTGCCCAAAACCAGGGTGAAGGAGTGTGTCCTTATGGATGAAATTCATCATCCAGCTTCTTTCCTCATACGTATTTTGGGTCCCTCCATAGAGAATTAATCTCTGGGGAAGTTAATTAACATCTCTCTTGTGTTCCAATTTATAGATTAGATTATTGTTTGTATAAAGCCTGAGCTATGTTTTTTAATTTCATTATGAGTCGAAAACAGGAAATTGTGGCTGAATTTCACGAGCTTTGTTTCTTATTGAAGGAATTGAAAACATCTTTAGCTTTTGGGGCTTTGTTAAATGCTTGCTTGGGTCGTCGCTGCCGGTTCACATGGGTTTAGTACTCCTGTTCCTGCTGGTGCTCTTAGAAAACGTGGCCGTGGAAGCGTTGCTTTGTGAGATGGCGCGGGCTTGGTGTGGGGTTTGCAAGAAGGAAAAGTTCACTTCCGTTAAGTCCCTGGTAGCTGGCAACAAGGGAAAGGTGAGGTATGTGGGGACATTGACCACACGGCCACTGCAGCATCGCCTTGGGACGGGGGTCCTTGCCATGTGGGAGGGTTGTGGCTTTCCACAATCGTGCAGCTCTCAGCTGGGGAGATCATAGAACCCCAGCCTGGTTTGTGTTGGAAGGGACCTTAAAGCTCACCCAGCTCCAACCCCTGCCACGGGCAGGGACCCCTTCCACTGGAGCAGCTTGCTCCAAGCCCCTGTGTCCAACCTGGCCTTGAGCACTGCCAGGGATGGGGCAGCCACAGCTTCTCTGGGCACCCTGTGCCAGCGCCTCAGCACCCTCACAGGGAAGAGCTTCTGCCTAAGAGCTCAGCTCAGCCTCCCCTCGGGCAGGTTCAAGCCATTCCCCTTGGCCTGTCCCTACAGGCCCTTGTCCCAAGCCCCTCTCCAGGTTCCCTGCAGCCCCTTTAGGCACTGGAGCTGCTCTCAGGTCTCCCCTTCAGGAGCCTTCTCTTCTCCAGGCTGCCCCAGCCCAGCTCTCTCAGCCTGGCTCCAGCCAGCACCCCAAGTCCTCCTCAGGGCTGCTCCATCCATTCTCCCCCCAGCCTGTGTCTGTGCTTGGGATTGCCCTGACCTGCTCCAGGACCTTTTGGCCATGTTGGACTTCACGAGCTTTGCCAATAGATGACCGCTCTGCTGGCAGACGGCTGTAAGCCTGGGTGCTTGTCACAAGAAACCACTGTGTGTGTCTGAAACGTGGTTTTGTGCATTGAGGCTGGAATTGGCTGTGTTTGAAAAGGGGAAAAAAACCACTGGAAAAGCGGTTGCGAGCCGTGTATCCTGCTTCTCCTGCCTGCCTGTGTGTGGTGTGAGCATCCCAGGTGGAGGGACCCCCCCTGAAGGAGAAGGACCAAAAATGGAGAGAGAAAATGTGATTAAGAAGGAAAAATACTGCAGTTTGAATGGCAGTGTTTGTGGTGGAATCCGTTTTGGTGAAAAGCTGCTTTTTGGGCAAATAGCCCCAAAGTTTATGGAAAAAAACCCCACCAAACCCCAACCGGGGAGATTTTTGGCTTTGTTTTGCCTTCTTCGTGGGGAATTTGAGGAAAAAAATGAGAAGTCTCATAAAGAAAGTAACTGTCTCCCAGCCAGATCTCTTCTGTTTACTGTTCCTTGTGCTTGAGGCTTCGCTAATTCTCTGTGTGTGCTGTTCCCAGTGGATTCTCTTTGCCTCCTCCCCCTCCTCCTAACTGCATGAGGTTATACTTGGGGGGTTATCCCTGTAAAATCTGTCGGACAGTGGAATTCTGCACTCTGACCACTGGCTCCGTGCAGGCTTGGGGGCTTTTTTAATCATAACCTTTATTTTTACCTTTATGTATGCCCAAAATTGCGGACGGCATTGGGCTTTCCAGCTGCTCTTTGGTGGGTGATGGAGGGACAGGGGCACTGCCTGTCCTCACCGTCCTGGAGATGGGTCATTTGTGCGCCTTGTGTTATCCACCCTCCTCACCAGGGAAGTGGAAAAACCCCAAGCTACTCCTCAGCATAACTTGTCTGTTGTGTAACACCTCTTACATGGGGCATATAGGCAGAGACATGTTATGGAAACTGTTTCATGCCTCAAGAATCTGATGATAATAAAGAGCATTTGCATTTCCGAAGTTCTCACTCAGCAGTGTCAAGTAGGGGGGTTTGGTTTTGTGTTTTAATGAAGAAACGACTCTTGGCTTTCATTAAAGGTTTGCGTCTTAGATAGAGCCAGGGAGAATCCTCTACTTAACCAGAGCTATTTTAGTCTCCAGGTTTGCTTAAATAATAAGTTTAATTGTGTAGTATTATTATTTTTCCCTCGCCTCATTTGTATATTCAGGTCTTTGTGTGGTTGTGCTCTCTTTTGATGTTTGCAGAAGTGCATTATCTTCATCTGTCTGGTTTGTGTTTGGTGTGCCACTAATTGACTCAATATCCTGTTTGTTGGAATGAAAGCATGCTCTATTATGGCATATTTTTGCAGGGTGTAAAACCTCACAGTTTTCGGGCCACCCTGTTGGGAAGGAAATTGTTGGTTGCGCTATGGAAATGAAGCAGTGATGGTTTTTTTTCCTCAGGTGAGCAGGGTTTTTACTTGTAAATGAACTATAAAACCCCTACTGAATGTGGGATCCTGCATCCTCCTTGCTTGGACATCACCTGCAAAGGGCTCAGATGCTCTGTAGAGCATTTTTGGGGTTGGTCATTGGGGGTCTCCACCTGAACCTCCTTGTTGCCACAACCACAATGGGAGAGGAAGGGACCTCGGTTGAGCAGTGATGCTTCTCCAGGGTGCTGCGGAGAGCAGAGACAGGCCCTTGTCTTTCATTTTTGGGTGAAGAGCTGCACTAGGAGCATAGGAAGGGGTTTCCTGGTCTGCCCCTGTCCAGGAGGGATATCCCAAAATCACCGTGCTCAGCCTCAATGGGTGGAATTTGCCTGGACTTGATCCTTTCAGGAACCTGGCTCTGCCGTCAGCTCGAAGACGAGCTTTGTGGTAGGAATCTGGACTTGAGCGGGTGGAAGGCAAGAGCCCTCTTTGTGTCCTAAGTTGCTCTTTCCAGTAGAAAATTAAGGTTCCTAATGTGAGTTTAGCTGAATGTACACACATGGATATAAATCTCTCTTGTTCTCTTAAGTCCTTGACTCTCTTGGCAGTAAATTTGGGAACCCGAAGCTGTCAACAAAGCAAAACGGGAAACTAGAAGCCAGACAGACCTTGGTTGTGTACGGTATTTGAAGTGACTGTAGGTACACGCTATGGAAATAATTAGGGTTATTTGTTGTGTTGAAGGGAGGTATGTCACTGAGGTATTGTGTGCGCCGGCGTTCCCTGCGCCTGCGAGATGGATTAGCAGCCGAGTTAACAGATGCAGTAAAGCTTGACTGAAAATAGTTCACTGTTGTTAAGCGTAGGTGAAAGGGCTTTGGTTTGGGTATCAAAGAGTGTGTTTTGACTGCTTGACAGGTTTGGAGGAAGGGGGAAAGGGAATTTCAATATTATAAGCTTGCTCTGTGAGTCTGGGGAGGTTTTCTGTGCCATTAGAGTAATCGGCAAAGAGCTGAAACGTGCATTGATTAATAACCCGAGTGGAAGCACAGGGGAAACAAGTGGCTTTAACATTAATAAGGCAAATAAACCATTTCTATAAAATGGCTGCTAATTGAGTGGGATGTTAAATATGCTGCATGCTGGCACATGCTGCCAGACTGTGGTACTTCCATAACCGTACCAGTCAGCTCTGGGAGCTGAGTGCACGTGTGGATGTCTCCTGGCTTAAAAAATCCTAGCTGCTTGGGTAAAAGGGATGCAGGTGGGGGTGAGCATCCTCAGTGGGCGAATCGAGGACCAGGTCTTCCATGGCTTGGAAGGGCTGGAGCTGCTGTGCCAGGCTGGAAGGCGATGCTGGTTGCTGACTTCCACGACGAGGACCTGGGTTTGGGTATGTGGGGTGCTCTTTTGGTGCTTTTTGTGTTTGAGAGCGCAATGGTAACGGCAAATGTTGGAGGAGGGAAGAAAGGAAAGCTGGCTCAGGTTGTGCGATGGTGGCCTTCAGGTTTGGAAATGCTTTGCATTGAAAATGGGGTATGTTATTTTGTGTCTGATGGAGATGGATGTAAGGAGGATGCTGCACAAAGCGATTCTTCTGGAAACATGCAGTAGAAACAGTGCTTTGGGCTGGAAATGGCACCGTGTGCTTGGCAGCATTGAGTAAGATACAGCCTCTGAATGTCCCAGCCTGGTTTGACCTGCTCTGGCCAGAGGATACCAGCAAGCACTGCATCATTTGCAGGATGTTTGCTTAGAAACTTCCCACTCTGCTCTTGGTGGGAGCATCACCTCTGTTAGCAGAACCTTAGTGCTGCTTTACATCTCTTCCTTCCTGGCATGCTGGGCTAAAAAGCACTCCTTGAGGCCGCGTGCACGTGTGACAGCCGGGGAGGAGGCAGTAGGGTCACTTTGGGTGTGCGGAGTACACCAGAGCTGGGTCATTTTTCTCCCTTTGGCATTTGCAGCTTAGTATCGTTTCATATGGAAAGATGTATATGCTGGGACACTATCTGCCTTTTTGTAGCGCTCTTCATTAGCAGGTATGCTTCTCTTCTACAAGCAGCGTAAGGGGTGGTTAAGGTGACCCAGCCTTGCCTGGGGGACAGGGGCTGTTATGTTTGTGCTGATCATCTGTAGGGTTACAGCAGCACTGAGCTCACAGCCCATTCCCAGAGATGCTGAGCATCCCCAGCTCATTTTGTAGCCAGGAAAACTGAGCAGGTTTTGGTATTTTGGGTGTAATTAAAGGTGATTGGATTGGGTGGATGGTTCAGCAGCCTTGTCCGTCTTGATGACTCTGCTGGAGTCAATCACAAGCTCACGCTTCCCTTTCTTCTTCTCACCCCTTGTTAATGTGGGGCCGGAGCAGTGGAGCTGTGCTCAGGGGTGATGCTAGTGTTTCTTGTCATCTTTGTTGGGGGTTTTGTAAAGCCTCGGTAGCATGTCAATTATATATGATGGGTGGAAGCCTAATATTCTGTGGTAATTAGAAGGCAAGTCTAGTGTGAAATCGGATTAGAGCCTGGCATTACAGTCCAGGATTCCTTTGGTAGTTGGTTCAGAGGAAGTCATAAAACTCTTTTAAAGATGACACAAGCCCGTGTGTTCTATAGGGAAGAGGCAGAGCACAAGGCTGAAACGGTGGCACTGGTCCCCCAGCAGTGTTCACCTCCTGCTCCTCCGTCAGCCCAGCTTACCCGGGCTGTTAACTCACATGGGAGCCAAGCCAGTAACATCTCGGATGATGAACGACTTTTGGCTTGGTTACCAAGCTGCAGTGAAGGGCTGGACTGTGTAAAGGAGTCTAACGTCTGCCTCCCAGTGAGGAACTCCTGCTAGTTTTGCAGCTAGGTATATATAGGTGTATATATATAGGTATATATGGGTTGCTCGAGGTTGCCCCAGGAGTTGACAGTCCTGGTTGGAAACTTCCTGATTGCCTAAGCAGCCTTTTCTCCATCCAGATTTGCCTATCCCACATGCCCTTGGTCATCGTGCTTGCAGTAAGCATGGGTAAAGCCCTTCCCAAATCTTCGCTTGCGAAGCCAAGCCATCAATATACCCTAAAGTATGAACTTGGCCAAAGCAAGGTGAAACAAGTTGGGAAGCCACATTAGAGATCCAGAAACAACATCTGAAAAGGTCTTGGGAAATGGGAGAAGAGAACTGCTTTTCAGGACCATTGAGCCCCCGAGTTTGCAGTGCACGCTTCCTCACTCGATGAGAACTTGTTTTCCGACACAGGGCAAAAGAGTTACTTGATTTGGAAGAAACTCTTGTGTGCCCAGAGCCTGCTAAAAGCGGTGTTTCTGTAATGGCTTAAATCATAAGTTTGCAAGATTACCTTTCTGAGCACATTTCCTTGGATGTACCAATGGCAGCACTGTGTACCATTGCATTTCTATCTTTAAACCTCCACCTCCGTTCCCCAGAGGCGTGCTGTTAACTGGCCAGGCTTCTTCCTTAATTTTGGTCCCTGTATTCATCTGTAGTGTCAAATAGAGGAAAAGGCTTGCTGCGACAGGCCATGGGAAGGATCTGCTGCAAATCCATGGCAAGCTGCAGCCATGGTATGCATATGGGGTAGATACTTGGAGTCGTTCTCTGCTACTTAAGCTCTTTTTGCCATGCAGCCCCTGATGTGATGATTGCACACCCTGCCAAACAGTTCAATAAGAAGCCTAACTTGAAAGGAAGCTGTGGCAGGGTTGTATTTTTGCTGTGCTCACATGGTGATAAATTACAAAAGCTGTTGAGTCTTTAACACTCAACAGTAGATGAAGAGTTGCCTTCTATGGGCATTGTTTGATGAGTTTTAACTCAGGGAAATAATTGTTGCCGAATGTGTCCTTGACAGTGAGCGCGCACCAGGAGGGTTCTTTACATAATGTACATAAGCATTAGGTCTCTGTTTCAGTGGAACTAAATAATCTGGTTTTCACTCCTTTTCCATAGCGGAGTTGACTGGAAAGACAAAGAAAGTTGTCTTTGGTCTTGGCTCTGGAGCAGTGTTTCTGTGTGTGACTGGCCCGTGCTCACGTGGGCCATTGGCAGCGCCTGCTTCATGGGTTTTATTCCCCTGCAGACCATGGTTGTAGCACTTTGTGTTTGGAAGCTACCTGGAGGCATAAGCAGCTCCCAACACCACAGCCGCTCGCTGGAGGGGCAGGTGATGGATCCATCACCCGGGCAGGTGATAGGATGTTGTGTTGCTCTCCCCGCAAAGTCGGGCCTGGGATAAGCCCTCTGGATGAGTGCTGACCGGATCAGTTCTGTTAACTGATATAGAACAAAGGCTAGACGTGACTTCTCACAAGCTGTCGGTGCCTGTTGCTTTGCTAAAGTGAGGATATATTCTCAGGGATGTGGAGGTGCTAAGGACAGCCCTTCCTGTGGGGAAAACTGGAGCCTCCAGTGTCTTTGAGTGACTTTCCGTTGATGTCTCCCACTGTGGCATAAGAAAACTGCAAGAAAAGCAGCCCACAGCCCTAAACGTTCTGGTTTTTAACACGGGGTAACACAGTGCATCTTCTATGATTAGCACTGAGTAGCCAGAGCTCCTGGGCTCCAGACAGAGCTAATTCTTGATCACGAGCCAAGACCACATAGTGCTGACATGACTGAGAAATATCTTCCATAATTAGATTGCTTGGTCATTCATTTTTGAACGTCTGAGTTGCATTTTGGAGCATAATTTCTTAATGATCAACCAAATGGGATCTGTGCAAGCTTGATTTACTATCAGTAGCGCTCTCTTGGCTTGGCTGTGCGTGTGTGTCCTGGGGAGGCACCGTGCAAATCAGGGAGGAGGGGGATCAAAGAGAAAGGATTTAGTTTGTAACATTAGATGCCTGATAACTTTAGTTTAATGGTATAAATAGATATAAAACTGTTACTTGTATTTGTGAAGCGCATCAGGCTTTCTTATTTTTTGCCATAAAAAAAAAAAACAAACAACTGTTTTGGGGAGCCCAGGGCATCTGTGAGGAACTTGAGAAGTTGCCAGTGTAACCCGCTATCAGTAGGTTTGAATTTGCCAAGTAGGGTAGAGGCTTACCACTCCAGCACAAAAGAATGGGAGGTATGTGAGTTTAACCATCAAAGGCAGGCGTATGTCATGGCAATAGGACTGAATCTGTGAAATGTATTTCCAGCACACTTCCCCCATAAGAAATACAGGGAAAAATCAACCCAAAACCATTACAAGAGTTTTGCAGCTGAATTATTTTGACACCTCAAAACTAGCTGCCACTCTAGCTGAAGTTATGACTCCATTGCTCTTTGTTTCTCATTGTGTCAAAGAGCTGTAGTCTTGTATTGAAATAAAGCTGTGGTGCTTGGGCATTTTCCTTTTGTAATGCTTGCTAGGAAGGCAGGCTCATTCCAGGTCCATTCCAGGATGGATTTGGTGGTAAGGCTCTGAAAATCCTCTCTTAATGCCTTGTCAAGCTAAATGGAGCCACATCCCTCGGTGCTGCTCCCCTTAATGCATTTGCTGCTGGAGGTGCTCCTCTGAGGTGGAAAGAAATAGTATCCATGGAAGGAAAATGTATCCGTAAGGAGATTGTGAGCTTTTCTTGGGTTTTCTGAAGGCTGTGCCCAAGTGGTGCTGTTTCCTGTAACAGACTCTGAGCTTTCTGTAACTCAAGAGCAGCGGATGGTCTTGTGCAATGAATTAGCTGTGGCAGAATTATCTGTTGGTCAAGGTCTCTGTAACGCCAGGGAAAACAAACCAACCCCATAGCACAAGAAGAAAATGGATTTAGGAGGAGAGGTTCTTAGCAATTCTATATATAGGTATATTTATAGATATAACAGTATGTATAGCGTATTTTAATATGGTCCTTAAGTGTTTGAAAGGAGCGATACCAATATTTCCAGGCTGGAAACTGAAGCCAAGTGATGCAGAAGTTCAATAGCTGGGTAAATGATGTTGGTATGAGCTCTGGCACAAGGCAGGCAGAGAAGCAACTGTTAGGCAGGGGTAGGCTTTGATTTGCACTGTGCAGAACCTGCTTTTGTTTCTCTAAACCCACTTTTGACGCTCTTTAGTAAGCGCACGGTTCACAGCTCTGTTGAGAAGAGGTGGTTTGCTTTGCATTTGCCATGAGTCCCTGAATCTTGGTGGTGGTTGTTGGTGGCTTTCAGGGTGTGAGCAGGTAGGAAGAGCCTTTGCTCCTCCATCTGCTTCCTCGGGATGGAGGATAAGGTTTGGCAGCGGGGTGTGAAATGGGAGAGAAGGCAGCAGCTTACATGTAGGCTGTGTCGTCTAAAATACCATCTGACTTGGAAGGATGAGTTTCTCATGTTAACTGCTTGTTTTGATCGGATCTTCAGAGTTGACAAAGATTAGCACAGTTTGCCCAAGATTGAACCAGTTTAGTGTCAGCCCACGGTGGTGCTGCTGCTCTGTGGGACCTGCCAGAGAAGCTGGAGCTGAGGATTGCGATGGGAAGAGTTCATCTTGGCCCACCAAACTCGACGGCCGCGTTTTGTTGGTGGTGCTAGAAGCAGCTTCATCCCACGCTGCAGCAAGAGGCTTTAAAAGCAAATGATGTGGGGCCAGATCCTGTGTCCAGATTGCCTGTGCAAGTTTGAAATGGAGCTATAGTAGATAACCGAAGCGCTTGATGATGGCTCTGACCAAGCCATCTTGGGCCAGGTAACTCTTAGGAGAGAATCATCCTTCAGGGTAAAGGAAGAAAAATCTGTTTGAATTTTCCAGAACCAATCCCCTGTTTTCACCCAGGATGATGATGGAAAACTGTCAAATTGGGAGCTGGGAAAGATAATGCTGTAGCGTTAATGAGCTGTAGCATAAACCAAGTGTACTTTAGTATCGGTGATAACTGTGCTTCTGAGAGATGACTCTTCCTGTGGTAATTGGAGGTGGAGAAAAAAGGATTTATCTGTACAGAAAGGACTGCTGGCATTGATACTGTGTTGTGTGTGAACTGAATGAATTGGAAGTAATTAAAATACTCAGCAAAAGTAGGTATCGAAGAATATGCAGGTCAGTTTGCTGGATCTTCAAATTACACTGTGTGAGATGAGTCTGTGTTTCTTCCATTTAACTGAATAAACAGGAGGCTGCTTTTTAATGTTCTTGCAGAAAGATCAGGTTGTATTTACATGTGCTGCTAGAAAGTTCTACAGAGCCAGGTTTTGATATGCTCGGTGCAGTGCTCGCAGTGAGGGGAGGTCTCCTTGGAAGGCGATGGTGCTGTGGGTCCTCGCTCCCCGTGCCTCACACGCTGACCTCTTTGCATAGAGAATCCTTCTAATTTGGGGTATTTTTTCCCTGCTTTTCAGGTGACCATTTGAAAGTTTGCTCGCAAGGCTACACGTGCTGCTCCCAAGAGATGGAGGAGAAGTACAGCCAGCAGAGTAAGCACGACTTCAGGAACGCTGTCGTAGAGCTTAGCAATCACCTACAAACCATGTTCAGTTCTCGCTACAAGAAGTTTGACGGTAAGTGCGGAGACCTTGAACTTGCTTTCCTTGGGATCAGATGTAAGGAACCCCTCATCCTGTTGTTGCCTGTGCAGTTGTTCTGCTCTGCCTCCCGTTCGCTGGGAAAGTTCATGACTCGTGGCTCGGAGGGCAGAGCATGCCTTGTTTTGCAATCCCATGAGAGAGAAGTATTTGCTGATTATGGCTCTTTGTTTCCCAAAGATCTTTCCTTCTGATTAATCCCTCGAAAAACCATTTTGCTCTTAATATAAGCTCGCAGTGAGTTTTGTTGGTACATCCCTGCAGTGTGTGTAATTGTAACGTGCACATCTCGCAGCCCTGATCCACAAAAATGCTGATCTTTCCCAGCATGTTACGAACCAGCAGGATTTGTATCCATCTCACATAGCCTTTGGGGCTCAGCAGAGCAGCAGATTAAGTACAGAGCTGGTTTTGTGAGGAGGCCAAGGGTTCAAGTGTGATGCAGGGTCAGAAGGAAAATGAACAAAGTCTCTGCTGAGTTCCCATCCTTTGACTGGCATTTACTGCTGACTGATAAGCAAATGCCTAGTCCTAGTATTGTCCTCTGATCCACAGCAGTTTCCGGTCAGACTGGGTCTCCATAGGGCTTGCACCCATCTGAGGTCTGAGCAGCATCTCTTGGTTTTGCTGCTCAGCTCTTGGTTGTGGCAGTTCCCTTGGTGTCCCGGTCACTGCAGCCCCAGCACCTTGGCATGTCCCCGAAGGAGGAGCAGAGCATCAGGCTCCTGCCTGGGTTGTCCTTGTTGGCTGGGGGATGAGGTGGCACCCTCTGGCACATGGCAATACCTGACGAGTCAGGTGGACTGGGTTGCTGAGATTGTTCTGCTCGTACACCATCATCGTTGTCTGGTAGTAGAGGGAGGTGCCACCACACAGCATCTCTGGACGCTCTTCTCCCTTGTTCGGTCATTAGTTCAACATGGATTTTCTATTAATATTGCAAAGTCTGCTTTGAAACCTCCCAGAGACCCCCTGTACCTGACTGCAGCAGGTAGCAGCCTCCTCCTTTCAAAAGGGTAAGTGAAAAAGTCTCTGGGTATGAAATTGCAGTGAGTCACAGTGGAATGATGCAATCGTCTTGATAGCATCTAAATCTGCTAGCTAAATATTTCCCTCTTAACCTCTGTTGTCTCTACCTGCTGGTACACCAAAGGGGTGATAGAGAGAAAACCAAAGTGTCTAGACTTGCAAGCTTATTAAATGCAGAACAAGACACTTAATGAAATCCAGCCCGTAGATAAGCCCTTTCAAAGAGACCAGAGGAGCAGCATCTGCTTCACCTTAAATGAACGATGAAGCTTTTTGAAATGCTGCCTTGAAAACAAAGCATGCGTGCAGGGTGCAGTGTCTTAGCAGCCCTGATGCGGTGCAGGCACACGGTGAGGTGTGGCTGCCTGTTTGTAGGGCGAGAGATGGCTGCAGGGCTGCGGTTTGTTTTCTGTCTGCCCCTCACAGCTTTCCCTATGCTGGCCTTACCCTCCTCTTGGCCCTGGGAGCCCTTGGGAGGCAAATCTGGAAGGGGATGGTGTGATCCTGTTCCCAGAAGCTGAATTTACTCGGCCCAGCCTGTCCCTGCAGCGTGTTTCTCTGCCCTGTACAAGACTAATGAAGGAGAATTAACAACCTCCTCAACCTAGTCCCAAAGCCTAATGGCTCCGTCTTTGAACATTTGCTAATATCAGATCTGAATCTTCATTTGCTGCAGACAAAGCTGATTTAGGGAGTTTTTAATCTTACCTGGGCTAGAAGCAAGAGATTAACTGATTACTGTCCTCCATCATTTACCTCTTGGAAGACTGAATCATGCCTGCTTCTCTCCTTCCAGCCCAGTCACCTGGAGGCTGAAGGCACACCTCCTTCAGCAGCACTCATGCTGCTGGCTGGGGAGGTTGAGGAGTCTTCCCTCTGAGGTCAGACTTTTCCATAGCAGCTTTGGAGTGCCGAGCCCTGGGTAGTCGTGTTTGTTTAAGAGCCTGCTGTTAAGTGATCAGCTGCTTGTGGTGTGCTGTTTCCTTCCCTCAGTCCTGGTGGTTGGTCATCAGGTCAGCCGTGGTCGGTTCTGCCTTGCACGTTTGGGTTCTCCTCGTTGAATGTAATTCTTCCCACACTTCTTGGTGTAACGTGCTTGGACTCCAGGAAGGAATGCATTACAGCGGTGTAGAGGGGCCGAGCAGGCAAGACGAGTTATTGCAGAGACCAAATTCTGTTCCATGAACTGGTCACTCAGCAAGTGGGATGAGCACTCCTCTTGCAGGGTGACACATCCCCATGCTGCCAAGAGCCTCTGCAGGATGCAGCTCAAGCAGCAGACTGCACCCTCCAGCTCTTTGGGAGTGTTTGTTGTGGGTTCTCTGGCTGTTAATCTCTCAGCCTTGACCTTCAGGTCAAGAGGAGAGGCAAAACCATGCTGCCTCCGTTAGATGCTTGACCTTTGCAGCAGTTGCCGCTGCGGAAGGACAGTTGAAGTCCTTTGGGTGGAGGCTGGGATGCCCTGTGGCTTTTGGAGTGCTTGAATCGGCTGTTGCTGGAGCGCTGTGTGCCGTTGGAACCGTTGCCAGAATTGCTCTGATCTGACACCAAAGCCATACAGAAATGGATTATCTCCTCTTAATCGGGAGCATGGAACAAGCTACTGATTATCCATCCCCATAGGGCAGACCAGAAGTCATTTCGGCTCCTAATGCGTAATGTGACAGCGTCAGATCCTCCTGCGTGTGTTTGGTTTGCAGACACCGGGAGAAGACCGAAGCTTTGGAGTCCCGTATCTTATATATCCTGTGTAAATATTTGCTTACAGTACAGCTATGTATGCTCCTGGGGGTTTCTCCTGTTGTACTTTAAACCAGTAGCATGACTCTAGTGTAGCGGTAAGGTATAGAGCGTCAGCAGTAAGGGGAAGGCTTTTCTATATATATATATATAGATATATATATATAGAAGCACTTATATAAAGATATAAATGTATATTTTATATATATATATATAATATATATATGAAGAAAATATATATATTTTCTTATATAAAGAAAAGCACTTTGGGACTTGTTGGGTTCCCCACTGTGAGGTGTTTTCGGAAGTGAGCATCCACTGGGTTTTATGGTGTACAGGATCTCAGGTACGTTTATGGGCTTCACTGCGAAATTACTGTGTGTGATTCTCTGGCCACGTAAGCGTCTCCATCTGACACTGAGAGCCCTGGGGAAGCCACAGAGCTGTGTGACTGTGGTGACATCTCATGCCACAGAAGCAGCTCCAACAGTCAGGGCTTGAAACGCCCCCCACACCACACTTCTTGGTTTGGGGTTTTTTCCCCTTTGACTTGTTTCATCTTCCCCAGGCAGTGCCCTCCCCTTCCCTCTCCCAGATTAATAACATTAGTAGGATTACCGGTGACATGAAGGCTGCGTAAATGCTCGGTCCCATTTATTAAACTCGAACTTTCACCTCTTTTGCCCTTTCAGGCTGAAGTTTTCCATGCCAGGGGCTGTGCTGGCCAAGCAGTGCTTTGGGGAAGTTGCTCAGCTGTTTTGAGGAATTGGAGCAGGGGCAGGACATAGCCCATAACTCTTCCGCAGCGTTTCCGCTGTTCTGTTGCTTCCTAGATAAGATTTCTTAGGGTTTTTTTCTTATTAAAGACACCTCCCGGATCTCTTGGAACACAACGGGAGTGCCAGGCCTTTTCTGGGGGCAGAAATGGTCTGTTCTGTAGGCTGGTTGCGGAGTGATTGGGAAGGCAGAGCCCAAGCTCTGGTGAGCAGAGGAACTGCCGAGTCCAGTGGCTGCTCATTCCCTGCTCCTGCGTTTTACAAGGGCTTTTGCTGCTGCACTTAACCCAAGTCTTGTCCCTTTCTTCTGTGCACTCTGGATTTAGGAAAGGCAAGCGAGCTTCTGCAGCCCTTCTTGTATGGGATATGTACGGGAGGTGAATGTGAGCTGGTTTGGCAATAGTTTTTAGTGTTCCCAATGCCCAAGCGACAGCGGGATTTGTACGAAACCATACAGCTTGAGTCAGCATCTGGGAAGCTATTGAATGCCAAGAGTCTCGTTTCTGATCTGCTCACCCTGACTTTTCCATTAGCATTTAAGATAAAGCAGATATAAAAGTGTAAAACGAAACCCCTTCAGGACGAGGAGCGGAACGAAACCAAATCCAAGCAGCGGGAGCAGCCAGGGGTCCCCAGGACCATGGTGCACCCACCCCTGTTCTGTGCGGGGACCAGGCAGAGGGCCTGGAAGGGACTCCTGTCCATGGGCCCCGTGTTTGTATTGGGCACAGTGGCCACAAATCAAATAGGTATAAAGCACAATCATGCCATGCATCTTTAAAGCATCCCCTTTAAAGGGTGCCCTTTATCTTTGACTGTGAGTCCTGTGTTACTCCTGGGTGCATGAACTGCTTCCACTACTGGCATGTGGTTGAATCTCAGTGACCGGTCATGGGGGGCATTGGCCAAATACCTTCAAGCTGCTGAAACTGGGGAACAAAACCGCTCTACAACCTCATTTCTGAGTGTAATTTTTGTTGTTCAGATAACCCCTGGCATCCAGCCTCTGCCCCCAGGTAGGAGTTAGCAGGGAGGTGTGCGGGGACAGTGGGACACAGAGCAGGGAAGCGTTAATAACTGGGAATGAGACAGAAGAGACCAGGGAAAGCTTTTCATGGTCTCCTCCCTGCAGGCAGTGCGGAGGCAAACGGTGACAGACGAGCCCCGCAGGTGCCCAGCCTGCTGCTCCTATAGTTAGAATTTGGCAGAGCATCGGGGCGCTCTGCCTCACCGAAATAACTGCCCTTTGGGGACCTTCATCTCGCATTAACTTTTGGATTGGAAACTGCCTGCAAGAGACCTGGGGCCTCATCCTGCTCTTGTGCCAGAGCACCCTGTGTCCATGGCACCCGGGACTAAGGGGTTGATTCTGACCTCTGCAGGTAAATCACAGAATCCCAGAGTGGTTTGGGTTGAAGGGACCTCAAAGCTCCTCCAGCTCCAACCCCTGCCGCGGGCAGGGACCCCTTCCACTGGAGCAGCTTGCTCCAAGCCCCTGTGTCCAACCTGGCCTCGAGCACTGCCAGGGATGGGGCAGCCACAGCTTCTCTGAGCACAGGGACACTGAGAGTGGAGACGTGGTGGACCTTTGATGCTTGCTGTGTGGTGTTCCTGCTCCTGAATCAATCTGTGTTGTGGAGAGAGGTCTGCCATTACAACCCATCCTCTGGTGTGCATGCTGATGACGACTGCATCATTAACATAGAAACAATGGAGTGGTTTTGTCTATCTGCTGCCACTCATGTCTAAATGAAGGCATGGCCTTGTTCTTCCCTCTCCAGGCACCAAACTTCATACCAACAAGGGCAGAAAATGATGGGAAGATCCCTAAAATGTTATAGAAGAAGCAATTGCTGAGATCTTGTCCTTCAAGCTTGGGGTCAGACCTGTGCTTACCCGGGGTAGGGATGAGGTGGTTTAGGAGAAGCAGGAGGGAGCAACCACCAACACATATCCTTTAGTAAATCCCGCTTGTGGGCTTTTGTTTGTGCTTTCCCCCTCTCTGCAGCAACAATGAAGCACATTGTCTGCTGTCTGTGCCTGGAAGTTTGTTTATTCCTTGTTTTTAAGTGGCTCCTCTCCATCTGGAGGTTTTTAAGGAGGTTCATAAACCACTGTGAGTTTTAGTCCTGTTCATTGAGAAGGGCGATGCTTACACAACAGTGGCGGGGACCAGGCTGCTGGTGTGGAAGACGTGGGAAGATGCTGAGGTCAGGTTATCTCAGGAGGAGATTGCAAAGGAGGATGTAGGGGGGTTCCTGCCCTGTAGGTTTAGGAGTTGGGTGAAGGAAACCGAAGTCTGGGTTTTGTAACAGGGCAATGACTTCAGCAATGGGCAAACCCACTTTGTGTATGGGCTTGGCGGGATCCGTCTTCTGCCGTCTCGGGTCCAAGCTGTTCGGATCACAGGTCAACTGCTCTTTTGGGTTATTCTGTTCCAAAAACAAAGATGAGGGCAGCTTGCTTTCCACATGGCTACAGGAAACGTGCTTGGTGCTCTCTGGTTACTAATTGCTGTCACCCAGTCAATGAGCCATTGTTTGTCTGTTTAAAATTAACTCTCTCTTCCTCTTTCCTGCACATAGGAGCCACCTCTGTGTGCCAGCTGGGATTGCTTGTGTAGTCCTGGGATCCCCTGCATGATGCCTTTTGAGTTGGTGGTGGTTTGGGCTCTTGTAGTAGGCTTGGTGATAACCCACCAGCGCAGAGCTGGAGTGATTGCGTTAGTGTTAAATGTACTGTGATGTCTTAGCATTTGGCTGTTTGCATGCAGGATGCACGCATAAGAGAGGCGGCCCTAGCTACAGGAGCTCTCTGTGCAAATGTGGGGAGATGAGGGGAACTGAGGTAACGGGAGCAAGGAAGCCCCACCGTTCAGCAGCACAGGTTCTCCTCAAGCTCTTCAACAGCAGCAGGAAGGGAGGCTTGGAGACGTGCGTATGTGTGAAATGTCTTACTGAGCGTCCCAGAAAGCTCCTCTGAACTGGGGGTATGCAGGAGGCAACCTGAAGGAGCTCACTTTCAGGTTTTGCAGGTGATGTTTGCTGTTTGGGGTGGGAATTTGGTGTGTTATGGATGCGGGTCAGCAGGCTAAAGCAGCTGAGGGAGAATCCATGTGTTTGAAAAGGCAGTTGAGATGGAGGAATGGGTGCAGTGGAAGTAAGACATGGTGGGGGAGTGGAGGGACGAGCCAGCAAACAGAGGGAAAAGAAGCAGCAGCAGGGGAGGTGCATTGGGGAAGTTGAGTTGTGGTCATGAGGAGGAGGATGGAAGAGCTGGGAATGACGAACCTGCTGCTTGGGGAGGAGGCAGCGTGTGCAGGCAGCTGGAGAAACCCACTATAGCTGACCCAGAACAGGACGTGTGAGTAGTGACGGTCCCTGGAAACAGGGATGAGGAGCCTGCAAAGTCGGCTCATCCTGCTACGTGGGATGCGGGATGGACCAGGAGGGGACCATTTCTGTTGTCATTGCTTTTCTAATTTGCGGAATGACTGCTATGTGCAGCAGGATGCAATGTGCTGCTCTTTGAATCACAGACAGCAAACTCCACACTGTTTTCCCCTCCCCTTTTGTTGGTTCTTACTCTTCGAATGTGTTCGGTCTCCGTGTGATGGTCTTGCTCTGTGTGTTATCTTCTGCCCTGCTCTTCTGGGGTCCTGCCAGCCACAGCGTGCAGATGAAGATTATACTCTTGGGCCATCCAGAAACAGCAAGTTCTAGAAGTCCTGGTTTTTAGTGGTTGGGATGACTTTTTTCCTATGAGGCTGCAGCCCAGTTGTTGTTACTGCCTTGAAACCTTTCACTGATCCAAGTCTGGAGAGATGCTGTTTTCCCTCCCACCTCTCTATAGAGTTCACATGTTGGGGCTGTTGCTGCGACACCGGCATGATTTAAGCCTGTACTTCTTCAAACTGTGTGGAAGAGCTCTTCCCATGTCAGTAAGTGCTAACACATGTTTGAAAACAGGACAGAGAAACAGCTTGTGGATTCGCCCTGCCCTTCCTGACTTCATATTCAATAAATGTGTTAACACTGCGTCTGCATCGGTTTCTCAACACTTCCGGAAGAAGGTTGTTAAGCCCTGGTTTGTTTTTCCCTGGTGGAAATTACAAATGCACTATATGCAATAGAGGAAGTGAAGGCATATTCAAAATAATGAGGCACACTTTTCCTTTGGAGTCAGTGGCGCGGCTCCGGATGGCTTCACCTTTGAGGTGAGAAGAGCTGTGAAACATCTGTCTCCTTCCCTCCACATCCCTTTTATCTCTCTGGATTGGGTTTTGCTTCGCATGGTAGGAGCCAGCTGCAGGGTGGAGTTTGCATCCACACAGCGAAGGCGCTGGGATCATAGAATCAACCACGTTGGAAAAGACCTTTAAGATCATCAAGTCCAACCATTACCTCAGTGGTGCCAAGACCACCACTAAACCGTATCACTGCGGGCCTCATCTACACAGGTTTTGGGATGGTGCCTTCAGGGCTGTGCCTCAGGCAAGAGTGTTTGTCTGGGAACACGCATTTGCTGTTGCGGATGTGTTATGAACAAACCATTTAATGAGAAAATGTAATTAATCTCTGGCAGGGTTCTGTACACACTAGAAAGCATAATTGTCTATGCAGACAAGCAAATTAAAGGTTTTGGTAAGACAGACGGTCCTTAATGACCCGTAATCTGGAAAGCATATTAAGAGGATACCTGAAAAGCTGGGTGGCAAATTAGCTGAAACTAATTAATTGTGTCTTTAAAAAGTCCCTCTTTGTGCTTGAGCCTGGTTTTTGTGTTTTAAGGTGCGTTTGGTAATCTCACATCTACCTGGTGTCTATGCAGTCACTTTGGAAACCTCAAGCAGAATAAGGCCGGTTGAAAACTCGGTTCTAAATTAAGCAGACCTGGTGCATGGGAAATGGAGCTTGTCCAGTGGCTCTGGGGAGCAGGATGGTGCGTGGTGGACATGGTCTTCTTTTGGAGGAGCACCAGAGCACCCAAACATGGCCAACGGATGGGAGTCTGTAGAGAGCACACCGGCTCCACTGCTTTGCTGAATAAGACCCTTTGGGGGTCTTGGGTAAGGCTCTGCCTTTTCCCCACCTCAGTTAAGGTTTCCTCTGCGTTATAAGGTGGGTTTTTTTGGTGCTGAGCCCTGGGTCGCTTGTGGTTTGTCTCTTTGCAGTTGCTGAAGAGGAGCAAGCGGGGTGCCGTGGAGCATTCCTGAAGATCAGGAAATGCAAGGCAAAACTTTGCATCCTATGGTGGTTAGCTATGGATTCAGCCTGGGGCTTGGCTGGAGGGGTAAAGGACATGAGGGCTGTGGTCCTGCCGAGGGGCAGCCGGTGGTGGCAGGAGGCAGCTCAGGCCAGGCGGTTTTGCTGCTGCTTCCTTTGTCACCAGCAGGCATAGGGAAATGCCAAACCTACCTTTTGGTGAAGGTGAATGTGCCCCTCGATGTGGTCATCTGATTTCCAGGAGCTGCCTTTGATGGGGGTAGAACTGTGCCCTCCAGCAGCAGGCTCTCCTCATCAAAAGCCCTCTTGTATGATAACCTCACTCTTAATGTACTTGAAAACGTTAGCAGTGGGAAAACGTTGCGTCCCTTCTTACTTGGATGCTATTTTCAGATGAGACCTTTGGATCCAAGATTAAAAAGTACCAGGTACAAAAGTGGAAGGAAGTGGATGTGTTGGCTGGAGCTGGGATTTGCCCTCTTTCTCACAGTGGGGGGAGTGATTGTGTGTAAGTAGCTTGTGTATCCACAGTATGGAAGAAAGAGTTATTCTGGCAGTGGAAGCTGATGTCATGTGGAAGCACCTCGGGGAGGAGAGGTGCTCTTCTGCATTGGGTTACTGGCAGGGCTGGTCTGCCCTTAAGATGCGAACAGGTAGTACATCTTTTTACCTGGAAAAAGAGGAAATTGCCAACATAACTGTAGTTATGTTTCCCCCTGTGCTCTTTTATGGAAGTTGTTTTGTTGTTGTTTGGTTTGGTTTTTCCAGAACTCTTCCTGCAGGAATACCATGTCACATCCAGTCTTTCTTACAGTTTCATGATACAGAATCCCAGCCTGGTTTGTGTTGAAGGGACCTTAAAGCTCATCCAGTCCCAACCCCTGCCACGGGCAGGGACCCCTTCCACTGGAGCAGCTTGCTCCAAGCCCCTGTGTCCAACCTGGCCTTGAACACTGCCAGGGATGGGGCAGCCCCAACTTCCTTGGGCAGCCCCTTGACTGTTGGGCATTGAAATTCTACCTTGAAATCAAATGTGTTAAAAGGGCCCAATGCTGTAGATTGCCCCACTGTAGATTCCTGCCTTTTCTATCTCTGAAAGTTAATTGCATTGGAAATGCCATCTTCCTTTGAGCGTCAAAGACCATAGCATCCATAGGGTTTATTTTGCAGTGGTCTTTCTTCTTGGTGTTAGGAAAGGTTTTGTGGCTCTGGTACCCACTCCCCTGCACTCATCCTCCTGGGCATCACCACAGGGTATGAGATGACTGCATCCCCAGGGCTTAGGTGGGATGGGTTGAAACTGTACAATGTGGACTTGCTCCTGTGTCAGACTGGACCAGAGCTGGCTGAGCCATGTTACCCCATCACCTGCTCTGTGGTCCGTCCTCTCTGTGTACCCCAAACATCTCTCCACGCTCTGCATTTAGTTAGGAGAACCAGGGAGACCTTCAAGCCATGTGCTGCTCCTATGGGCTGGTTTGGGAAGCCCTTCCCAGTGGTGTGTTTGCCGACAGAGGGGCCAGCCCTTGTTCTGGGAGTTTAAACAAGATAACTGGAGGGCAAGGAGAGCCTGCCATCCCTCCAGATAGCAGCATCTCGGGGAGCACCAGCAAACTATGGTTTGTCATCTGTGAGAAATGTTTGCGTTTGACAGCTTTTCCCAGGAAGCCTGTCAGAGTGATAATTTAATGAGTACAGATTGCTTGCAACACAGCTGTAAAACGTGCTTTTACAGTGCTGTAAAATAAGCAACCGAGGCCTTTGTGTGTTTGCTTTGTTTGAGAACAAGTCAACTTCTAGTACAAATAAAAGGTGGTCATTTATTTTACCCAGCAAACAGTCAAGACGTAAGAGAGGAGCCGGCCATTTTTCTTCTTGTGTTGGCAAGGTTAATGCTGGGTTACGTTGGTGTTTGCTGATCAGCTTGTTTCTGTGAGGGGGAGAACTTATATCTAATTAGATTGAGGGAGTTAGTAGTCAGATTAGCATTTAAGTCATAAAAAGGGCTTTTTGGCTTCTCTTCATTGCAGAAGTCTATGCCTGTGGTTTGCACAGAGAAAAGCTTGATGTTCCTTCTGTGCCCAAGCTGATTTCTTGTCAGGGAGACAGAAGCTGAGGATGCACGCTCAGAGTGTGCCAACAGCTAGAGTAAAGCAGATCTGTATTTATCATTTAATCTGTGCTGCTGACCAAGTGAAATGCTGTGCGTTGTGTGGAGGGAAGATATTGCTGTGAATGTCCCACTGCTGGGTTCATCCTACAGCCTCCCATTCCCAGGGCTGTGCTGGGTATTCCTTCTTCCCACATTTCCAACCTCTTCCATGTCCCAGGAACCTCGATGTGCCAGCAAGGCCATCCATGTGCCAAGCCGCCGGCACCAGGGCATCCTCTCCGGTATGGTTTGGGATGCAGGCACGTGCTTGTGGGAAGCCTCTTGGGGCAGGAGGGTGGGTGTTGCCTCTGTGCTGCAGACACGCAGCCTCCTCTGTCCTCCTTCTGTCCTGATCTGGAAAGGGGCACTTGGGAATGGGTGGCTCCTGCCTATGGAAGCGCTGGCTGCTGCTCGAGCCAGAGGTGATGGCTTCTTACCTACCTGGTGCCTCCTTCCGCAGTGTTGTGTTGGGGCTTTAGAGGTGGCTGGTTTTGGGGGGAAGTTTTCGTTTCCTTTACCTCCCTTTTGGGGAAGGTAAATAAAGGTGTTTGCTGCTAATTAGGTTATATTTTATTTTCAGGATAATTAATGAACATACCTGATTCTAAGCCATGTGAAAAATTGCTACGAGACCAAGTGCTCTAAAGCCCAAGTTCAGTTTATTCAACTTCCATTTTGGAGTATAACCAATCAATGAGTTTGGGCAAGAGACTAAATTGGTTATGGTAATATGGGTATATTACTTGAGGTGGTTTTCATGGCTTAAAACAGTGCGTTTGGGTTCCTTTAAACCAGCGGTTGGAGCTCTCTAATAGATTTCCCATCAGTAGAATTTCAAGATCTTAATTCTTTCTGGAGAGTTTGCTGATGGATCTGCCAGCTCTTGTGCCTGGCAAAAAAGTCTATTTAAATCAACAACTGATTTGGTGCTCCGTAAAGGTCTGAGCAAAGGAAGGAAGTGAGCCTTCAGAATGATGAAGTGAATTAGAAATTAATATACACCAAGCTAATCTCTATAGTATAAACTCCAGAGGAAAAAAACCTTCCTGCAGAGGAAATGCCAGTCATGGGAACGAAAGTGGAGGTTCCTGCTGATATTGGACAGAGGACGTGTTGGGTGTTTGAAATCAATCTCTTCTTCCCTGGATCATTTCTCTTGTGCTCCTAAGAGGCTGCATTATATACAGCCATGTCAGGCCCTGAGCCCCATGACTCTGCTGATCAGGAACTCCAGGAATGTTTCAGTTTTTCCAGAAAATGTTTTCTGTGTTAGGCTTTGTTTGTACTGGAGCACTTTGAAGACGAAAAGCTGAACTTCAGCATACTTTTAATGCGTTTGAACAAGGTTTAAATTCACACTGGGCCAAAATAGCCCTCTCCGCCCCCCTCCTTCTAACAACTTCTGGCTCTAAACGTGGCTCCTTTGAGGATTAAAAAAACCCCACAGGGGCATGTTTTAATATAAAATATTTATTGACAATGAGTCACGGAGAAGCAGAGGTCGCAATCC
Organism: Lathamus discolor; assembly: GCF_037157495.1. NCBI lineage: Eukaryota > Metazoa > Chordata > Aves > Psittaciformes > Psittacidae > Lathamus > Lathamus discolor. Next base: position 21,931,120 of record NC_088892.1, read on the forward strand.
GCAATTGCTGGTGGCATGCATAAAATAATACATTTCCTTGCTGATGCCGTGCGTGGCGATGGAGGCTGTGTCCGCGCCCCAGGGTGCTGGTGTCCCCACGGACCTGGAGCAAGCAGGCGGTAGCACCACCGGTATGTGAGGGTTTGTCCTGATGGCACCCACCCGTAGCTCCTTCCCAACGCCACGGAGTGTGGAGTTTTGTTCCAAAATGGCCCAAATGTATTTGGCTTAATGGACTCTTCCCTGCTTTGTTTTATTTTGTTTTGGTTTATTTTATTTTATTTTGGTTTATTTTATTTTGGTTTATTTTATTTTGACTTATTTCATTTTGTTTCATTTTATTTTATTTTATTTATTAAAGTTTAACTCATCTACACCAAATCTCTACTGCAAAGGGTTTGTGGTAATCTCAGAATCAGGGCATGGTTTGGGTTGAAGGCACCTTAAAGCTCCTGACTTTTGTGATGGGATTCGGATTTTCATCCCCAGAGATTTCACTCTTGGGACTCTTCCAGTCTTGAGAGAGGTTGGGGGGGGGGGGGTTGGTTTAGGAAGAGTAACCCAAAATGTTGAGGTGTAGAAATGGTTTGAAGTTTCTTAGGGAGCCCTTTAACCTTCTGTTTCACGTGGGTGATGGTCTCGTAGTGGTGAGTGTCCCAGCTCAGCAGTGGTTGTAGCGGTGTGCCAACACTCCTGTTCACCAGGTCTTCTCTTCCTCTTCTAGAGTTCTTCAAGGAGCTCCTCGAAAACGCGGAGAAGTCCCTAAACGACATGTTTGTGCGGACGTATGGCCGCTTGTACATGCAGAACTCGGAGCTGTTCAAGGACCTGTTTGTGGAGCTGAAGCGGTACTACGTCGGTGGCAACGTCAACCTGGAGGAGATGCTCAACGAGTTCTGGGCGCGCTTGCTGGAGCGCATGTTCCGGCTGGTGAACCCCCAGTACCACTTCACGGATGAGTACCTCGAGTGCGTCAGCAAGTACACGGAGCAGCTGAAGCCCTTTGGGGACGTGCCACGGAAGCTCAAGCTACAAGTGACGCGAGCGTTCGTGGCTGCCCGCACCTTCGCGCAGGGCCTCGCCGTCGCGAGGGACGTCGTGAGCAAAGTGTCTGCGGTGAGCAACGTGTTGCGGTTATTCCCATGTGATGGGTAGCGTCTTTCTCTGTCGTCCTGGTTAGGTACCTAAAGGTGTTGGTGATAGTTGAGTGCAGGTAGGACCAAAGTCTGTTGATGTAGGCTGTGCATAGAATCACAGAATGGTTTGGGTTGGAAAGGACCTTAAGTTCATCCAGTTCCAACCCCCTGCCATGGGCAGGGATGCCTCACACTAGACCGTGTTGCCCAAGCTGTATCCAACCTGGCAGTTCTTCCAGATTCATCCAACCTCTAATTCTTTCTTAAATCTAACTTGAACTTCCCCTCTTTAAGTTTAAACCCATTACCACTTGTCCTAACACTACAATCTCGCATGGTAGATTCACGTTCTGGGGACACCACCATCCAGGGCTGCAGCCTGGCAGCTGGGATGCTCCCCAGCTTTGTGCTGTCCTCTTGTCTAGGGAACAGCAACAAGCAGGAAATTAAATGCCTGCTGCAATGGAAATAACCATGTTTACTTGTGTAGTGGCCCCATCTTCTTCTTAATATTGCCTTCAAATTACAGTGAGTCATGGATGCTACGGGCATCTATTATGGAGCAGCTGGTTATTTGCTCCTTGCTCCCAGGCATGGGGAGAGCAAACAGTGCTTTTATGATAGCAGTAAGCCAGAGTCACATGCAGAGGGCAGGAGCCACAGTTGTACTTGGTTCCACACATGCAGCACAAGTTAGACCCCCGACTTTTATGGTCAGGTCATTTGGGGGGGATCAAACAGCTGTGGTGTGTTGCTCGCTTGTATGTTTACCTCCCTGTTCTTAGAAACCACTTTGGAGTGGTTTAAATGGGGTGACGTTTTCTTTTGATATAAGATCTGTCTTTAATTTTAGTCTAAGGAGCAGGTGTAGTCAATAATCCCTTAAAGTGATTGTGCAAGATAACAAATATTTGTAATTTCCTTTGAACAAACCCAGCTAATTTCCTGTGGGCTCCGGAAGATTTGGTACAATCATGGAATTGGGCAGAGAGAGGTTTACTTCCTCTCTACCTGCTTATGGAGTAATAAAACAGCGCGCTGAAAGAGCAGGCAGTAGTTTGAATCACCCTCAGTGCCAAGAAAGGGGAAGAAGGAAAGGCAAACCAGAAAAGAAAGGAGTTCAGGTATCCTTAGAAGCAGACTGCAGTTTTGGAGGCAGCAAAAGAAGCATCCCTGAGGGATAACCATTGCAATTGCTTTGACTTGCAGGGATAATGTTAAAATAGTGTCTTTCTGGAAAGGGGAAAAAGTCTGCTTCCGTGTTAATTCTTCTTGAAAAAGGAGGAAAACCCGCCTGTGATAAGCCTGCATGTGTGTGATAGGGCAGAGGATATTAGCAAGGACAGCACTGCCATATCCAGGCTCCAGGAACAAGTTGCACATTAGTGATGGCAGATCCCTGAACACAGTGACTCCCCATCTAATAGTACTGGCTCTTGGGATAGATATGTATACGTGCCACTGGTTGAGGATGGGTGTTGTGGAGCTCCATGGGTGACATAGGGGTCCCTCTGATGAGACCATAAAATCCTTCAGCCTCAGGGACACCGTCCTGTGGTGGGAAGATGTGGGAGGGAGGGATGGTGCTGGGTGAGGCCAAGTGTGATGTCTCCATGCCAGGTCAGTGGCCAAGACCTGTCGGTTGGGGTTCCAGCTTTGGTGGCTCCTGTTACTGGCTCAGTGGCAGATGCTGTAGTCAGGGATTGGGGTTTTCGCTGCCGGATGTGGATGAAGTATTCGGGTGGGAAGTCTGTGTTAAGCCCCAGCGAGGTTTTAGGGAACATGCAATCACTTGATAGGCAGTGAACGTGCATGGGTGGGGGATCGTGTTCATGCTCCATCTGCTCAGAATTCATCAAAACGGCTCCAGACTCGACACAGAACCACGAGGGCTTCGGTCCCGGCATCTGTTACGAATCAGAGTCGTGGAGCTGAGGTGGTGTCGTGATTTCTCCTTCCCTTTGAAGATCCTTGAGGATAGAGTTGCTTTCAACCCTAGAATGAATTGCTTGCGTGTGGAAAGCTACCCAGAGACCCACTCAGAGATAGCTCACGTGTCGTGGACCGTTGCAGTTCCTGCACTTCCCCCTTCACTTTCACAAGTTGCACTGGAAATCCTGCAACAGATTGACTTTTCCAAGCAGTAGCAAAAGTCCCTGCTGCTGAATAAGCTTCGGTTGCAGCAGTAGAAGGAATAATAATCTCTTCTGTAGGGTTTTAATCCCATTCAATGGAAATCTAACATCACGTTTCTGCAGGATGCAATGGGAAACTCTATATGCGAGTGTAAAAGCTGCTGGTTTTATGCCTGCTGCTTTGCGGTTGTGTTTTGGGGCTTCCCACATTACATATAGTTTAGCCCGGCTTTGCTGAGCTCTGTATAGTGACTCTATTGACTTTGCTTCCTTATTATTTTCACTCGGGACTTGTAGTGGAATGGCTGCTTATAGCAGGGAGTAACTTGAGGGATAAATCTTCTGTTGATGAAAAAATGTCCAAAGTGATGCGAATGAGTTTTACTTTTAGTGCGTTTTGTAATGAGCAAGTTAAAAATGCTTAATTGAAAATCCTCAGGAGGAGAAATCCAAACTGCTGCAAGGCCCAGCTGCTCCTTACTTTCCTGGGGTGCTATCAGGAGAGCAAAGAGCACTTTACAGTAGAACAGCCTTGATGGCTTTTTAATGATCCTACGTGTTTTTACATCTTCGCCTGGGAGATGCGTTTCGAAAGGTATTGTGAGTTTGGGAGCTAAGGGGGAAAAGAAGTGAGAATATTGAAAAGCTGCAAGTGTGCTTGATTCCTGAGCCAGAATGACAGAAAATAACTTTGGATTCAGCCTTGGATGGCTCCGAAGCCGTGTGCTGCTGCCCAAGCACGCACCAGAGAGAGAGCTATTGGGTTCTGAGAGAAAGCACAGATTTTTTTCAGACTGTGTCTGAAAACCGCGCAGTTTTTGGTGCTCGAGTGCTCACCTCTCAAATCCCCTCCTTTGGACCCAAAAGGTACAAAATCCTCCAGTTCCATCCTGAACAGCCGGTCTGAGAAGAAATCCCAGGATGCTGCTTGTGCCTGCTGGAGATGTGTCCTGCCTCTGAGGTGGGCTGCAAGGGGCTGGGGGCCTCCAGCCTTCCCCTCGGTCGCCTCCTGATGCCTGGTGCTTTCTCTGACCTTGCTGCCCCTGCCTTGGGCAGACGGAAATCTGCCCATCCCCTAATTGCTCACTTGCTACTTAGCCCTTGACAAGCACTAAAATCAGCCGGGTTAAATTGCTGCCAGCAGTGACATTTCCTGCCCCAGCTGGGGCAGGGGAAAAGGAGCAAATACAGGCCAGAGCCTGGAGTGACCGAAGAAAGGATGAGAACCAGCAACTGGGCAGTTCTTAAGCTGCAGGGATGTTCCCGTAATTACTTACATGCGATTAAACCCACAGCCTGGTCGAGGGTCGTGACACCTTTGAGGGCAAAGTGCCCTCAACTATAGGCACAGGATGGAGATCCCTGTTATGGGGGGGGAAGAAGGTGGTGAAGTCAAGGACTGAGCTCGGGCGGACCCTGCTTGCCCTGCCTGATGAGGTCAACAGCAGAGGCACGTGGAGGATGAAGGCAGCAGACATCGAATCCCTGTGTTCGTGCTGCCATCTCTCCATAGTGTTGCAGATGGGACCTCCTGCAGCCGCAGTGGTGGTGAGAGTTTTCTGCAACCCCCCAGCAGATTTACGCTGATGAGCTGTTGTGTTGGGGTTCTTTCACCACTTTTTCCTCTTGCCCTGGTGTCCGATGGGTTGAGGAGCTGCTGGGAGCACAGCTTCTATGAGGAATACACCTACCCCCCTTTGGCATCCTCAAGAGACTGACAGCCTAGAGGAAGCTGCAGGGAGGCTTGTTCACGGGGGCTGGAGCAGGCTCAGCTTCCTTTCTATCAGCATTTCTCCCCTAATGAAGTGTGATGATAGCAGCCAAGTAGGGAATTTTCTTCAAACCATTTATGGAAGAGAATTGTGGAGGGGACACTGGTGATTGCCTTCCCACAGCATTCCCAGAGCTGGAGCAAGAAGCCTGGAGCCTTAACTCCTTTTGATCTGAGCTGCATCATCTCTAGTGAAGCATCTGTCCATGGAGAGCAAGTTGAAGCTCTGAGCCTGCATAAACCAGCCTACCACTGACCTGTGTGAGCTCCCTTACCTCCAGCTGCATCTCCTGGTCCTTTTTGGCATGGATGCTGATTGTGGAGCAGACTTTAGCTTGGGAGAATCATAGAATGGTTTAGGTTGGAAGGGACATTAAAGCTCCTCCAGCTCCAAGCCCTGCCACGGGCAGGGACCCCTTCCACTGGAGCAGCTTGCTCCAAGCCCCTGTGTCCAACCTGGCCTTGAGCACTGCCAGGGATGGGGTGAAGTGGTGCTAAAAGTAACAAACCAATGAAAGAATAAGAGTTAAGGCCTGTAGGATAAAAAATGTTAAAACACAGAGATCCCATTAAAGTTATGCCCCCCCGCACCATTTGAATATCTAACAGTTTAGTCAGAAAGCAAAGGTCCAGTCTCCCCTTGTGTGGTTTTTGCCCTTGGTTTGACTTAAAGGGAATGTGACCCTAATCCTTTCTCCAGGAAGAAGTTCCTGTTTCTGTACCCAATGACGCTGGGCAGCCTCTGGGGAAGTGAAGAGAAATGAAATGCGTTGCTTCAATGTGTAGTACAGTTGAGCCCGGGGGGGGGCAGATGCTGCTGCTTCATTGGCAACTGAGAAACAGCCAGGAGGAGCCCTTTTAGCGTTGCAGAAGGACCTCCAAAGTAGCAGTGCTGTCCAGGCAGCAAGTTACAAGCCATGGGGCCAGACTGAGGGGCTGCTCTGCGCAAGGACATCGCCTTCCCTATGCCAAGGGCAAACATCAATGCAGAAAACAATACCAAGCACTTCTCCACATCAAAGATGACCCTGAGAAGACCTGCCAAGAATGTGGCTGCATCTGCCTCAGCTCCAGCCATCTGAGGGTCTGCGCTAGGCATAGCCTTCAAAGCATGCTTGAGCAGGGTTTAAGGGGCTGAGAGTGTGCCGGGATGCGGCTGTGGATTGGAGCTGATGGCATCATGCAGGAGTGTTTCATTCCACTGTTTTTTGGGAAGGTTTTCTGTTGTTTGATTGGTTTTCCGTTTTATTTTTCCCTTTTTTTTTGGTTGGTTGGTTGGTTTTTCATTTGTTTCTTCCTTTTTTTGTTGTTTGGGTGGGTTTTCCTTCCTTGCCTCTCCCCCACTCTGTGGTTCTGCTGCTGACGTTGAGAACAATGTGAAGGGATAACTAAGGAAGTTTTTGGGTGTAGCTGCCAAGATAAATGTTCTCCTTGGTTTGCTCATTAAAGCAAACAATGCTCCTGGGTATGTGCAGGGGGTCTGGGTCAGGGAGAGGCAGGTGCTGGAGAGCAAGCTTTGTGTGAAAGGCACGTTGGTCCTGGGGACACAGAGCAGGAGATGCTGACTTGGCACCCTGAGGTCCCCTCTGTCCCACGTGGGCTGTGGGTGCTGATGGGGAAGACAAGCAAGACTTGCTCCCCTTTAGACACGTTAATATTACAGCCGAGCAGGTTGAGCGACTGGTGGTGTGATTCTTAGGAGCTCTGCTATTCCTCTTGCAGTGTCACATCATGTGGGGAAACAAGGTGTAAGTAGGAAACAAAGCAGAAATGTACTCTTGAACTACTCCTTGCACAAGATATAGCTGCAGCAGACATCACCATCAGTGAATACCAAGGCACAGAGCTGCACAGTTCCCAAAATCCCCTCCTAAATATGCTCCTTTGTGCAAGGCTTTGGAGGCCCAAATGTGTGGTTGAACCAGATGCTTTTGAAATTATTCATGTGTTAGCACCAGGCCAGAAAATTGGTTAAAGGCGTAGTTAATTCCAAAACACTTTCATTGGAATATTTGGGGTGGGGAAGCAAACCAAGAGCCTCCCAAGTGATGATCTGCTTCACAGCGAGCCGAGTGTCTGGACCAGCGTGTGCCAAGATGATGCTCTTGCACAACACCGAGGGAAGGAAGAAGTGATGCAAGGAAGGTTGTGTTGGTCCCAGAAATGGATGACACTTGTCTAAATGGGCGGCTCACCTGGAGCATCCCACAGCCCCTTTAGTCAGCTTTGGAGTTAGCTTCGGAAATCAGGAAATCCATGTCACTGAGAAGTTACCCCTTTGGTCTTCCTTATCCAGTATTGCCTGGATTTTCATTTACGTATTTGTTTTTGCAAAGGAAACAGTATAAATCAAAAGTAATTTCATCACAGTTTATTTTCAAATTGCTGGATTTTTATGGGTTTTGGTGGCCGTGCTGCTGGCATGGCAACGCTGCCGTTGTGCAAACTGGGAAAATAAGCAAGCCTGAGCTATCAGTGGTGTTATAAATAGTTATTAAAGCTGACAGGTTTCTAAATGTTGTTATTAACATTCTTAATGTTAACTTCAGGGTAGAGTGAGAGAACAGAATGTGGCTCTGGCTGCCTGGCAGTTGGTGGGAGCTCGCTGCAGGACCATCCATGGTTGGAGCTCTGTCATCCTTCCTCAACTATTCCTTGTCTTAGGAAGAAGTGGGGAAAAAGAAACCAGTTGCTTCTCTAAACTTGCAAAGATAGGTTTGCTTTGAGTTTCGGTGGCTTTGTGGTAGGCTGTTAGCAAGGCGTTTCACTTGAGAGCTGTGTATGTTAATGGTGGAGTCACCTGATGTATGAATCCAGATGCAATTGCCAAGGAGCTGGAAAAGGCGAAGGATGTAAGGCAAAGCGTTTCCCTTGTGTGAGACTCTGGCGTGGGATGGGGGGACAAGGTACCAACAAAAACCAGATTTTACTGCGCCAAGAGCATCTTATTTTTCAAAGAGCAGGCTTGTACCTTCACCCATCAGTGTGAGCTGAGGGGGAGTTGTGGTTTGAACACAGCGGAATGTAAAACCAGCAGGTTGAGATAAGAACAGTGTAGCAACTAGAGTACAATATGATACTACTACTACTAATAATGATAAGGGGAAATAACAAGGGGAGAGAATGTAAAACTAAAAGGGAAAGGAAAACAAACACTGGCCAGCAGTGATGCCCAATCCAACAGCTCAGCACCTGCTGACCGGTACGTAGCCTGACCTGAGCAGCAGTCGGTCCTTTCCAGGTAACTCCCCCCACTTTGTATCTGGGCATGGCTTGCTGTGATATGGAGCATCCCTTTGGATAGTGTGGGTCAGGTGTCCTGTCTCTGCTCCCTGCCGGCTTCTTGTGCTCCCCCTCACTGGCAGAGCATGAGAGACTGAACCGTTCTTGATCAGGGTAAGTGCTGCTGAGCAATAACTGAACCATCAGTGTGTTACCAGCATCATTCCCAGACTAGAACCAAAGCACAGCACTGCACCAGTTATTAGGAAGAGAATTACCTATCCCAGCTAGGACCAGGACAGGGAATATCTCAATACATATGATATGAAACATTTGAATCGAGCCCAGAATTGTTTGCTTTTCTCTTAATTCTTGTGGATTGTGTGCAAATCTGTGTTTTTACGGAGCAAGTTTGATACGAATGTGAAGATTGGTGCCAGAACACATCTGTTAGCAGCTTTTAATCTTCACGTCTGACAAAGCATAGAGATCTGGACAAATTGTAATTTACACGATGAAACCACAGGGTGATGGATTGCTGCAGCGGCGTGGAACGCCAGGCAAAGGAGATAAATTTCTCAAGATAAAAGGAAGGGGTTGGAGTGCATTTACTCCTATTAGAAGGTTTTACAGGGTCTGTGCACTGCAGCGTAGTACTACCTGGGCTCAAATCTACCAGGGTAAATCCTCTTCAGCAAATAAAGCTTTCTTTGGGACTCTGCTTTATTAGAAAGGAGATTATTTGGTTTTGAGGGTCATTCTAGAGTAGAGTTTGAATGAACTCGAGTTGCTTTCCAAGATAAACACAACCCCAGAACAAAGCGTATCTGGGTTTACTGTAACACACAATGGTGTGTTAAGAGCTTGCACCTGGTGTGGCAGAGGGAACATGAAAAGCTTGTGAAGAATTGCCAGTGCAACATATGGCACATCCCACTGACAGATCCAGAGCTGCTCCGGACTGGGTCCGGGCCCCTTGCCAGGGCTAGGGTTCTCGTTGCAGTGATATGTAGCAGTGAAGCATTTATCACTATTATAATGGGGTGTAATTGCTCTTAATCTTCCCCAAAACTCTCTCTTGGAGGTGATCTTGCCTTGCACCTTCCTGTTGTTTCCTGACACCATCAAATACCAGAGCTGCACTGATGGGTTTCCCTTTTGTCTTTCTCTTCACCTGCGACTACTGCAAACAGCTTCCCTGTGGGTTACATCCATCAGTAGTGAGCGCTCCGTTTGGTCACTGCTGGCTGGGGTTTGTCTTCTTCCATCACTCTCTACTCAGCTCTGTGTGGGGCAGCAGAGGCACAAACCTGTGTGGGGAAGGAAGCCAAAACCCATTTGCTTTTAAAATCATCCAGGGTCTTTGTTCAAAGGATCTAATGCAAGTGACCATCCCATGTCATCCGCTGTGGAATGTGGGAAAGTGGCTTCAGTTTCCATTGCATCTGTTGGGATTCACAGAGATCAACCCCTATGAAATATCAAAGGGTGGGGGGGGGATGCTGCAGGATTGCAGCCGCTCAGCACTGATGGGGTGAGCTTGGAACCTAAGCTGGGAAGGGTCCTCCTGGGTCACTGCTGTGCAGCAATCCCTTTCCCTTTCCATAGGGCTGCAGCTTTCCATGATAGGGTTGGGGAAGTCTCCTGTTCCTTGTCCCATTTCAAACTGCTCTGGCACCTGCTGGTGCTGTCAGCATTTTCCTGACTTCCTTCCCAAAGGGGATGTGGACCAGCAGTGCTAGAATAGCTGGGACCTGCTCATAACCATAAGGACTAGGTGTGGAGGTCCTGGCACCTTCCACCAAGTGCCAGAGGAAGGGATTTTTATCAGAGAAAGGATTAAGCTACTAAACTGGGGCGTCCTTCAGCGCTCTGTCTCTGGGTGGAATATGTTATTTGGTTCCCTCTTCCCCCTGCAACTTTTTTGTTACGCAAGGGCTGCACCATCTGGATGGCAGATGATATCTTTACATTTGTCTGTTTTCAGTTTTCCAACTATAAATCATCTGATTTAGCTGATTTCTGTTGCTTGAGCTCTTCCCAGTGTTTGAACTAAGCTCAGCTTTAAAGCTACCCTGCCCCAATAGGGAGCTTTCTGCTGGGGCTCCTGCTCCTGCTGAGCCTTCCAAATATATATATTTTTATATATATAAGTGTATATATATATATATATATAAAAATAAATATATATAGATATATGAGCCTTCCATATATATATATATATATGCTCTAAAGCATCTGAGTCAGACTCCACCATCACCACAAACAACTTTCTACATTGTGTCTCCTTTTGCACCATTCAGTCCTGTTGTCCTCTGCCATGAAGTTGATTTCCAGCCCTCCAGCAGATGAGATGTGGAGACCATCCACATCTCCATCTGTTTGTACTGAGTAACTTCTCTCTTCCTTAGGGCCGTGTGTGTGTCTCCTCCTTCAACACAGTCTTGGATCATAACCTATTTACAGCGCTCTCCATAAATGCCTTACAAGAAGTCTTGAGCGCATTGCTTTAAACACCAGAGACCGCTTCTATTTTGTCAGTGTATCTCTGATTGCATCTTAATTTTCATTTCATGTGTGACTAATTAACACTTAAACTTGCTCTTTGGGGAGCTTCTGTCTTTGGTGCTTAGACGGACCCACCACGTGGCCGGCACTGGTACGTGATGCTGGAGCTCTAATGCTCCTCAGACCGGCTGGGTGGAAATGGTTTCAATGAATGTTTTGAAGCCGGGCCAGGGAGTGAATCAAACATGAATGACCATGAGTCACATTGGAAAATAGCCCTGTGGAGGGCTCAGGGGGTGACGTGCCTGCTGCAGATAGCTCCGCTTGCACACCCAGCGATTGCACGTGGGCTTCGAGGGTCCTCCCGGCTTGTCCTCATCTGCTGGCTGTAGCTGCCACCTCGGTTGGGTGTGGGGAATGGTGTTACTTAGCATGATGAGTGCTGAGTGTAAATGAACCCGGGCATGTGTCATGTAAATGCTGTGTTGCGGGAGCAGAATGTAAGATAAAGGAGCTGGTCTGTCTGCTGGAGAGCCCTGCTGGGCAATTGTCCGGGCAGAGCCAAGCTGCAGCACCGAGGAGAAGTGGGTTTGGTGCAGGGATGGAGGTAAGCACCCCATCTCGGCTGCTTTGTCCCCAGGAAATCCCAGCATCGTCGTGTTCAGTGTGTGCTTGCAGCAGAACTTGGATCATGCACCCTTGCATCGTGCCTTTTAGGTTGCTTGCGTTTTACTGCTTCGCTGAGCTTGAGCACTGCGTTCCCCCTTGGGGTGCCTGTCCTTGTACAGGTCCCACAAGGCACAAGGTGCATTGCAGTGTATCTGCAAACCCATCCTCTGCTCCACAGATCTCTGGACCACATAATGGGGAGCTCTAACAGGAGGGTGGTGGCTGACCCCATTGCATCTCCTCTGCACAGATCTTTTCCAGCCCACCCTGGGGTAAATGCATGGGGTTTTTGCTGTATTGACTGAAGACTAATTCTGTTCTCCTTTCCCCTTTCTGTCTCTTACAGGTGAACCCCACACCGCAGGGGACACGAGCGCTGTTGAAAATGATGTACTGCCCATACTGCCGAGGTCTGGTGTCGGTGAAACCCTGCTACAACTACTGCTTTAACGTCATGAGAGGCTGCTTGGCTAACCAAGGCGACTTGGATGCTGAGTGGAATATCTTTATGGGTAAGGCAATATGGGTTAGAACTTCATGTGGGTGTGTGCTGATACCACGTCCCTCACCTGAATGGCTTTTTGGGTGTCTATAGCAAGTTTTTTAGGTGTCTGTGATGGGTATCTTTTCCTTCCACACCTCTGTATGTGTTTTGCTTCCACACCTTTTGCCATTCATGTTCATTTTCTAGAATCATAGACTGGTCTGTGCTGGAAGGGATCTTAAAGCTCATCCAGTCCGAACCCCTGCCACGGGCAGGGACCCCTTCCACTGGAGCAGCTTGCTCCAAGCCCCTGTGTCCAACCTGGCCTTGAGCACTGCCAGGGATGGGGCAGCCACAGCTTCTCTGGGCACCCTGTGCCAGCGCCTCAGCACCCTCACAGGGAAGAGCTTCTTTATTAGGATATATAGGGTATAATATTAGGATACTATTTTCCTGATATCTAAAGGAAAAGTGCGTAGAATCAAGTACATAGAATCATTCCTAAATAAGTGAGACTTCTCTTGTGCCAGTGATCTCTGTTGCAGTAAGCTTTAGAAGGATGGAGCTTCCATGTGCTTGTAGGCTTGGAGTATCTCTTCTTGCTTGGCCAAGCCTGTGTGCAAGCTGTTTTTTCCATATTGCTCCTTACATTCCTGTCACCATCAGCTGTCCTTCCTGAAGCCAGTTTTCTTGCTCAGCAGCCTGGAGTCTCCCTGCCAGCCGGGGGGAGCTTTGGGAAAAGCTGTAGGCCTGTGTTTTACATTAACCATTGAATGGGACGTGTGCCTGAATCTGGTTTTGAAACAGCTCATTGGTGCTTGGCCACCATCCTTTTGAATGTTGGTTTATGTGATGCTGCGTGAGTGCTTTTGCCATCTTCTTCCTCCTCTTTGTTAATTCTGTGCTTAGAAACGGTATTATTCGATACACGAAATCTAGACTGAAATGTTAAATTCTACCTTGGGTCAAGAAGCGATGATGCATCACGTCTTGGGGCGCAGGCAATAGATAATGTGTTAAATGTTTTCATGTGGGCTCCTTTTCCAGGAGGCTTGATTTATCTGTGAACGGGCATCCTTTGGGAGCACTCGCTTCACTCCAGTTAATGTGTGATCAAGTGCACATGTGAAGTGTCTGCTGCTACTGACTGTGGTGCTCTTCCCGTCCCGCTCATGGCAAAAAGAGACTGTTAGAAAGATTTCCCTTTCATTGAGCTGGGAGATTGAAAAGAAGGGAAATTGCTGACACTTGGCATTTCAGGCTAGATTTAAATCTTAGAACTTGTTTTGCACGCTGGCTTTTCACTTCGCCCGCGCCAACTGGATGTGTGCAGGGTGTTACTTTCAGAAGGCCTTTTTTTTGCCTGTGCATTCCATGTAGGGAGTTCAACGTGACACTAAATCGGGTTTCCAAGTCATTCCCTGGGAGGCTGACACCCCCCTCCATTCCTCCCAGCCCTCTTTCTCATGAGAATATTAAGCATTTCAGCTACAATTGTTGCTGAAATAGCTCAAAGCCAGGAGACTTGCAGACATCTAGTCCAAGTAGAAAAGAGGAATCCCATGAAAGGGAAGGGCATAATGCCAGAAGCCAGACAAAAGCACAAGCAGCTAATTGCTGTAGGTGGTATGCAGCTAAAAATGAACCTCGGGGGAAGCCAGCGAGCCCTGTCATCCGAGACTGATCAGTGACTGCATGCAATAATTAAGATTATGAAACAAGACAATATAAAGAGCTGCGATTCCAGGTTGGAAGCAAAGCTTTCTTCTAGCAGGGCTTCCTCCCCAAGGGAATTCTTGTCCATGCGTTGCTTGAGTATGGTTTTAAGCTTTGTTACATTTATTGGGAGTATCTGCTTGGTTCTTGCACTCTGGGTTGATTCTTGCAGTGCACCAAAAACTTAAGCTGCGTTATCTTTAGTTTAACAACTGATCAGGTCCTGGTTGCGGTCCAGATTTCGGGTTCTATCTCAATTTGCCACTTGAGCGAGTAAAATTCAATAGATCAGGTGTTTGGGGCAGGGCATGTATCGCGCATCTCCTGCGTGTAGGGGCTGGGGGGCTTAAATGAATCGATAAATAAAAGCCCAAATTGCCCTTCCAAACCCACTCCACGACAAAGAAAACCCCACTCCACCTGCATGGGCTCAGTGGGTTTAAGTGCTAAACGATGGCAATGATTTATTGTGTGTCAAAACCAGCTTTTGAGTATAGCAACATCATTTAAAGATAGTTAAATGGGAGAACTTGGAACACATGCTGCAAGTACGTATGAATGGGTGCACGTGTGTATGAAATGCTCATGTGTGTGTTAGTGGGTCTGTACGTGAGTCATTTATGTAAAGCTTTTCCAAACTCGGATGTAAAGTTTGTGGGTTTTTTTTGGGGCAAGAAGACTTTTAATTCCTTACCTTTGGAAAGTGCCATTTAAAGTTATGGTGTAGGAAATAATGAGGGAATTGTACTCTTTTCTCCTATTTAGCTATTTGAATTATTTCACCCTCTATTCCTGACACAATTACCCCAATTAGACAGGGGTATACTTTGTTTCAAACAAGCTTTTGCAGGGGTTGGAGCTCCCCTCAATGAACAGTGTTAATCTCCAGTGCCTTTTCATCATTTTTATTCTTAAATGTATTTCCCCCCTTCCCCTGCAAGGTTTATTCTGCTCAGAGATGTCAAATTCAGGCTCTATATATACATATCTGGAGCGCGACTTTGTGTGCAAAGCATTTTTTTCCCCTTTAAGAAAAGATTGTTGTTAATGAATGGTCAAGGTCTTCCCCCTCCTTCCCTCCCCTTTTAAATCAGATCTTGGGGTTAAGACTGAAAACTGCCTTTTGTTCTTCAAGTCAGACAGTGCGGCTGAAGATGTGGGTTTCTGATTATTGGGGGCACAATGCGAAAGAATTGCTCGCCTTCATGAGAGCGAGGTGCTTTGTTGCCAAGGATTGTCTCAATGCCAGTAGCAAGGACAAATGTATGCAGGAGGAAAAGGGTCTTTAAGGGATGGTGCTATGTGGTGTGGGTTGGAGGGGGGGGGCTTCCCTCCCTAAATCCACTTCCATCTCCCCATCGCAGGGAGGAAACACTCTTTGTCATGCTGTGTGTTTGTAATAAATGGCCTCAGTGCATTTTTCACTCTGCCAGAGTTTCCTTTCTGTGAAGCACCTCACTACGGCTTCTAAACATCAGTTATTTTGCACCAGAGCTCGGGCAAAAATCAGTGATATTTATAACCAACTCCTCTCTCGCACTCTGGGAGGTGAGTCGCACGGAAGCTTCATTTCTGGTGTTGGTGCAGCGTGCCTCCCCTCTTGCGTGCTGTGATGCCAGCGTTATCCTGAGCCCCAGCCAGTCTTATGCATGTCAGACGTGGCTGCTGGGGGGAATCACTGCTCACCACGACTGTGGTGGGGACACCAGCCAGCTCCTGGTGGGAGGTAGGAGCTTGCAGGATGCCTTCAAAATCAAAGCTGTGGATGAAGTGGAGCCCCCCCCCCCCCTTTCCCTTTTTTCTTTCCCCTCCTTTCTTTCTAATGGAAGTTTATTTCCTTTAGCCCTCCTTGCCAGTATCAATCCCCGCTCCAATTATTACTCTCCTTATCTTTCCTCGGCAGCTTTGGCAGCTCTGCTGGAGGCCGAATGCATTTTCTCTATGGGCAGTCAAAGCGGAGGCTGCATTCCTGGGCTGTGATACACGGAACGCCATGGCACCCCTGCTAACAAAGGGCCCAATTCGCTCTACATTCCCATGGTCTTGTGGATGGCCTGCCCGGCTCAAAGTTTACAAAGATGCCAAACAGCCAGAAGAATTGGGGTTTATGTTTCCTTTCAGGCTTTCACAAACACTTTATTGATCGGCGGCCTTTCCTGGCCGCTCACAGAATGAAGTAGTGACAAAATGGAATGATTTTTGGGTCGGGTTTTCCTGTTTCAGTCGAAACTCTGCGTTTTGCGAGTTTTATTCTCTGTCCCCTCATAATATTTTTATTTGAAATGAGCAGCTTCCTCCAAGCCGGGCCGGGATGTTCTTTATGCGCGTGAAAACCCCCAAAAGCATTGACAATGATGAACACATTTAAGTTGTGCTCCACTTGTTTACAAAAAGTCTCCATTTGGTAGCACATCAAAAGCATTTTTCTCCCCTCCGGCACAATGGTATATTCATGCTAGCAGTCATTACTCAGAGATTTGAAGCATCACTTTATTGGAGCCCACCACAATACAGTCTAAGACTCTTTGTTTCATTTGTTATTACCTTCTTTCCCTGCCCCCCTTCTTCTTTTTAATGCATTTGGTTCAGACCTGTTTGCAGTCCCTGATGGCTAAATTCTAGCCATGCCCTGCAGCAGCTCTGTCATTGATGCTGGTGGTGTGTGCCTGCGGGGTGAGGAGGCTTCCTGGGGGCTCCAGCTCCTCCTAAGCACCTTGGGGTTTAGGATGGGGTTGATCAGCCGATAGACCTTTAACCAGCAGCCAGCAAGTCTTCACAATATTGAGTTGGGTTGTCTTTAAAAAGTGGATTTACAGGCTAGGAAGGTATCTGCAGTTTATGGGGTTTTGAAGAATATTAATAATAATTATTATTATCATCATTACCATTATTACCATTACTATTTTAAATGCAAAAGCAGCTTAATTGTCTATTTGTTGTCAGTTTATGGCTTTTTTTTAGTGTAGTTTCACATGACTTGGGCACTAAGGCAGAGCTATTACTAAATTGTTCAGTATGTGGAATATCTTTATGGGGCTTTAAGAGGTAGCCAGAGCCCATAGCAGTCTTCTGCTTGTTGAAAGTACCTTCTGCACTTGGAGGATAAACATCATGAGAAAAACTTTGCAAGAGAAATTAACAGAAATGGGAAATGCCCAATTCTCCTTAATGGAAGGGAACAGGAGTGGGGAGGAGCTCCTCAGGAAAGGGTTTCTTCAGGCCCAGAGTGAAGAAACAGGTTGTGCCCTGGCCTCCTACATCACACAGGCTAGGAAAAAATGAAGAATTAAATGCAATTGGGAAATGGTGAGTTTGTGCAGAGCATCGTGAAGTGATGCAGGAGAGGAGACGAGCAAACGGGGTGCTTTGGGGTGGAGGGACCGTGGTGAAAACTGATGTGAAGTAAAGGTTGCGATGGGCAAGAAGAGGGGAGTGCTTAGCAGGGGGTGTGTACCTGGAGGCACCTTGAAGAGGAGAACCAGAGAGAGGGCTTAAATGCAATGCAGAGCGAGAGCCTTAATGCCAATAATAATTTCCCAGAGGAAGTAGTGGATGTTCAGTAGCTGCTGGGTTTAATGATGTATTTGATGAGGACGTGTGTGTCAGCACGGGAGGAATGACCTAGTGTTGGCTGGGGGACTTTTCCGTCTCCCCTTGCCTAGAGGCGTGCCAAAGACATCATTAGTGCACAGTGAGGTGTGTGTATATAGATATATACGTGTGTGTGTATGTATATGTACGTATAGAAACAGCATTTACCCTGGTCTCATGCAGTCTCCCTCGTGCAAATTGTCCATGCAATCCCTTGGCTTCCCCAGGCATGGCAAAGCCTGTAGCTTTCCATTAGGGCGAGCTGGTAATGATGATCATCTTGAGCCCTTTTCCACTGGTGTCCTGCATTCAGGAGCACCATGAGAAAGAAAGCTGGTGGCTTTGAAAGCAGTCTTGAAAAACAAATGACACAAGACATGCTTTAATAACCGAAGATGGAGAGGAGGGTGTTAGTAATGCTTGTTCTAATGGGAGGAGCTGATTACAGGCTGCCTGTTGGCAGGCTGCGATGGTTCTCTCTCCTTTAACGTAGCTTTTGATGTATATGAGCCTGTAGCTCGGGGCTGGCAGCCTGCAAGTGCCTGGTAATGGCTCTGGCAATGGAGCAGAATGTTTCCTGGAGGTGTGTTCCGGTCAGAAGCAGCGTTGTGGTGGTGAACATCTGTGTGCTCCATCTGTTGCCCTTGTTACCTGTTAATCTTGAAGGTCCTCCATTAAAATCCCTCGTTTCTCTCTTTGTGTTAGATTCGATGCTGCTGGTAGCAGAGAGGCTGGAGGGTCCCTTCAATATCGAGTCAGTCATGGACCCCATTGATGTGAAGATTTCCGATGCAATCATGAACATGCAGGAGAACAGCATGCAGGTGTCTCAGAAGGTAAATGGGCCAAGGGGACACTTTGGTTTATTCATCCAATGTGTTCTATTTCCCTGTTCTCATCAATGGGTTTATTTCTTTAATGCCCTTTCAAGTAGATGCACAGCTGATGCATTATTTGGGGCAGGGGCCAGGTGGGAGCCCGCAGAAGGGAGGCTCTTGTGACCCCCCCATCTCATAAAACCCTTTCCTTCTCTCGTGTAGGTTTTCCAGGGATGCGGCCAGCCAAAACCTCTTGCCCAGGGCCGGGCCGCGCGCTCCGTCTCCGAAAGCGGTTTCAGTGCTCGCTTCAGGCCCTACAACCCAGAGGAGAGGCCAACTACAGCCGCCGGCACGAGCTTGGACCGGCTGGTGAGTGCCTGGTCCTGCTTCACACCCCTGTGCCGCAGCGTGTAATTTTCCACTTGTAATTTATAGGGTTTCTTAATATTCCTTGGCTGTGTCAGGCTCTCGGAGGGCTGTAATCTGCCCGTGGCTCTAGACGTGAATTACCTCAACGCTTCTATGTCAGAAAAGTGCCTGTTGTAGAGGCTTGGCTTATGAGTAATGTGTGAGGAGCGGTGTTTAATTTTGTATTAAAGAAGTAAATCAACCATCAAAACACGCAGCCTGAAGATCTGGCCTCTACACGTCTGTTGTGATAAAAAATACCTTTCCAGCTTCACTTTTAATGAGCGTTTGGTATTCTGGATTATGTCCTGTTTTCTTTTTTTATTTAATAGGTTACTGATGTGAAAGAGAAGCTGAAGCAAGCCAAAAAGTTTTGGTCATCTCTCCCTGGCAACATTTGCAACGATGAAAAGATGTCTGTAGGCACTGTCAATGAGAATGAGTGCTGGAACGGGAGCGCCAAGAGCAGGTTTGGCGATGCTGCTGCCCCTGCTTAGCTCTCTCCCACTCACCCCAACCTTTCCCCAAGTGCTCCTCTTCTACAGGAGTGATCCCCGGTCCCCTGAGACAGGCCGCTGCCGTTATCCCTTCTTTTTCTTGTGGATGGGAGAGCTTGAGCACCAAGCTAAAGGGCTGTCCAAGCTCTGCATGGTGGGGAGAGAGCTGAGTATAGATACCCAGACATGGCATCTCCTCTTGGGCTTAAACCTCCCTGTTAGTGGTTGCTCATGGGTTTGGGGCGGTGATTTATACAAAGTCCTGTATCACGGCTGCAGAGTGGGGATGCTCGTGTTGTCGCCCAGTTGAGCAAGGGGAGATGGAGGCTGGTCAGATGTCCTCCCTTCCGCTGCAGAGGTCAGTGGCATGAGGGGGGCAGTGGTTTCCATGCACACTTTTTATGGAAAAATAGTTACAAACCTTATTTTATTTTTTTTTTCTTGTAAGGAAGAAATTGCCAACACATGAATAAGCCAAAGGTTTTCTGTCATATGGTTTATGTAACTGTTTGAGTTTGGAAATAGAAGTGGGTTTTTTCTGTTTGCTTACTGAGGAAATAAGCAATATCCAAGATGTTCCATTAAAACAAAAACCCCCAACAAATCAGTCATCCAGGCTGTTCCAGCAGTTTTTCTAAGTAATAGCAGGTTTTACCCTGGTAGTTTTGGGGCACAGGACTGAGCCATCCCACAGCCACTTTGCGCTGTTTTGTGGGTGCCGGAAGCTGCCTTGCTTGGCCAAGGTGATGGTTTGGGTGTCTGCAACAAGAAATGAATGGCTCTGCCCCCCCTGAGGGCTTGTTCAGCAGCTTGTACAGGGCTTTTCACAGCAGATCTCCCCGGTGTGCATGCAAAGCTGGCCCCAGTAGGGAGGGGAGATGGAGACTTGGCAGCACTGGGCAAGGACACAAGAGAGGAGGCTGGACATCCTATGTGGGTTGTGCAAGATGTTTTGCTTTGCTGTTACCATTTTCTCTGTGGCTCCAGTAAGCTCAGTTGTCTTCCATGCTCTGGTTTCTCTTTTGGCTCTCTGACTACTTCGAGACATAATATTGATCACAAATAACAAAACCACCACCATCACTAGTAATTGTAATAAACAACTTTTCCATACACAGGACAGCGTTTGAGCCCTTGGGGTGTATGCTTGTATCTCATTGCCTGGTCTCCAGATCTGTAGATAGTTCTAAAGGCTTTTCTCTCCCATGGTACTGCTATTGGCAACATAACTAAGAAAAGAAATGTTTTCTTCTCTTAAATGATGAGTTTTCTTGTAAGTCAAGTAATTGAAGGAGGGAGAAAAAGTGCCATATCCCTGCTCAATAAGATGAAATACCCGTTTCAGGAGACTCAGTCTGTTGGGTTTTGTTGCGCGGTCTCTCTTTTAAGCCAAGAGGCCATAGGTGTGATCAGACCCAAGCACACACTCCTCAGACCAGCAGCTCAGCCCTTCTCTGCTGTAGTTACGTTACCTTCACCAGCACCGATGTTTCTCCTGCTGGGGTTATTAGGGAAATTGCATCTCATGTCTGTGTGGTGACAAGTACACGTTTAATACCCCAGCTTGGTGGTTAAGGTCCATTATGCAAAGCCAGAATGATATTCTTGCCCCCAACAGTTCCTATAGGTTTCTCTGGGATAACTATAGCCCCAAAGGTTGTTTTCCCCAGAGTGTCACCTATGTGGGCACCTCAGCAGCTGGTTTTGCTCTGTGGCCTGCAGCAAGCTGATGTATGCTATTGTAAGCCACTATTATTGCAAACCCCAGATCTCCTTCTCTTTTCAAGCTGGGGAGACAAATGTCTTTCCCCTGCCTTTGTGGCACAGGCTGTACGAAACCAGTGTTTAATTCCACAGGTTGTTCAGGCTGCAGGGAGGGAAGGTGGGGTAAGAAACCCGAGAAGGGCTCTGTGAGGATTCTTAGCTCTGGTACCAGCAGGAATGGTTTCTTTGCAGGTATGACTTTGCGGTGACTGGGAATGGCTTAGCAAGTCAAGTGAATAACCCTGAGGTGGAAGTCGATATTACCAAGCCAGACATGGTGATTCGCCGGCAAATCATGGCTCTGCGGGTGATGACCAACAAGCTGAAGAATGCCTATAGTGGGAATGATGTCGACTTCATTGACATAAGTATGTTTGCTGTTGTTTGCCATTTGCTTTTCCTTGTTTTCCCTTATTATTTGGATTTCAGGCTGACATGGGGTAGCTGGATCAGCTTCAGCTGTGAGGAAGTGTGTTAGTAAAGAGAGTGGGAACAAGTGTCTCAGACAGGGTGTATGAGGAGGGTTCTTCCCATAGGGTTATAGCATGGTTTGAATTGGAAGGGACCTTTGAAGGTCAGCTAGTCCACCCTGCCTGCAGGAAACAGGGACATAGAATCATAGAAGAGCTAGGGTTGGAAAACACCTTAAGATCATCCAGTCCCAACCCCCTGCCATGGGCAGGGACACCTCACACTAAACCATCCCACACAAGGCTCTGTCTAACCTGGGCTTGAACACCGCCAGGGATGGAGCATTCACAGCTTCCCTGGGCAGCCCATTCCAGTGCCTCACCACCCTCACAGTAAAGAGCTCCTTCCTTATATCCAGTCTAAACTTCCCCTGTTTCAGTTTGAACCCGTTACCCCTTGTCCTGTCTTCATCTTCAACTAGATCAGGTTGCTCCAAGCTCCATCCAACCTGGCCTTGAGTGTTACTAGCAGTGGGATGGGGTGTCTATCATCTCTCTGGGCACCCTGTGCCAGCGCCTCAGCACCCTCACAGGGAAGAGCTTCTGCCTAAGAGCTCAGCTCAGCCTCCCCTCGGGCAGGTTCAAGCCATTCCCCTTGGCCTGTCCCTACAGGCCCTTGTCCCAAGCCCCTCTCCAGGTTCCCTGCAGCCCCTTTAGGCACTGGAGCTGCTCTCAGGTCTCCCCTTCAGGAGCCTTCTCCAGATCATCAAGTCCAACTTGCCCCCCTTTCCCCACCCCTATCCGAAGCCTCGCGCTGCCCTGCAGAGGAGGGTAACACGTGCGTGTTTGTGCCCGCAGGTGAGGAGAGCAGCGGGGAGGAGAGCGGCAGCGGCTGCGAGCTCCAGCAGTGCTCCTCGGAGTTCGAGTTCAACGCCACCGAAGTCACTGGGAACTCCAACAAGAGCGATAAGAACGTGAACACTTCTGCCGCTGCCCGGGGCAGTCTATCACAAGCGGCCTTGCTCCTTAGCATTTTCTTCTTGGCTGTGCAAAGACAATGGAGATAATTGTGCAGCGTAGGGGTGGGGGGGAAAGACTTTTATTATCAAAGTTAGAAGGCACCTGCTTTCACTTTTATACCATCTAGGGACTTTGCTTTTTAAGTTAATGGACAACAGTGTACAGTTTTTACTATGTTGCCACTGGTTTTAAGATACTGGTTATTTTTTTTCCCCTTGCTATTCTGGGAATAACAGGAACGGGGGCTACCAGTCTTTCCCGTTCACCGAGAATCCATGTTAGAGGTGGATAACAGAAATGTATATACAAGCCTGTAGTTAGCTCTGCATCTGTGTCTTTATCACTTTTTTTTTCTTTTTTTTCTTTTTTTTTTTTAATTTTATTTCATTTTACCGTATTTCCTACAAAAATGAAAGAGCCCTGGGGTCTCCTTGGCCTGTAACAAGTCTGTGTTTCTGAAATGAGAAATATCTGTACAGAAGCAGGTTTTATTTATCATGTTATCTAACGGGGGGAAAGAAAAACTATTGCCCAACAAGCAGAAAACGTGTTTCATGTAGTTAACTTCCCATTTATCCACTTTATGTTAGTTGCCTTATCTGGAAAGAGGTGGAATCAATTTGTCTTTATTCTGCGGTAAAACAAGAGGCGAAGGTAGAGCTGGTCAGTGTGCCAAGTGCCCCGCTTGCACAGGGCGTTAATGCCAGGAGCAGGTTGTGCTTGTAAAGAAACAAGAGGTTTGGTGAAATTGGAAGAGACTACGGAGAATTCCAGTTGTTCAGACACTGCGAAGAGTTGTCGTTTGTCCCCCGGGATCCTTGCAATTAGCTGTAACTCCTGTAGGTCAGTTCCCGACGTGCATCCCCCTTGGGAATAAGGCATTAAACTTGTTCAGTTGGAAGCAACTTGTCGTCTCGCAGATCCAAAACTGCCAACATGTATCTCGTCTGCCAATGTGTTAGGTGAATGCTGGATTCAGTTCTTGGTGTTGGTTGGGTTTTAAAGGATGCTAAGTGGGGAGGGAAGCTGGGGGTGCTGGATTGGTTTGTGCAAGAGCTGTGTTTTCCTCTCCCATGGGGGACAAGAGGGAAGGAGCAGACGAGCAGTGCCCCGTGGCACTGGTGCAGGCAAATCCGAGTTGGAGCTGGTAGGGCTGAAATTCCTCCTTTTCCATGTATTTGATTTCCTGGGCACCACTTCCCAGTGACTGCAGCTTTTCGGCATCACCCGAGACACCCTCCTCTCCTTACTGCGCTTTTGCAGTTGGAACAGTGTTGTGGTGGGTGGCAGCAACTCATTGATAAAAGAAATGTGTGTTTTTAAGACGAGAGATGAAATAGCTTTTAAAGGAGTTTAGGGAATACACGAAAAGGCTTTGGAAAGAGTCAAAATCATTCTGCACATCTCCTCTTGCTTTAGGTAGTCTTTGGGTCTGGCTGGGTGCCGGGAGAGCAATCCAGAGAGGGAGGCTTTGCTCTGTTCCACCCTCGTGCTGTAAGGATGATTTTCTATTTTTATATTGAAGCATTATTGTTAGCTCAGGGTCAGCATTACGTTCAACTTTGTATTTTCACACCAAATTGCTGCAAAGCTATAAAGGAGGAGTATTCTTGGCTGGTATAAGCAGTGCTGGAGGCTTAATTTTACTAGAAGTAGCCAGTTATTTATTAAAACATGCTGGTAGGAGAGGTAGGGAGATTCTGGCTGGATTATTTTTCTTTAGAAAATAAATCATGGAACCATAAAATTGGGAAAATTCTCAATTTATGTGTGGGAAAAAATGGATTGTAAATAGTGAAGTTGCCTTGCGAGGCATTGGAAAATGTGCTGATGCTTAGAAACTACCTCAGTTCTGAGGAATTTCCTTTCTAGCTTTGAGTGCTGTTACATTGACTTGGTAGAAGTGAATCTGGTTTCCAATATGTAGCTGAAAGAGTTATCCCTATAGACCTTGTTAGATTGTTTTTAATTTAGAGGGTTGAACTCCATCCAGCTGTTTTCTTTCAGCTCAGTTCCCTAACAAAGCGAATTTCTGCATTAAATATTGCTGATGGTTTCCATGACTTTTCCTGATTTGTTTGGTTTCATGGCATTTTCTGATTGCCCTTCAATTAGTTAAATGGTTCGAGCCGTTTGAATTTGGATCCTGAAATAAACAAACCTTAGATGCACTCCCCTTGTAAATACATCACAGTGAGGGCTGCCTGGATAACCCCGCTGGCTTCCACCCAGCTGGCGGGCCAGCAAAGTTAAATGAAGAAGAAGAAAGAAAAGCAAATTAAACTTCTTCAGCACTCAGAGAATGGGGGAACAAAAGCCCTTGTGTTCGGAGGGGCTGAATCTCCAACATCTTCCTTCTTGGCAGAAGTGTTCATATGTAAGAAAGTTGCTTGTAAATGCTGCTTTGGAGCGGGTTTGCTCAGGAAAAAGAACCCATTTCTGCATTTATACTTAGCATTTTATGACTGCTTACTAATTGTCATTCCTTAGTTTGGTACAAGCCACCAATGCAAAGAGCAGCGGTCAGTTTTGAGTGTGTCCGGTTGACTTTGTTAATGGCACCGCCCGTCCTCTGCTATATAAAGGGCAGATTTGTCACCTGGGGCTACAGGAAACGAGAGTAAACATCACTGTAAGATGATCAAAAGTTGTGTTCCTGCTTTGATTCTGTGTTTGTGTGTGAAATCGGCTTGTAAACTAAACCATACGGGTAGGGATGAGGCATGCCGCTGGCTTCGAGGAAGGCACGTGCTCCCTTCCTTCAAGTATTTCTTGTTTCCCACATAATCATTGATATTATGAGGATGATTTAAAGAAAAATTCCTGGACATAGGATTAATAATTAAAATTAATGGAATTGGGAATGAGCTTAAGGGCTGGAATGAAAAATCCAGGCCTTGAAAGGAGCAGCGTTGCCAGTCCTGTGCCTCTCCTGAACCACTCTGCTGGATCCCTCCTGCCGACCTGCCTCCAGCGCTACACTGCAGGTAGCAGTGAAGGGGTAAACAGAGCACACCATGGGTCTCCTGTAACCTCATGTTGTGCTGTCTGGGTGGTTGGAACAAATAACCGGGACAGCAAGAAGTATCCTGCACCTCCCTGGCCCAACCAACCCAGCTTTTGTCCTCCTGGGCAAGTTGGTGCATTCATTCTGAAGGTGCAGCCTCTTGGTATCATGGAATGGTTTGGGTTGAAGGGACCTTAAAGCTCCTCCAGCTCCAGCCCCTGCCACGGGCAGGGACCCCTTCCACTGGAGCAGCTTGCTCCAAGCCCCTGTGTCCAACCTGGCCTTGAGCACTGCCAGGGATGGGGCAGCCACAGCTTCTCTGGGCACCCTGTGCCAGCGCCTCAGCACCCTCACAGGGAAGAGCTTCTGCCTAAGAGCTCAGCTCAGTCTCCCCTCGGGCAGGTTCAAGCAGCTGGTGAAGAAGCAGCCGGGAGGATGAGCACCGCACACAGGCTGGGTTAGGGCAGCATCCCCGTGCCAAAGCCACTGCTGCCTCCTCAAACACCCCTTCTCACCCCTAAAAGGACAACACGGTCTTCAGCAAAGAACTGCCAGCAAATGCCCCTCTGGCAGCAAATGACCTCCGAGAGGACAGTGCCTGGCTCCTGCAGGCTGACTCGGCTGCTGCCCAGAGCCAGGGAATGGCATCTCGCAGGCACATGGTTTAGCAGTGCTGTGTTCCGCAGCAAGTGGCTGCGGGTGAACGGTGTAAGGTACCTGCAAGCCTGTGCAATAGTGGCATCTTTAGGACCACCCGACTGCGAGCTCACCCATGTGATGGTTTTCATGTCTTGATAATGCTGTTTCAGGCATCGTGTTCTCTGGGTTTGGTTGGCTCTTTTGTTGCTGCTGCTGTTTGGTTTGTAATCCTCTGCTGTGGTTTGTTTGAGGCCTTGTAACAGTGTAAATTGCCTGGGAAGACGCAGCTCTTTATGGGCTTGCTGTAATTCTGGGTCAAGTGTGCTTAAATTGCTGTAATTTGTATCTAATGGATTACATGGGTTGAGAGCCCTTTGTGTGGCTGCTGGTGCGAGGAGGGGCTGCCCGCCCTGGAGGGAGGGGAAGGCAGCCTGGGCATGGCCTGTCCTTTTGTCCCTCTCTTGAAGGCATGGACCATCCTATCCAGTGGTCCCTTGGGCTGTTACGGAGAGCTGGGGACCTGCCAGGCCCTGGAAGGACAGGCAGCTGTGGGGAAGAGTTTCTGGAGGATGCTGATGGCATGTCCTAACATTGCATTGCCTTCCTCTCTTTACTCTCCATGTGCCGTAGGCTGGGTGCTGGTGGGTAGCTGGTGAAGATGCTTTTTCCTCCCTGAACCTGTTGTACCACAACAGCCTTTGCCCTTTTGGGCTTCTTCCAGCCTGCTCCTGGCAGCTTGCCCTGTGTTCCTCGCTGCCTTTCCCCACATCTTTGGTTTTTGTGGTGGAGCCTGTTGTGTGTGCCCCATGTCCCAGCAGGAGTGGAATCACCCATGGACTTGGTGGTCTCCCCTGCAATCCATCTCCGTTTCACCCCCAACCAGAGACTGCTGCCGCTATTAAAACAGGGGTTTTCCTTTAAAAAGCAGCTCTTAAACCTTACACTGGCAAATCTGCCTCAGGTTTTTAAGCCAGTTCGACAGCCAGGTGATATTTCTGCTTCCCCAGTGGTTGCACAGGAGCTGAGTGGGAGCAGCGTCATTCCCATCATGAAATCTGGGGTGCCTGTGCCCCTCTTTCATGTGTTGTGGTAATACAATTCCCGGAGTAGCTGCTCATCTTCCCATCGTGTCCCGCTACATGTGTCATTAATTCCTATAATCCGATGCAAATCAATATGCTAAACCCCTCATTAATTGCGTAACTGCTTTATACTAATGAGACTTAAAATCCTGGAGAAGTTTGAGGGGATTTGTTTCCCCTCCAAAGGGCTCCGCAAGCTATTGTCAGCCCTACAATGGCTGGCCCTTGGCTGGGCTGGTAATTGCCTCGTGACTGTATTTGCATTGACATAATGGTGAGGATGTTAGCAGGAGTTAAGACATCTCCTCTTTTCCTCTGAATAGGAAAGTTCGGGATTAGCAAGGTGGAATGCATTCAGCTGCTGGCAGCGCAGTTGTGTAGGGTGGCAGCTCTTCACCTATAACTCGGCTCTTGTCGGAGTTTCCATTAGAAACCTGCTTTTTATAAGCCGAGCCATAAAACCCAAGCCTGCTGCAAACTTGGCACAGTAGGAATTGGCCAGGCTTTTATTTTTACTGGTGGGAAGAACCGATGATTATTTTTAGAAGAAATTGTTTCGTCTGTGAAGTTTAATGGGTTGAAATGCTGCTTTGGCATTCGCAAGCCTGCAAAGCAGCTCTGTTGAAAACCCCATTTAGCATCATCAATAATACACTAATGCTGAGGATCCCCAGGGGCAGGCAGCTGAAACAATAGCCAAAACCCTACATTTTTAAAGCTAATTGTGGTACATGTTCAGCCGTTTCCCCCACGCCGGTGCCACACACGTACTTGCTGTCTTGTGCAAGACGCAGATCTGAGGATGGTTAAGTCCACAGGAGGCATTTCACTGACGTTAACAGGGGGTGCATCTACGTTTCCAGGGGCTTTTAGATGGAGGCAACATCACAGATACACAGCAACTGCGTTGCTGCAGTAGGAAAACTATTCTGGTTTAACCAAAAGCCTTCCTTTATTCCTCTTTTTATGGCTGCATTCGTCTGCGTCCCTGTTAGAGTGTCTGTTTGTATCAGAGCTGGTATGTACAGTCCTAAATAAATCTAACCCTGTCTGGCAGGGTTCTGGAGGCAGCTTTCGATGCGTGTGTTTTCACACCACCCTCTAATGTTGGGCTGAGTGGCCCTGTTTGCAGATGAGGAGCTGAGCTGGGCATCCTGATGCATGCATGGGATAGTGGAGTAAGAGGAAAAGTGGCTCTCACTTCAACAGTCCTAAATGTTTTGTTGTTTGCTCTGAATTTCCCAGGTACTCGCATAGGCCACGCTGCTGTCATGAGGATGCTTCAGGTAGAATGTCTCAGAGAATAAGACAAGGAGATAAACTGGGATAGGCTCCAGTGCCCCCATGTCCTAGGGCAAGTGGGGACTCTAGCTGGCGTGTG
The DNA here is from genome assembly GCF_037157495.1 of Lathamus discolor. Lineage (NCBI taxonomy): Eukaryota > Metazoa > Chordata > Aves > Psittaciformes > Psittacidae > Lathamus > Lathamus discolor. The sequence goes on from NC_088892.1 coordinate 21,959,378, forward strand.
ATGGATTTGCTACTTTTGCTTTTCCCACAGGAAAAAAATAACCCAAATTTGGGAAAAAAATGAAAATGCATCATCACTGTTCATTCGTTGTGGAGCTCTTTTGGTTGGTTGTGCAGTCAAAACCACTTCAGTGTTCAGTGAGGATTTGCAGCTCCAAAGTTGTGGTGGAACTGTCAGGTTTGAGCAGGAACAGTTGGGGATCAGTGTTGGAGAGCAAAGGGCTCTGAGCTAGCCAGAGGCCAAGAGAGTTCCTATGACAAAGAAGCTGTTGTCTTTGATCGAGGTCTTCCGGAGCTTAGCTGTCTGAAAATAATGAGCCAGATAAATTAGGTGTGTTCTATTCCCTGTGTGTTCCATGCGATGTAACGCTGACATTTGGCTTCCTAGTGCAAGACATTGTCTGTTGTCAGACACCCCTGCTCACTGCTGCCCGCCTGGAGAAAGCCGCTATGGAGGACATGGGGAGGGATGTGCTTTGCACAGATAAAGGGCAGGAGGAGCTGTCGGGAGCCTTGTGCTGACACAGGGATGGGGATGAGTCCCCAGGGAGCTTGTGGTGGAGGGGTGCGAGGGTGGGTGCATGTTTAACTGCCAACTGGTGGTTAGAAAGGGGTACAAAGTGCCTTCCTGGGAGGTGTGCTGCAGCACACTGGGGCAGGCTGGGCATGGGGGAGTTTGTGGCTCATCCAAGAGCTCCCAGTACAATGCGGCTGACAGGCAACGGGTTAGAAATGAAAGGGAGATGTGAGATGGGCAGCACTTGAGCTGCATCTCTGCCACCTATTCGCTTCTTGTCCTTTCATTCCCCTGTTATTTGAAGTACATTAAGTGCAGATCTGTATTAGCAGCTTCTCTCTTGTGAGGGGCTGGTGCTCGCATCATTTGGCCCATGCTCCCATGCTGGTTTTCTCTGTGACGTGGCACAATTCCCATCCAAAGGCAGTGGGGCTGCAGCATTTCCTCTCGTTGGCCACCTTTGGAACAGGCAGTGCAGAGGCCCTCGCTAACCACGCTCCCAGCAGAGCCATGCTCACCCCGTGTGTGCTTCTTCCCACCTTGTCTGATCCCTGCTGGGGTGAGAGCTTTTCATTTGCAGCTCGGATGGGAGGGAGCTGCAGCTGAGAGCCGAGCAGCCACGTTTGTCCATGGGTTTTGCACTGCAGCCTCAGGTGATCACAGGAAGCAGAAACTAATTTGAAGCTTCTGGAAAGGAAAATCTCCTCTGTTAAGATTTGTAATGTTGCATTGCAAAGGGTGATTTGCTCCTTTCCTCTGTTTCATGCCCTTGCTGCTCACTTGCAGAGCGTTAAAGAAGCAGGAACCCCAGCTGGGAGGAGTTGCTAAACCTGTACAATGGTGAGGAGCATGGAAAGCTTGTGTGAAACCGTGACCAAACCTGTGTATTAGTCCTGTCTCAATGGATGACGGAAGCAATGGATTGCATCCTTTGGTTTTCACAAGCATTAAAGGAGAAACCCCACCATCACCCAAACCCCTCCAGCCCCAGTGCCACATGCATGTGTGTTGGGTGAGGCACTGCAGGAGGCTTCCCAGGAGATGCAGGGATGAAGGTTGTGCGGAGGCTGCGCATCCTGGGGAGGAGCAGGACCACAGCACAGAGCTGAGCACAGGAGCAGCCCTGGCCGTAACGAACCCAAGCTCCTTACTGTGCAAGTAGGCAATGAAACGATGTCTCCGCCATGGGAGTGGGGATCGGAAGGTGCCCTTCCTCCAGGAAGATGGGGATTTCGGGGACCCATGTAAGCAGCCCCGGGGCTTAACCTTGCTCAGTGAATCTGTGGATGGTGGATTCACAGCTCTCCTCTTCTGGGCCCGGCTCTGAGACAAGGGAGTGGTTTTAATGAGAGCACATGAGCTAAAACTGGGCTGTGTTTGCTTTTCCTTTCAAAATTAGTGGCAGACTGTGGCTGTTCAGGTTGCTATTTTAACTGCTCCAGATGTCAAGCTCAGCTCAGCCGAGATCAATGCGTAATCCAAAGGAAATACTATTAATTTCAAAGGAATGTGGTCAATATTTAAATGCTTTGGATCTTTTAAATACGTAGACTGTGGTAGTGGTCTAGCTGGGCTTATTAACTCTGCTTTTGGAGCAGTGATTCTATTAGTATGAATTAATGTCTATTAACATTATTGATTTTCATTTATTGTAACATGTGGGCCTGTAACGATATTGGTTATTTTAGACATTCTCCAAGGCTGTACCGAGTCAGGAGCTGTTGGTTTAAGGCCTGATCCCACAAGCTTTTATCCTTCCACTTCCTACTTAAACCCTGACTTAGCTCCAAGCCTGCAGAGCAGCTCCCGCTGACTCCAGCAGCAGTCGGATTGAGCCTGCTTTGGGTCTTGCTTCATCCAGCCCTGATCGCTTCAGCTTCATCTACAGAGAGACTTTGCTGCTGCTTGCATGGCCAAGGTGAGTTTAACCCTTCGAGCACAGCAGCAGCCACCATGAAATACCCCTTTGCTTTACCTCCACATCCTTCTGCTAATTCACTATTACAGCGTGGAGCCAACCTGGCTCTTAGACCCATAACCTAGTAGTTAGTGGGGTGGACCTGGTCTATCTTTTAACCTTTATTTCTAAACTGAGCTCAGGTAGACCAGTTTCCACCCCATCCTCTGACTTTTTGTGCCTGTTAAATGTATGAAATGCTTGTAAGGCAAGGAGTTTGTCATGAGGAATGGGATCTTCTTGAGTGTTTTGTTAAAGGTATGAGGGAAAAACGGAAAGCTTTAAGAACAAAAAGTCGTCTCTTTTAAATCCGGATGAAAACCAACGGCAACTTCCAGAGTTAGGAATGGATCTGGTTTTCAACAAAACAGTAAGTTCATAACTCGTTTTCTTAACAAGAGATCTGTTTTCAATAGCTGTTAAAATACTTCACTCGTAGAGGTCACACATTCTTGGAGAACGACATATTTTTGGGGTTAAAAATATATTTTTAAAGCCAAATGATTTCCATTTAGCAACAACAACAACAAAATGTTTGAAATCAGTGGTGAAATTACAGAAAAGTTGCACAAGAAGAAGATTCTGATCGGCCTGGATGTGTTTTTGGACAAAGTAGGAGCTCAGGAAAAATAGACCCAACCCAAAACGCAAAAGATCTTGGTCTGCGTCAGAGGACGCTCGCAATGAAAGGAAACCTTTTGGTTCCTTTGTCTGGAGAAACCTCACCCTTTGTTCGTGTCGAAGAGAAGTGTTTCTCGTTACTGGGTGTTTGCCTTGCACGAAGAAAACGTTTCTGTGGGAGATGTTTTGCATTCGAGTGACGCCAGAGAGCCAAAATGTGGAGCTGTATTGGCTGTAAAGAGCACAGGCTGATGAAGCTGGAGCAATTCAAGTGGAAGCCTTGGTGGAAACGGGAGTTTCCCCTTCTTCTCAAGGCAAGCAGGGATTTCTGGATAAAGCCAGGCTCTTTCTGGGTGGGAAAAATCCAGGGCAGGGCATGTATCAGCTTGTATGGATGTGGGGCGCAAAGGCTGCAAGTGTGGTGAGGGCAATGGGGCCATCACCATCCCCACTGCCCTGCTGAGGGCACATCTGGAGTGCACATCTGGTGCCGTGCAGGCCTGCCCACGGAGGACACTGTGCTATTTCTGCCTCTGTGCACTAGATGGCATTGCCAACTTAGCTACGGGGAGTGAGCTTGGGCAGGGCTGTGGGCAAGGGGCTCACTGGGCACCCTGACCCTGCTGCCTGCTCCAAGAGCATCCTGCTGGGTAGGGCTTGGTGAGCATCCAGAAAGAGGCTGACATGAAACCTGGAGAGGGGCTTTGGACAAGGACCTGTAGGGACAGGCCAAGGGAAATGGCTTGAACCTGCCCGAGGGGAGACTGAGCTGAGCTCTTAGGCACAAGCTCTTCCCTGTGAGGGTGCTGAGGCGCTGGCACAGGGTGCCCAGAGAAGCTGTGGCTGCCCCATCCCTGGCAGTGCTCAAGGCCAGGTTGGACACAGGGGCTTGGAGCAAGCTGCTCCAGTGGAAGGGGTCCCTGCCCATGGCAGAGGTTGGAACAGGAGGAGCTTTAAGGTCCTTTCCAATGAAACCGGCGCTGGCTGAGCACACAGCAAGCAATAGTCTTTGCTGCTGCTGCAGGCGAGTTGGACAAGCATGAGTGCGGCCAGGTCGCTGACATCTTAAAGAGGAACCTGAATACCAGAGACATCAGGAGCACCTCTTGGCTCTGCACTCAGGCTGTTCCCTGTTGCCATTTCTGATAAGAGTCTTGCACCCATTCTCTGTGTCCCAGTTTCCCACCCTGCTGTGCATACTGGGATCATTAACACTGAAGCCAAATGGAAAGCTGTGGAAAGAGCATCTTGAGTGGTGGTTGCCTGGTTCCTTGGGTATGGCAGCTGGCACTGAATGTCTGAAAAGATGCCAAAAACGGAGGAATTGCAAACCTGTGAGTCTTCCTAAACTGTCACTTGCTCCTCGTACTCTGAGCTGCTTTATAAGGGACAGAAGTACTTTGCTGCTATTTGTGTGCTCTTTTAACCCTACACCAAATATAAAGTCAATAAAACAGGAGGGATGCTTGGAGTGGATCTGCCGCACAGCCGTATCCCTGGAAGCATGAACAGCATCCATTCCAGAGCAGGTCCTCCAGGGACCCACACAGCCCTGAGGTGCTGAGCAAAGTAGGGACAAACCACTGGGGCTGCTTGGTGCCAGCCCTGAGGCTTCACTGGGACAAATGCATCATTGTTTGTACCCTGCCTTGAAGTTTCCCTTGAGAAGCATTCAAGTAAAGCAGGGTTCCTGTTTTCCCAGGGGGTCAGTGAGGGATATGCTCCTCTACAAGGGTTTGCCATCCCCAGCTTGTGTCCTTCCAGGGCTGACCCTGGCTTGTTTTCCATCCAGAGCTCCCTTCGGTTGCTTGGGGTGTCTGTACAAGGCACTGGTGTGTGGCTGCCAATAGATCCAGTGATCAACAGCGGTGTTATTCGTGCTATGTTTGTATCTCAGAAGTATCCGTGTGACTTTCCAAGCTGCTTGGCTACGTTATCAGTGTTGGCGTTGCAGAAATGGTCGTGATAAACCTGCCCCTGGACAGCAAGGTCAGTGTTCCTACTGCAACCTCTAAAAACTATTGATACGGGAGGCTTCAGGATGCAGCCGCCGGCTTGCAAAAGGCTTCCCTCTGCATGTAAGTGTGTGTTTGGTTGTGGGGAGCAGCTCCCACCGCTTTGGGTGTTCAAGTTTCCATGGAGAAGGGAGCTGGCTGCTTTTCCTGCTCGGGAGACGCACGGCTTGGAGCAGAGCTGCTCTTGGAAAATGAGGCATTTGTGCTCAGTGGAGCTTCCCGGAAGGAGGACTTGGCCTGAGTGTGTTGTTTGGGCCATTCCAGTGCTGTCAATCAGCAGTTCTTGGTTTCATGCCTTGTTTTGTATGAGATATACTTTGTATGATCTTTGGCAAGTCACTTCTCTGTCTCTGTTCCTCGCCTTGGAGGAGCAGACATAAAACCTTATCTGCAGCAAAGAACTCGGATTGCTTCGAGCTAGAAGTGTTACTGCAGGACTCCCCCCTCCCGTTAACCCCCTGCTTTACTGCACCACTGGACCCACCAGCGTGATGTGTTGCATTTCTGATGGATTACCAATTGTCATAAGAACCAAAAGAATCTGCCACTGTAAAGCACGGATATTTGCTGCCCCTGCCCCATTTGACTAACCTAAAACGCAGTTCACTCCTTGGTATTCCTGCAGAGCTGGGTAATGTGACATGTTGAGAGAGCCAGAACATCTGTATTGGGGACTGTGAGGTGGTCAGGAAATGTGCATTTTTACTGCGCGCTCAGGAAAGAAATCTCATTAGATTCATGTGATCTCAAACCAATTATATTCCCTGTGCAAAAGCCAGGCCTCAAGCAGTGCAGCCTTTATCATTAAGGCAATGGAAATAAAGCAGCAGCATCTGTAACGTCCTTAATGGATGAATTAGGAAGCATATGTATGGGCATAATCCTAGAGACTACTGTAAGCAAAAGTGATTGTAGAAGGAGGGTATAGGAGTGTGTCAAAGTCTTCAGCTTTATTGAAGGAGTCAGTTATGTGTATGCATGAACTTGGGGTGCCAGTATCCAAATGTTGCGATTGCACCAGTCACTCCAAGTGATGTCCATCTGCTAGGTAAGGAACAGTGAGATGGTCCTGTTTGCAGTTTAGACTGTGTGAGCATTCAGCTGGCCCTCACATGCCAGCCTGGACTTCCTTTCGTTGCATGTTACTCATCATCTCTGGATGAGACTTGCCTCGGAGGCTGCAGGGCAATGTGGTGACTTCATTTGGAAGGGCAGGTTAGGAGCTCTCCCAAAGGTCTGACCCAAAGCTTCCCACTGAACTCAGATGATTCCCAGTAATGTATTTCCCAGCCAGGGCCAGGCGCTGTGCATTTATGCATTCACCCACCTGCGCTGCTGCCAGTGGCTCTTGAGCCATCTCAGCACATCAAAGCACATGGTGGCAGCCCGGGGAGGTCAGCGGTGTTTGCAGCCTGTTGCAGTGGAGCTCCCAGGACTTCACTGAGCCACAGGCTGATGATCCTCACCATGGTCTTTCCAACTCAACCATCAGTTGGAGACAGACTATGAGAATGGTAGCGTGCATCGTGACAGTAACTTCTGCATCGCTTTGTCAGTGGCGTGAGTGGTTTCTGCTGTAGGGTATGTTTGCAGGCACAGGCAGTCTTTAGAAGTTAAAAGAAATGCCCATGGCAGGGGGTTGGGACTGGATGACCTTAAGGTTCTTTCCAACCCAAACCGTTCTGTGATTCCATGATATATTCAAACAAAGACTTAGAAACTTATAGGATCCTAAATTGTGCCTCCTTGCAGCACTGTTCAGGAGTAGTAGCGCAGTGGGGTTTAGGATTTTTAGTGATGTATTACATTTGTGCTATTCTGAAAGGGTGTAGAACTGCATCGTTCTCCGACTGTAAGAAGTCTTTGTTGTCTTTGTTATGGACATGATTTTGTGTTGAAGGATCATGTCCATTTGCTGCTCAACGACATCCACCCCCATCCCTCCCACCCCTCTATGTAGAGTTTCCAAGCAGAGGAGCTGGAGCAGGTCTGGAGGCTCCTGATGCTGTTCCCCTGGAGAAGCTGCGCTGCAGCCTGCTCATCTGTCAGCATTATGAACTCTGTTGTAAGTGCAGAGCCAGCTCCATCTAAGGCTGGGGGCTGATGTTAGTGCTTTCATAACAGAATTAATACCTAAGAGTGCGTTTCAGAGTATGCTGGAGACATGAATCTGTCTTTCAGTGTGTGAGCTCTATCTCAAAATTACAGCTTAATCTTTCCAGTTCGGTGTTGAGGTGAAGGTTTAATTATCTAGGAAGGAAGAAAGAAAGAAATCTTAAGCATACGGCACTGAACAGTGGGGTTTATCTCAATGGATTTTGTTTATAACCTCCTCATGGAACTTAACAGAAAATTAGATCTCTGCCACTGAATTCTTGAAGGCATTAGAAAACACTGTGGAGAAGATCTTACCTTCCATCAAATTCCACTCCAGTGACTTTTAAAGAATGCAGCTGTTCCACTCTTTTTGAATCCTGTCAGACTTTTCCATAGGGGATATTTCTGGTTTTGCAAATGGTTTCCCATCAACTCAGTGAGGGAGGGAATAAACCATAGACATAAGAAAGGCATTTTGTCTTGGGGAAAGTCTTGTGTGCTCAGCTGGAGCCCTTTCCTGCAAAGCTGCTCTCCCAGGGCTCAGGGAGCTGCTGGAAGTTCCCATGGCCGCTCCTTTGCTCTGTGCGCTGGGGGCTCGGGATGCTCTCCCTGGGTGAGGATAACGCAGTTATGTTGTGCTACATGTGCAGCAGTGATGCAGATGGATTTCCAGAGCTAGAGCCCGCAAGGAGAGCAGCCAGGAAACCTCCCCCATGGTCCCAAAATCATCATGTTTAAAAAAGCCAAAATATAAGGAATATTGCAAGGAATATGTTTAGCTTTGTTTTTTGGCTGGCAGTGATTTTCCAGCCAGGGAAGCCCCTTTGGTTCAATTTCAATGGCCCCACTGTGGGCAATGAATAGATCTCCCTCCTCCCCCTGTGACCTGTCCTGGCAAGGAGGCTTTCCTATGAGAAGTTGTCCTTTTGGCTGAAGTTTTGCCAAATCTGGTCCTAGCCCAAAAGACTTGTTTAAAGATCTAGTCCAAATCCAGCCAAGTGAGCTGGGTAAGGAAGAAAGACTAACGCATAGGAAGGTTTGCAGCTGGGCCCATCAAGGAGCTGACTGAGCTTGAGTATCTGCCCCAGCCCAAAGACCAGCCAGACTGAGAGAGTTACTGGGATGTTTTGCCTTTCCCTTACCTCTACGCAGGTGACTGGGATTTTGGCTTCACCAAAGGATGACAGCATGTTGTGTGACTCTGGCAGCCCACGGTGTTCAGCTGGGGAAGGATGGAAATGGGTTCCAGTGGCAAAGGTATGAGGAGTATCATACAATCCCAGCCTGGTTTGGGTTGGAAGGGAGCCTAAAGCTCCTCCAGCCCCAACCCCTGCCACGGGCAGGGACCCCTTCCACTGGAGCAGCTTGCTCCAAGCCCCTGTGTCCAACCTGGCCTTGAGCACTGCCAGGGATGGGGCAGCCACAGCTTCTCTGGGCACCCTGTGCCAGCGCCTCAGCACCCTCACAGGGAAGAGCTTCTGCCTAAGAGCTCATCTCAGCCTCGTTTGAGAGCAAGGTATTTCCTTGTGCTTTCCCAAAAGAGCTGTGCAGGATGCTGGCTATGAAGTTAAAGAGAAAGACATCTTGTGGTATGTGCTGGGGTTGTTTTTTTTCCTTCTTTAAATACATCCACACACATGGAGGGGAAGGGAGAGCTTTTGGCTGGTGGCTTTGGGCGAACAGGAGATTGCCCCAGCAGCACTGCTTGCAGGTCAAGGAAATGAATAACGGAGCTGAACCAAGCTTATTAAAGCAGAACTCTATGCACAGGAGAACCGTGTTTCCTGAGGGCTCTGCTGCTCCTGGGTGTGGTGGTCTCTCTTGGCCGGGGTTGGGCTGAGCTCGCCGACGGGCGGTCACCACGTAGCCCGCTTGGTTCTCAGCACGCAGGGTGGGGTGTCTTATTTAACCAGGTACCTTAGAGCCCCGGAGGACTCCAGGCCGCCCTTTATCTTTCTCAGTGTCAGCGCTAGGACCGTATTCCTTCCTTTTATCTGGGATCTTTTTACTTGAGAATGCTAACCAGAAATGCAGGCTTTCCAGCGCTTCTCTCACAAATACAGCTGAGACTTGGGCTTGCAGGCAAGATAATGGGCAAACAGGAGCTCGTGGGAATGGTGAGCCCTTGCCTGCAATGCCCTGGTGCGAGCACGGTTGGGCTGGGGAGCAGATTTCGTGCATCACGCGGATGTTGGAAACAAGAGCTCTTACTGTTGCTGAGCTCCTTGAGGGAATGTTGTATTTTCTTCCCAGTGTCTCTCATGCTGCCCCAGCTTTGCTCTGGTTTATCTCTATGCCGTGGAATGGGGGCCCAAAGCTTGTGCAGCCTGGGTGGCACACTCTACCAGCAGCTCCATGGGGATACAGCGTGCTGCTTCCTCACGTGCCCAAGAAACGTGCTCCGAGGCCTTGGAGTTTTCACTTGGTTTCGTAAGGAAATGGTGCTTAGGTAAAAGAAGGAAAAGCTTTTGACCCAGTTGCCTGATTCCAGACCTGTTTGACGTGTGGGTCAGTATCCCATAGGAATTAGGCTTCTCTAAATCTCCTACAAACAAGTAACAGGGTGGTGGTGAGGGACTCTGGTCGCTGGGGGGAGAAGGCTGTGATGGGAATCTCAACCTCCATCAGCTGCTTTCAGAAAACCCGCAGGCAAAAGCTGCAGGAAACTGGTTTTTTAACTCAATTTAACTGCTCACAGGTCTGCTTGTTTCTCTTGTACGTGTGCCTGCAAACAAGACCTACATCTATCTTTCCCTCTTTCCATTTCACGCTTTTTCACCTCGTGTTGAAAATGAAATGTGTTGCAGGCAAGATCCTCACCTCTCAACAGGACTGATGTGAGGGTAAGAAAATGACAGCAAGAGAAGCTGGGGATAGTTGAAGGAAAACCTCAGGTCAAGTCTAAATATCAGCATAGATGTGCTGTCCATACCCAGGCGGGGAGCAGGAGCGGTGCTGAGGCGCATCTGGGACTCTGTCATCTCTGAGCTATTTAGTACTTTGTGAGGAGGCACAGGAAGAGCATTAACAATGAATCTGCTGCCATTCAGGGCATCTTGAGTCACTGTGGTTTAAAAAATGAATGATCATATAAATAGCCAGGAATCTCAGCCCAAAGACCACAGAATCTCAGCAGCGCAGAGCTCTTCTGGCTTGTGTAGCACCATGTCTACTCGTGGAACGTTTTGGCCACATGTTGTAAAACCGCTTCCTATTTAAACAAAATACCATAGGAAAAGAATAAATTCTATTGTCAGTGACAACTGCTGGTGGTTTCCTGGTGCCTCTCATTCCAAGAGGCTGAGCAGATCCTAACTGGATTTTGCATCCTGTCTTCGCTGAGCCCACCCCAAGATGCGGCTGCCTTGGGGGGGGGACCAGCATCCCGTACCCTGGTTGCCCAGAGGCATGAGGTGAGCAGGAGCAGCACAGGTTTGGTTTAGCACACTTTGTGGGTAGTTTTAGTTAAAGACTGGTGGGTTTTGAAAAGCCGGAGGTTGGGAACAAGCAAACGGTTGTGCTCCTGCAGGTGAAAACTACCACTGGGGTTTTCCTTCGCAAGCCACCTCCTCATGAACGGCATCCTGACCTGCTGTCCTGAAGCAGAGCTGGACATGACCCGTTCGAATCTGGGGACTGTGTAACATGAGTATGTGCCAAGGTGCTTGTTACAGGCCTATCGCCCTCTCCCAGTGCTATGGATGGATAACAACAACATTTTCACGGAGTAATGGGAGCAGGATCAGATACCAAGAGTGAAAATCCTCTCAAGAAGACTGTAGTGGGTGAACTGCAGCCAGCCAGCTTGAACATAACCCATCCTTGGGTTTTCCCACTATGCAGGTTCCGGCTAAGAAACGGCTGATTTGTTCTGCTTCTCTTTGGGCTTGTTTGCTTTATTTGCTCATTTGTGACTTCCCTTTAGGAAAAAGCAGAGCCTGGGAGGTAGAGCGGTGCCACCGGAGCCTGTGGGACGTGGAAATGACCCTTTCAACAGGTTTGCTCTCAGACGTTCAGCAAAGGTTTGCAATCCCAGCACAAAACGTGCGAGTGATGTCTGTATCACAAAGACATTTTCCCAGCGCGGCTGAGCGGGGATGTGAAACAAGCAGATTGTCTCAGGAGAGGGGAGTAAATCCTTGGAAGTGTTCTTTTCCTAATGTTTTATTTGAAAAGTACTAGAGTGACCTTTTCTTGATGCTGCTTTTTCTTTCTTTCTCTTTGTAAAAACCCTTGCAGGGTTGTGATTAGCAAGATAATGAATCCCATCTGCTTTTAATCAATCCCTTCCTTTTCTTCCAAACCCTCCTAACTTCTAATATTAATGGAAACAGATTTGAATACTGGAAGGGGCCGCTCTGGAGCGCGCTTTGGGTATTTACTAGGTGCAAAGTGAAATTGCACAGGTTTATTTTGTGGGGTAGGGCATTTGACAGGTGCAATTTTTCTTCTAGATGTGTTGCATGCCTGTTTTATAAACCCAAATGCAGACTGACACATGCGAGTATAATTCTGCATGGAAATGGTAAGAGGAGGAGGTGACCTCTCACATGAGAGCCGCTGCCCAAGCCCTTCCAAAAGGGCTGGCTCTTATGTACCACTGCAGTGGTACACCTGGGGGAAAACGTGGTTTACAGGTAAAGCAGGGAAAGCAAAGGATGCTTTTGAGGAGGAAGGTGATGCCCACAGTAATTTCAGTGCAACCCCTCATTTTGTTTTGTCAGATATCCAAACGGGGCTTACCAATGCAGCTTTCTCCATGCCTGGGCATCCAGATTTGCATTGTATTCATTCATCTTGGAAGTGGGAAAGATTTGAATTCATCTCCTTTCAGGCCTTGCTTCAGATCAAACCGTCTTTTTTTTTCCTGGATAGGACTTGGTTTGATTTGTGCTTTACTCCTAGGTTGGAATCAATCATCTTGCTCTGATTTGAGTTACCATTTTACCCCTCTAAAGGTTCACAGTAATAGGCATTCCTGGGATGTTTTCTTGATTGGGTTCAAGGCATTGTGTGTTCCCATCTGTCCTGGCTGATTACGAACCTGCTCTGCCAGCTAATGTTGGCTGGGAAAGCTTTTCTTTCATGCATTGGTCCAAACTGGGACCTGAGAACAGAAATCACTGTTTCTACCACAACCATGTCCAAACCCGTTGTGATTGTGATGAGGAGGTCCCGGCTGGGGTGCTCATGGATGGCGGTGTTCCGTGCCTGCTCACGGGGTGGGTGCACAGTGCAAACACGCAGCGAGGCCATGGGTGCTTTGTCCCAGAGAGCTCAAACTCTGGAAAGACAACAGGAGCTGAGAGCGAGCTGAATGAGAATCTCCAAGGACTTGGGATCTGTGGTGTAACCAGAAGCGATGCTGAGTGAAGGCTCCGGGTTACCCCCAAAGACCCACATGGGCCAGAGTAGGCACAGGGCTGCTTAGGTTATCAGCTTGGACCAAACGTCCTGATGTTGTTTGCCCTTATGGTTCCTACAGGGAAAATGTACCACCGTGATGAGAGTGTGTGTGTGTGTAGTAACTGTTGATCTTGTTTGTCTCCAACAATATGCATGTGTTTTTCCTGCTCCTAGGAACCTCTGAGAAGCTGTGGTTGCACTTCAGAGAGGGCATTTTTGGGATGCATAAGGAAAATGCCACCTTCTTGGCTCGGTGCTGAAGATAGGTGTATGAAAGCATGAAGGCCGTGAGCGGCAGGAGCTTCATATCCCATCCCTGCACAAAGGATGCCCCTGCGCTTCCCGTTGGCACCCAGCTGCTGCCAGCCAGCCTGCAGCGTGTGAAGGTCAGGAGGAAATAATAGCTCCTTTTTGTAAGGCTGCTTAAATGAAAGCAAGGGGTGGGGAGGAGAAGGGAACGAAACCGGTTGTGGTTTGCCAGAAAGCCTACATCTGACACCTCCAGATTGCTCACAGGGGCAGGCAGCGGCTAATGAAAAGACCCCTTACCCTGAGCTTAGACTTAGAGCTTCCCTCGCTGCCCTGCTCCTCTGCAGCTCCAGTCAAGGTGGGTGTGGAGCTTGGACCTTTCCCAAAGTCAGTGTTTCTGGTCCCACTGAGGCCGTCCTGGCTCTCCGCGATGTCACCATGCGGGAATGCGCTTCCCTGCACTGGGACATCGCTGGCCAACACCAGATACCCTTCCTTCCTGCCTGCTCCCATGGTGGGGATTATTGCTTTTGGCTTCTCCCGGCTTTGAAAGGCATCCAAAAGAGCTCAGCTCTCACAAGCTGGGAGCAGAGACAGAAAAGCCTCTCCCTGCCTCACCTGGTTGTGGTTATTCAGCTCCCTCCCTTCACGCTTCAGCACAATAATGGCCTGAAAGTAAAACAAGAGGCAGAGTTCTCCCCCTGGCTCAAAGCGCTGAATGAAACCCAGCCAGCTCGGCCTATTGAGACAGCATCGAGACAAATGTCAACTTTAACACAAAGAGGCTTAAATGACTGACACAGAAAGGAATAATCTCGGATCTGTTTTCCAGGCTGCTCCCCAGCATAGTTGTGCTGCAGACGGAGACAATTTTCAGTTCCCCAGGGAGATTGTATAGCCAAAAAAAGATACTTGGTGGTGATATGCTATAAGACTAGGTCATGAGAATGGATGTTTGGAATAATGACAGAATTCATTATAGGCAAACTAAATTAAGAGAGTGTCTTGAGAAACATATGGGGAGGAAATTGCCACTGAAGCCCTGCAAAGTGTAGCTTTATTTCTCATTGTACTGGGCTCTCTCAAGGCCTCCATGAAACCGGACAGGGGGTTATAGGAGGCATTTTGTGGCAACTCTCTGAATCAGTTGCCTTTTTGTTTGCAGAGAGGGGGCTGTTATGGCTGTTTGCCTCTGAATCTTCTGAAAAAGCCATTAAGGCTCATAAATAAAGGGATTGAAATGAGAATATAGCCACCTTCTGCCCAGAAGTGAGAAGGAAATAATAGCCTAGTTGGTGTCTTCTTAACCTTGCTCAGACCTTAGCAGTGAAGCGCGTTGGAATATGCACTTGTCCATGCCAAGCACCAAGAGCATCCCTGCCCGCCTTTACTTACTGATATTCCCCTAAAGAAGAGGCTGCAGAACTGGAACAAGGTTTTAAACTCATGGAACAGCTGGAGTATGAGGAGGAGTCCTGGAGAAGGACTTGGGGGTGTTTGAGCAACCTGCTCTAGTGGAAGGTGTCCCTGTCCATGGCAAGAGGTTGGGACTGGATGAGTTTTAAGGTCCCTTCCAACCCAAACCAGTCTGGGGTTCGTTCTATAACACGGTAGAATTTAGTAGACAAAAAGAGCCTGCAGAAACACAAGATGAACAACTGAATAAAGTGGAAATTAGGGGAAATTAATATTTAGATTCGTATTTATTTGCACCCAATATATAGGCAGCAGCTCTATGTACTAAGAAGGAATGAAACCGTGTCACAAATCTAGAGCAGTGTTTTTCCCAGAGCATGGTGCAGGAAAGGTGGAAGGATGCTTTATGTAACCAGCACCAGTTAGACTGGCATCTACCCTGTGCTACGTACCAGCAAACGTGGTCCCAGATTCAATTAGTGAAGAACTGTAGAAGTGAGATTCAATTAATGTGGAGCATTACGGAAATAGGTCTTTTTTCCAAAGAAACCTGCTTTCAGTCTTTGTCTCCCCAGGATCAGTAAATCAAGGTGACAGGGAGGCATGACGCATTCTGAAAGATATTTAGCTTAATATTTCAGGAGGTTCCAGCAGTGGGACATGGCAAAGTGTTTAAGAACAGCCTAAAGATGCGACCTCAAAAAGGGGCTTAAGGGGGGGGTCTACTGCAGTAGCCTCCCTGGGTCTAGATCATAAAAGTATTATTGGGTTTTTCTGTTTTGTTTTATTTATGATCCAAAGCCCTTTTAGAGTTGAAAGGATTTGGTGTTTGGTCCATTGGGAACTCAAATTGCATATATATTGGATGTGATCTTAAAAGGTCTTTTCCAACCTAGTTGATTCTATGATTATATATAATCATATATATATGCACTATATATATGCACTATATATATAAATATATATATATACTTTTTGCTAAGCGTTGGCGCTTAAGCTGCCACTGAGTCCAAGACCTTTGGGGAAGGCTCTGCCTTCTCCTGGGTGGTTTGGGAGGCAGGGAGTGAGACAATGGGCTAACCCCAGGTTTTCTGCCTGTGCTTAAAGGGATTTGCCCCTGCGGCTAGCTCTGATGCGGTGTGGAAAAGGGAAGGGACGGGGAAGCTCAGAGGAGCTGACAGAGGCAGAAAAAGGGTGTGAAATTCTCCCTATCTGCTGTGTCTCCTTTGATGTGTCACGCAGAGATTGTGCAGGCGCTCAGATGGGAAGGGGTTAACTCGTTTCTCAGTAACCATTGAAATGGGGGCTGTTATGGTCTATTTAGGCAATGATCTGTTACAATATCAATGGCATTTTGGATGGCAGTGTCTCCTATTCTTCTATTGAAACTACAATAGCTTTGGAAGTTCACGGCCACGGCAGTCTCAGGGACAGATTTCTGTTCATTTTTCTTTGTTGTGAAGATTTTTTCTTTCTTTTTTTTTAAAGTAAATTAACTCACACAAATGCGAAAGAAGCATCAAGTGTGTGACCTTTAGACAAAAAGCGTCAGATTTGTCATTCTCCCTCCTTCACTTATGCCGCTGCTCTCAGCAATGCCCTGATACAATATATAGCCTAGCTTGGGCTACCTGGCCACAAATAGCTGGGCAAGGCCGGAGTGACAACGTGAAATCTCCATTTCTATGCTGTTGTCAGCTTCTAACACTTAGGGAAAAAAGTCAAAGGTGGGGAGAGGTTTTAGCTGTCTGCCTCCCATGCATTTAGATAGAAAGGCAGCCTCTGGGCTCGGCCCCTCTCTGCTTCTTTAGAAAGCAGGGGCTAATGCAGTCCCCAGGACTGTCTGGAGAGGTTACTCGCCCAGCCTTCACGTTGATGATTGATGTCAGGGGAGAAACTAATGATATTTTATTCACCTGTCAAAAGAATTACTTGCCCTGGGCAAGGCCAGGCCGGTGGGGCTGAATCTGAGCCCTGCTCTTGTTACAACAATGCAGTTATCCCTTTTGCCCTAAAATATCATCTCAAAGGGAAAAGTGCCAAGCTCATCGCTCTGGGATGCTGGGGAGGGGAATCCCTCTCACCTACAAAGCGCCTTGAACTTTGTTTTGGGAGCATGAAATGGACATTGCAAGTGCCTTCACATCGCCTCTGCTCCTCAGTGCGTACAGGCAAGCAATGGCCACCAGTGGGTGTTTTGAAGTATCTTCCCAAAGAAAGGGAAGTATCTTTAGATCCCCCAATAACCATAATAGTTGTGCCTTAAATGCTGGGCTTTGGAATCTCCACCACAATTTTCTTGTGTTTTATCGCACTTGGGTGATTTATTTTGACTGTGTGCATTCCTGTTTCTTGATTCCGTGTTATTACCACCATCTCTTTTTTGTCAAGGAGCGTTTAGTGTGAGGTGTCCCTGCCCATGGCAGGGGGTTGGAACTGGATGATCTTGAGGTCCTTTCCAACCCTAACTATTCTATGATTCTATGCTTCTACCTGCTGGTGCAGCTGTCTGTTAAAGATGGCTCTTCCTGGACCTGACATAATGCATGTAATAGTTAACAAAACCATTAGTTACCCAGCTTTCTCTTAGGTTGTGGAACCGTGTCCAACTGCACAAGCAAAACACCCCATCTGAGTCTTTCTTATGGGTCAAATTGAGTAAAATATGTTGGAAATGAGTCCAGCATAGTCATGGAAGCTGTGAGGATCTCCCTGCATCTTTGGTATTGTTTCCCATTAGAAATGGCAACAGCACGACGTCACCCTGCTTACGGTCCCGCTGCTCTTGCTGGGGTTGGACCCACGGCAAAATGCTCCAGGTTGTCTCTTGGCCCGTGCTCCTGAGCCCTTCATCATTCACAGGGTTGGCAAAATGTTTCCACAAGGAGACAATTGAGAAAGCGGATGAAAAGGGATCTAAATGCCAAGGCAGGCTCAAGCTTTGAAAAGTTGGATTCCCGCAGCACTGCTTAAAGTGCAGACATCTGAAAAGCAAACATTTCCTCTGAATGCCCGCACAGGTAGAGCTGTTCAAATGATTGCAGCAGCTGAACTAATTTGAGGTACCATTAAAATTCATAACAAGGAAACCCATAGCACAAAACCTGGCTTCTTTTGACCTATTTAGATGAGATGTTAGGAAAAATATTCTTCAGTATGAGGGGTGGTGAACACTGGAAAATGCTGCCCAGAGAAGCAGTGGCTGCCCCATCCCTGGCAGTGCTCAAGGCCAGGTTGGACACAGGGGCTTGGGGCAAGCTGCTCCAGTGGAAGGGGTCCCTGCCCATGGGCAGGGGTTGGAGCTGGAGCAGCTTTGAGGTCCCTTCCAACACAAACCAGACTGTAGTTCTATGATTGATTGTATGATTCTATTTCTGAGCTTGCTGTGTCGGGGTGCTGCTGTGGTCCTCATGGGCAAGACACGGAGCCCCTGTATATGCTGACAACAGGATCTAGAGGTCCAAGAACATCTCTGCACATAGGCTGGTGGTGCTTCTCCTCCACTCCCCAGGATGAAGTTTTAAGCTATGCAGGGCATTGCAGAGCTGCAACTTGGTCCCGATATGATGAGGTCTCCAAATGAGAACAAAATGGAGTTAAGGTGTTTCTTACTCGCTGGATGTGAGAACAAAGAGCAATATGTATTACAAGAGCCACTGCTGGGGCTCAAATGTGTGCCAGGTCAGTGTGCTAGGGATGTCGGTGAGCAGTGATGCTTACTGGATGCAGGAAAGCCCTTCAGGTGACTTTGCAAGACAACTACTGCAGGAGCTGTGAGTAGAGGTGAAATTGAGGTTTGAATATAATGTGACTGCCACTTTGAGTTCGGGCTCTGGCTACGAGGCCTTACCTCTATTTCACACCAAGAAACTTGTCTTGACACTAATCGATGCCGGTTAGAAAAGGAAAAAGAGCAACTTGAAGCATTTGCAATGGGAAGACTCCAGTGTGCTGTAATTTGTAATTTCAGCCCCTTTTCTTCCTCCTCCATGGAGAACACAAAAAAAGAAATGTTCTTTTTTGGTATCTCTGGTGCAATTATGGAGATAGGGATGAAACTCACGCGAATGAACGTTGCTGCGTCTTAGGGATGCCAGGCTTTGAGCCCGGGAAGTGTGCAAGCTCCCTCTCTTGCAAATCTCACTTGACTTCTTAAAATAGTGCCCTGGTGTGATAATTACTGCGAGGCTGTTCTTGCCCCCTGTAAAACCACGGTGCCGTGATTTATTTTCACAAGTTCCCCAGGAAATGTTGAGGCTTCAGCCGAAACCTAAATCCCCACCGTTTTGCTTCAGAAGAGCAGCCACAGCGCTGCAGGCGAGCGGGAGCTTGGATGTGTCCTCATGCTGGGAACTCCCCTGAGATGTGGGAATAGGTACGAGATACTGGAGCGAGGCCAGAGGAGGCCATGGGGATGCTGCGAGGGCTGGAGCAGCTCTGCTCTGGAGCCAGGCTGAGAGAGCTGGGCTGGGGCAGCCTGGAGAAGAGAAGGCTCCTGAAGGGGAGACCTGAGAGCAGCTCCAGTGCCTAAAGGGGCTGCAGGGAACCTGGAGAGGGGCTTGGGACAAGGGCCTGTAGGGACAGGCCAAGGGGAATGGCTTGAACCTGCCCGAGGGGAGACGGAGATGAGCTCTTAGGCAGTTCCTTACTAGGAGGGTGGTGTGCCTGTGAACACCAACCGCCTTCTTCTGAACGAAATGCACCATAAGATGGATATAGTCTTCATTATGGCCTTGATGTTTCTAATGCTTTTTCTAAGGAGAGGGGATTTGGTGATGTTCTTCTGTTCTTCGCAATCTGTGGAAAATGTGTTAAGTGAAAACTCAAGTTTTGAGCAATTCACCTGCCCCACACCTCTGGGGAGAGGCAGTAAAATACCGGATTGATTTGCGGGGTTGTGGGCTTGCGGGCGCGTTTCTCCAAGCTATTACTTTACATTGCCACTAAGTGGCAGTCGAGTAAAAAATATAGTAAACCGAAACCAGCCTGGGTAAGTATTTCATCTGATGTCAATGCCAGGCGAAGCCACACAGAAAATTCCTAAGCCCTTGTTCCTGAGCTCAGCAGTGCCCTGCTCTTTACCCGGGGAAGTTAAACCTTGGGAGGTGATGGCAACAGCAGAGGTTGTAGGAATACATAAAGGTTCTTAGAAAGTAAGCGTGCAGGTGGGTGCAATGGGGACCAGGTGAACAGTTGAGCGCACTTCTGCCCCCTGATCTGGACAGTGCTGTTCAACATCCATAGGAATCAGCCAGAAGAGGTTTGGGACACGACAGCATCCCAGACTGAAGAGCTTCTGCCTAAGTTCTCATCTTAATCTCCCCTTTGACAGGTCAAAGCCATTCCCCCTTGGCATGAAGGTGTGCATGGTGGGTGTAAAGCAAGGAATCAGGCTGGTCATGTTCCCTCCCCACAGCACCAACAAACGAGGCTATCCACAAGCATTCCCATGCAGCGAGCCCCTGGGTGAGCTTTGCCTCTGATGCATTATTAACCAGTTTAATATTTAAGTAGTCTGAAGGATTCTCAGGTAGAACCTCCCCAAAGCGAGGCAGAACTGGGTCACACAAGGAGTGCGTTGCCCTTCGTTAGCAACCAGGCAGATTTTCTTCCCCTCTTGTGGAATTCAGGACCTTCCCATCCGTCCCCCCCCTGCTCTGCTCTGCAGCCCAAGCAGAGATGACCTCTTCAGGGAGAAACCATAATTGGAAGTGTCAGTTATCTGGAGCTTTTATCCAAAAAGGCAGGATCCCGGGCGCTGTTCCAAGGTCCCCACGTTTCCGATATTTGAAAGGATTTGAAGCAAGCAGCATGCATGGCATAAATTTTAATGTTCAAAGCACTCCGGAGAGAACTTCTTTTTCTCCAAGCGTAAAGCAAATAGTAGGAAGGGAAGATAACTGTCACAAAGTCATCTGAAAGTGCCGGAGGGGGGCCTGCCTCAGCCACCAGCAAAACCTGCTGGTGTGGACCTGCTGAATTCCAAGCAAATCAGCCCAAATTCAGCGTTGTAGTCGCTGGTTCTGGATATGGTTTTGTGACCTGCACTTAAATTGTGCTTTCAGGTGCAGCATCAGTCCTGAAGCCAAGGAGGCAGGCCCAGTGCATGGATTCTGGAGGCTTCCAGGAGATGCTGCACTGGAGCTGAGAGCAGCGTGGATGGAAGATGGTTGGGATACTGCAGCGCTGCCTGTGCAAGGCCTGTGGTGAGCAGAGCAGTGAGCTTAAGGTGTGGGGTGGGTTGTGGTGTCCTCTTGGGCAGGATTTCCTTAGCATTGTCCCTTTGGATGTGATTTTCTCCTTTCCAAGAGCATCTTTGTGGGGAAGTTGCCCAGGGAGGTGCAGCACCAGCCATGCTCTGCTTTGCCCTGGGATCTGTGCTGATGTAGGACTTTTCTGGGGCTTGCTTTCCCTCTTCTTTACCCCTTGGTGCAGGCAGTTGGAACTGGATGCTCTTAAGGTCCTTTCCAACCCGAATCATTCTATGTGTAACTATGAAGTTACACATGGGCTGTGCAAGGGTACTGCCCCGTATGAGCTAATTACTACAAGCTGCCAAAAAGGGGCCAGGCATTTCAACCTCTACCAAGGCTGCTGTTTGGTGCAAAGGTGACCTCCAAGTGACCACGTTTTCAGCTTTGAGTCCACCCGTTTCCAACACCACCGTTGTTTAATTTACAAAGGGGCAGGAGGGGGAATAATCTTGTTTCAAAAGGTGACGGTTTGGGGAAGATTCAATAACGCAACACAAAAGCTGGGCTGAACGTGCAAGATGTGCCCAGGCGCGTGAGCCGGGCTCCCCAGAGGGGCTCAGGAAGCTGTGAGATTCCCGGTGTTGTTTTCTCCAGGAGATGAATGCTTCCAGTGCGGATTTGTGCCGTATCCAGCCTGCCCACGTGCAGCAGCAGTGCCCTGGTGCAGGTTTGGTGGGGACTGGGACAGGTTGCGACTGGTCCACGTGCCGCTGGTGGTACCTGCTCCTTGGGGTGATGATGCACCCATCATCACTGCAAGGGGCTGGCTCAGTGGAGGGTCGCAATGTGGGAGGTTGGTTTGAACTGCCCTGAGCCTCGAGATAAAGCCCTGGGCGAGCAGCCATGGGAGCATTATCTGCGCTGTGCAGATGGGGTGCTGCAGCTTGGCCGGAGCCAAGCGCTGGATGCGGCAGCAAAGGCGCTGGCAGGGGAGTGCTCAGTGCTGGGCAGCCCATCCTGCTGAGATACCTTCTGCTGGAGCTGCTTTTTGTCAGAACCTGGCGTGCGTTTTCCTTACACAGGGGCAGGGCCAGTCCTGGGTGGTGCTTCTGAGCCCTGCTGCTTTCCTAAGGGCTCCTTAACTCACCTTGGGTCTGAGGTTGAGGGGGGAGATTGTCCCCGTCTGCTTGCCTCTGCGGAGACCCCCCCTGCAGTCCTGATCCGGCTCTGGGGAGCAGCACAAGAGGGACGTGGAGCTGCTGGAGCGAGGCCAGAGGAGGCCATGGGGATGCTGCGAGGGCTGGAGCAGCTCTGCTCTGGAGCCAGGCTGGGAGAGCTGGGCTGGGGCAGCCTGGAGAAGAGAAGGCTCCTGAAGGGGAGACCTGAGAGCAGCTCCAGTGCCTAAAGGGGCTGCAGGGAACCTGGAGAGGGGCTTGGGACAAGGGCCTGTAGGGACAGGCCAAGGGGAATGGCTTGAACCTGCCCGAGGGGAGACTGAGCTGAGCTCTTAGGCAGAAGCTCTTCCCTGTGAGGGTGCTGAGGCGCTGGCACAGGGTGCCCAGAGAAGCTGTGGCTGCCCCATCCCTGGCAGTGCTCAAGGCCAGGTTGGACACAGGGGCTTGGAGCAAGCTGCTCCAGTGGAAGGGGTCCCTGCCCGGGGCAGGGGTTGGAGCTGGAGGGGCTTTGAGGTCCCTTCTAACCCAACCAGTCTGGGGTTCTGTGATTTTGCAGCAACCTTTCCTATTTTTAAGCAGAAACGCTGTAGCACAGATCAGTCTCTTTATTTCTGCTTTCTTCTTTTCATGTACAGATTTAGACATCGTGTTTCCTTTGTAGTTTATCTCAGACTCCCATCTGCATTCAGTCAGACGGCGGGTACCACTCTCCAGCACTGTCACAGCAGACAGCGTTAGCTCTGCCGAGAGGACCTGCAGGCACCCAGGGGATGCCGAACTAGGGTTATCTGGGATGTGCTTTTGGAGTTGATGTCACCCCATTTTGGCCAGTTGTGCACTCAGGATTTACAGAAGAGAGTGAAGCTGTCCCAGGGTAGTTTGTCTCCAGCCTGTGACACTCTCTTAATCCCTATTTCCCTCCTGAACACACCCTGGGAGCGATGTGCCATCCACCAGCTCCGCTCCTGCACCATCAGCTTCACTTTGATTTGGTTTATACGTTTATTTCAATGGAAATCAAATGCTGGACAAATAGAATTTAGCCCATGTTTGAATTCCTTCTGCTTCCCACCCGGGGACTCTGCCACCCGTTACAAACATAGATTATCATAGATTATCTTTAAACTAACCTCTTGGCAGGCATTAGCTACATAGGAGCAAAAACCCCCCTGTTCCAAGGGTGGCACAATGTGTTTCTGACTGCTTTAACCTTGTCAGCGAAGTACCAAAATGGATTGGCTGTTGGAAAGCCTACGGCGCTGTTTGTTGCTGAGCACAGAAGGGGAAATTACCTTCCACTCCTCAACGTGCAACTTCTGCCTTTTGCATGATGGTGAATACAAATATTGCAAGATTTGCCTTTAAACTCAGAGGTATTAAGGACCCTTTTTACCAAAAGAAGAAAACCATCTGACTTTTGAGTGTCTGATGACCCCATTATCTTCAAAGGGAGAGAGCTGTAGCTGGAAGTTAGGCTTGTCCTGAGATCCCTTGCTGAAACAGGGCCTGACAGCAGAAGAAATATGAGGAGCTCAAACTTGCTGCTACTGTTGCTGAGACTTTGCTTCCAGCAGTTGGAAAAGTGAATGCACGCAGGGGCTGGTGCTGAGGTTCCTTCCCTAACACCAGCTCAGGGATACTCACCATTAACAGAGAGTAAGTAGCCAGAATCACATCCTCTGTGGGGAAAACTTGATGTGTTCTGCTGATCCCATTGGATCTGCATTGGTGTGTACCCAAGAAGGTCTGGCCTTGAAGGCTTCTAAGGGTCTTTCAGGAAAGTAGCACCTCCTGGTTTTAATGTTTAATATCCATTCTGTGAAGCATCAGCTTGTCTTTGCACCTTCATATTTATTTTCAGTGCACGTCTTGCAGCTAAATGGCACTAAATGTTGTGCTGTTACTTCACACGATCAAACTGATTTATGTGGGGCTGCAGTGGTCTCATTAGGAGCAAGATTTGCTGCTTTCATTAGTACTCAGGGTTAACTTTTGTACATGTGTATGTAGATGATGATGAGGAAATGCTGATAGGGAGGAATGACTTCTATAAACACAAACACATCAGAGAACTCTGGGAGATGGTGTCAGTCGGCAGCAATAGCTGATCAATCACATTGGGCAGAACATTCCCTTGCTGACGATGATCCATGTTGCTCCAGTGTCACAACCCCTCACACTACACACGTGCTCGGAGGTTTACTGGTGCACTAAGACATGACAGGGATGAGGAATGGCGAGTATTCATCTGCATCTAATTGTGCTGACAGCACAAGGCCAAGCAACTCATGCCCAGCAAATGAGGTCTAAGCAAATATACCATAACATATGCCTGGTCTTCAGCTGATTTCTTACTCCCGTGAGGGTATGTAAATAGGAGTGGTTTGGGTACCACTGGAGTGCCAAGGCCAGCTGGAACCCATCTGACATCTCGCCTTGCTTATGTGTCCCCAGGTTGCAGGACACTGTGTTGGTATCTGTTGTGGGGAGCTATGACTATGGTTTAAGGCAGAGAGTTACTTTGGAATTCACAGCTTCAGTACCAGTTCAACTAACAGGAGTTCACTTCCAGATGCTTTTAATGTGAAGGATGCTGTCGAGCTGCTTGTGCTGATCCCACACAGCTTTTGTTTGTGCAAGTTTGATTTACAGATTTCCTTTCTCATTTAAAGCGGTGGTGATATTAAGCCCAGGAATCCTTGATGGATTTGATATCGAATACTGTGAGGCTCGTGGTAATGCAGGCTAGCTGCAAATAAAGGAGGAAATCCATTAAGCATGCGGTGTGCCTCATAAATATTCCATAACACAAAAGTGTTAATGTGTAAGGATAAGAAAGGGAAAAACAAAGGTGTAGGAGTCAAGTGCTGAAAGCCCACTCTGAACATCTCTGATTTCTGCATTACCAGCCCTGCAGATGATGAAGGCTACGCCTGGGCTCCTCACTGAGTACTGTGAGTGGTGCAGGTTCAGTTTGGTTTTCTTATTCAGTTTGATTTTCTCCTTCTTATGAGACTTTAAAATCTCCTGCAAGTGTTTTGTAACCAGCTCAGTTGAGCGCAATAGTTAATCAGATGTAACACTGCAAGCCAAGCAATGGCGAGGAATTCAGCAATGAATTTGGTGAAGTTGTGCCACTTCTGCCCAGGCTTTTTTCCTGTGGTGTACAATGGGGTAATTGAAGCTCCTGTTTATCACATATTAACCTGGAATCATAGGATCCCAGTCTGGTTTGGGTTGGAAGGGACCTGAAAGCTCCTCCAGCTCCAACCCCTGCCATGGGCAGGGACCCCTTCCACTGGAGCAGCTTGCTCCAAGCCCCTGTGTCCAACCTGGCCTCGAGCACTGCCAGGGATGGGGCAGCCACAGCTTCTCTGGGATGTTCTGGACATTCCTCCCAGTCCTGTCTCTACATGCGCTTGTAAAAAAACCCTCTCCACCTTTCTTCTTAGCCCCTTTAGGTATTGGAAGCTGGTCTGAGGTCTCCTCAGGATGGGGCACCATGCTCTATAACCACATGGAGCTGTGGGAAGCCGTGGCTTAGCACAGCAAAGTCTGCGCCTCCAAGTCTGCTTCATCTGTTTGCACTGAGAACATTACCACGTACAGGTAATTATGAGAGTTACGTTACAATCAACCCAATGCATCTGCCTCGGAGTCTACAAACACTGAAGGGAGCATGTGGAGCGTTCAGAGCGAATCCAAAGGGATACAGCATATCACCGAGGTGTGGAAGCCTCTGTGCCAGCTACAGAGACAAATGCTCTGCCTGGATTGTGTAGGCGCATTCATTTACTTGTGCAGCTTTGCACGGTGAGGCAAGGATGGAGCAAACCCAGAGCAGCAAAGGCACAGCCACAAGAGAGCCCTGTGGTACCCCCAGAGCCCTGTGGTACCCAGCACATCCATAGGGCACAACCTGCAAACCTCCCCCATCGCAGGTGCTTACATCCTTCATCACCCAGCAGAAGTGATGCTGCGTTCCCTGCTGTGTGCACTGGTTTACCTTTGGGTGATGTGTAGTGCGCTGTTTTCCAGGGTTTTTTCCTGGTGTGGGTTACTCTCAGTGAAGAGGCTGGCTGCTGTTGCTCACCCCCCTCCTTCCTGCAAAGCCTCGCAACCTACCCTATCTCCTTGCTGCTGTTACAGCACTCCCTCACTGTTAGCAAAGCAAGGAAGGATTCGTGGTTATTTTCAAAATCCATAAGGATGGAGGGGATGATGAATGACCAGTCCTTTGGCAAGCAGCTCCCGCCTGTTGAGGTGTTTCTCAAGCTGATGAGCACCATACACAAGGGTATTTGGCCAGCAGAGGGGCTGGTGGCACAGATTGAGTGTCTGGCTGTGACACTCAGTTTTGATCAGTTCGCTCTCAGCTCCCCGGTCTGAGCAGCACAAGAAGTGGGCTCTGGGCCGGGCGGTGCTGGTGTCACTCAGAACTTCCCCAGGTTTTCCAGCAGTGATGATGCCTGGGGCCAGGGAGAGATGTGGCAGCAGCACCTTGGTGGGGGTATGCTGCCAGCGATGCTCTGACCTGTCCTTCTGTTTCAGACCACAGCAGCAGAGCCCAGCACTGCAGCAGGATGGCACCGCTCGCCACCAGGGACGCACGTTGGATACAGCTCAAGTGAGAGCCCGGCTGGGCAAGCAGCTTCCACCTTGCAGGGTGAGTGAGCAGCTCACAGCACTTATGTAGGTGATGGTCCCTCTCCTGGCATCATCCAAATACCAGGATCACAAAAGTGGTGCAGCTGACAGAGCGTGGGCTCAGTCCTGGTCAGGACTGAGCTGAGCACTGGCTGTTAAGCCCACGTTAAGCATTTGCTGCTGCTGTCGGCAGTGCTAACTGTGCTGACATCCTCCGGTGACATGGTTATTCTGCTGGGGACGCAGGACTCGGCCTCCGGAGCAGAGAGCTGAGGCTGGGGGGCACCCCTGTTAGCACAGGCTGTATCTTCTGATTTGCACCTTGGTTTGCCTATGGAGAGCCGCTGCAGCACCTCGGGGCTGTGATGCTCTGGAGGATGAGCGCTGCTGTGTGGGAATGCCAGCAAGGCAGATCTGCCTCTGCACTGCAGGGCCAGGGCTCCCTGCAGGCAGCTGACAGCAGCAGCGCTGCGGGCAAGGAGCAGGGCTCTCGCCTTGTCTCAGGGCTCCCACCTATTAACGCAATGTGCCCGGGTTGTCTCGGTTGTGTTCAGAGCCTGTTCCAGATCACAGCTCAAGACTGACCATCCAAAATCATCTAACGCAGTTTGTTCTCCCGTGTAAAAACTGGTGCTGCCACTGTCGCTCACTGTTTTCATCCTGAAGCAGTGCTCAGCCTGACTGAAGCCTTTGAAGCCTCTTTGAGACCAAAGCTCTGCTGATTATTATCAAACTGGGTGGCAAGGACTGGAGCCAGGGCAGTGAGAGCTGGGAGCATCTTTTCCTCTTCCACATGCTGGTGTTTCTCCTGGGCCTTTCCCATCACCCAGGCAGGGTGCTGTGGGCTTTGCAGGCAGTGATCTGACTGTGGGACAGAAGCAGGGCTCTCTGCAGCACACACCAGGGGATGTTTTCACTTTGCTTTCAGGTTTAAGGTGGTGGCTGGGTGGCTCTTTAGAGCCGGATGCTTGAACTGCCATCTCACTGAACGAACTGCTGACACCCGACTGGTTTGGAGGAGACTTAAAGGATCAAATCATGTTATGCCATAGATGAGACCTCAAATCAGCTGACAGCAAGCCAGTGATAACTGAATGCATTGGATCAGCCTGGTTTTAGGTCTAATGCTGAGGTTTCCTGCTGAGCAGCTCAACAGGGGGATGTTCATCAAACTGCTGGGGTCCCCTTGTTTTGACAGTCTTGTCAGGAGCAGAGCTACAGGTGGCCTATGGAGGTGGCTGTGCCTGAAAGCACTTCTGGGGAGGCAGGTACAGCAGGAAAGGAGAGCCCGTCCTCGGCACTGCCTCCTACTCTATGGAGCCACAGCGCAGTTTCAGCCCTGCAACAGGCTTGCAGAGCAACCAAAATAGTCTGGGGTTTGCAGTCCTCATCAGACAAGGAGAATTCTGTTCCTCTGAGTCAATGAGGGAAAGCCTTTCCTGGATTGAATGCCCAGGAAAAATCCTGAGAAGGTATTTTGCACCTGCTCTCTCCATATACGTTAGTGGTACCCTATAGCTCTGCAGGCTGCTTGCGGTGTGGTAGGCTGATTGTCTCGACCTGTTTCAGCATCCCTGATAGGGCACCCTGATGGAATTGCAGGGAAATTTGCTAACGGGCTCATCAGGATCTGATGAAGCATAAATCTGATGAGAGGAAGACTGAGGGGCTGGAAGTGGTACAGCTGGTTATGGTCTGATTCTGCCCGGACAGGCTGCAAATATATATATATATAGCAGTGGATAGTGTTCTGTGGATGTTGTCTCATACATACAGAGCAGGCACATGAAGTTTACTTTGACCTTGCATGGAAGAAACCTTTGCAGAAGAGGTCACTGAATTAGGCAGAAGCAGGCGGTCTTTTGGTCACTCACAGAACAGAGATGCCACCTTTCTCCTTTATTTTTTCTCCTATAAATACTTATTTTTGTCCACAAGGCAAGCAAAGCCTGATTTCCCCCTGCTTTTCACTTTGTTGCCATCACTCTGTGGCTTTTGATGGTGCAAACACTTGCTGGACTTGGGACTTTCTTGTTTTCAAATGTCTTGAGGCTATTGAGCACAAGGCGATGCAGGATGACCTTTCCCTCCAGGATGCCCAGCCCAGAGCACCATGTCCTTGGCTGAGGCGCATAAGGCTTGAAGGGGCTGCCTCTTGCTTTTGTGCTTGCAGTTGTATAAGGGGCAGGAGGGCAGATGCTGGGGAATAGAACAGCAGTAGGAGAGAGCTGGTTTATGAGACTTTTCGAGCCCTGCCTGTGAAACCAACCAGTTTCTGCTGGTTTCTAAGATGTCTTCATAAAGTATAAAGGAATTCTGTACAATGAGCTAAACCGGTCAGATGTCCTGTGCTCGTGAGAGGAACGCAGCTTCAGTGCGGAGCTAACAAGATGCTGTGCAATGTGATGGATAGATCGGATACATGAAACGTGACATGTTTCTTAGAGATTCTTGGCTTATTCTTGGTTTATTGGTATGAAACAGAAGAAAAGAAGATAAATCCATCTATTGCAGAAAGTTTTCTAACAAAAGAAAATGAGAGCTTTTGCCACATACGTTACTTCTAATAACTGACTCTTTCCCAGAAGCCTTTGGGGTCTTGGTCTTCACTCAGTGCACAAATCCTGTGTAAGAGATCTAGTCAGATGTTGCCTCAAAGTAACTGAGTAGTAGAGGGAAGAGCAAGGTTAAAATGGGGAAAAGGCAGAAGTGCAAATGGCCTGTTAGCTGTGCAGAGTGCAAGCTGCTGCTGTGTAGTAGATCACTGTGTGAATTAGCAAAGCAGCAGGAATGGGAATGCTCCAGCCCAGCTTGCTAAAGCAAGCCAGTGGCCAGGCTCATCGTGTTTGTCTCTTTCTCTGACCCATTTAGATTCCTTCCTCTTAAAGGACGTTTGTCCAAATGACAGTGTTTAACTGATGCTGAATTCTTATGTCTGAAGGGCAGTCTGTGATCCAGTCCATTGACTCCTGATTTCATTTAAGTCGCAATTCATTATTTTCTTCCTGTGCTCATTCAAGAACCCTTTGTTCATTACTCTTTCATCCTCCTATGATTGGAACAATTTGTATCTGTCGTTCATACATTGGCCAGATAATGAAATAATCATTTGTGCATCTACACAGTATTCTACATTTATTTTTCACAGTGTAATTCACTTTGTAGGGTCGGTTTATCATTCTGGAACAAATTGCGATCTTGTTTAAGCATTTGCTAGATGGTAACAGTCTGCAACTGCCAATGTCAAGACACATGTCTGAATATTGTTGTCTGCAGACAGAACAGCAATAAAATTAGTGCTGATCCTCCAGCTAACAAACCCACCCCATCTTCCAGGAGGAAGGATTCTGCTGGCCATGGTCTTGATCCAAAGTACACTGATGTTATTGAGCAAAGCCCTGCAAGTCTTTGCCAGGGTTTGGATCAGCCTTTTAGAGAGAGGCATAATAATAAGGGAGAAGATTACCTTAATAAAAATGAAACTAGATGATAATGCACCCAGAGCACAATTATGGCACTATTCAAACGAGCTGCTGTTCTCAAGGAGGGCAGCAAGGTTGTGGTTTCTAGAGGGGTCAAGAGATTAGGAGAATAAACTAATTATCCTGACATCAAATAGGTAGAAAGGTGATTGCTGATTGGTTAGTTCATTTTTCTTCTGTGAATCTATTTCTGTTCAATTAATTAAAATGACACATATGTTATACTCTCCAAATA
Organism: Lathamus discolor; assembly: GCF_037157495.1. Lineage (NCBI taxonomy): Eukaryota > Metazoa > Chordata > Aves > Psittaciformes > Psittacidae > Lathamus > Lathamus discolor. Next base: position 21,989,388 of record NC_088892.1, read on the forward strand.
TCACACACATTATTATGGAAAGGTTGAGTTAGTCATTATGTTGGAAAAGGTCAGGGCTTGAATTCAATGCTGGAGGGAGATACTGTCTTCCATTCACTTGTCATAATTACCATCCAGTTCCTGTCCTACCCACCGGTGGGGTCTCAGCTATGGTTTCCAAAGGACTTGCCATACAGTGTTTTGGTCTTCCCTCCAAGAGCATCTCAAGCAAAAGCAGGATTCAACAAAACAATGCAGCCTTTAAACCCATTGCTTTCGCATGGGAGCTGAGCTGTATCAGTGGTGGGATGCGTAATTCTTCTGTCTTCTATCTATCTCGAGGTATCACTGGGGCCTCTAGGAGAGATGAAGACTCCTTCGTGTTTGAGACTTTGCATGAACAGTTCTGGGAGATATTTTATCCATTGGCATATGGATGCACAGCACAGACCAGTGGTAGAAGAAGAGCAGATACACGGAGGAATAGGTGACTGCTCAAGGGTGACTTTGCTTCAGCCTGACCCATTGACCTCAGTATCTTACTTGATCAGCCCTGTGCTCCTAGGCAGGTCTGACACGTACAAGCACTGAGGCTTTTGATGGTAGTGATGCTTATAAGTGACGTTTTGTTCAATCCTTCAGCTCCACAGGGCAACATAAGAGCAGAGATTTCTGCTACTGGTCAGTAGGTGAGTGTCAGTGATGAGCGAATGTAAAAACAAGCCATTCTTGCTGTTAAACATGGAGCACACTGATAGTTTGGCTCAGAAATAACCTCAGAATAGCTAGAAACATTTGCACGTGACCACCTCTAGCAATGCAGACAGAAGAGAAGAGATGAATGTCAGCAAACCTGGGTTTGGTGTGCGTATGGACAAGGCATAGAGACTGTTGTTCCCACTTTGTCCTGGGAATGACTCCCCATACAAGTTCCTTGTAAAGGTGATGCTCTTGGTACATGTGCTGTACGGCTATGTGGGGTTTTGTCTTCAGGGCCACCACTCCAGGACACTCCTCTACCCACATGGGCTCTTCCTCCAGGAAACACCAAATCTTCTAGAAATGGGCACGGTCAGATGGATATTTACTGCCTTTGTAAAGCACCTACATCATATTCCAGGTAACTGTCAAGTAAAGTGTTTAAACATTTGCTTAGACTGTTTGGACCAGGAGTGACAGAGGAGACATGTGCGGCCGTGGGATTTGCCAGAGTCTGTAAGCATAAATCTGTGGTCACATTTGTAATTTTAATGCTTTATGTGAGACATTTTTACACTTATTTTAATGACTTAGAAATACTTTTTTGGGTAAATATACCAATCCTTCCTAGTTACACTCCATTAACTGGTGTTTAGTTAACATGTGTGTAGACTGTATCAGCCGCTTTAATAGAACAAGAAGAGGAAGAAATGCTGTAAGACACAAGCTGGCATCAGATTTATCTGCAGAGAGAAAATACTGGCAGAAACAAACTGTCACAGGATGTGAAAAAATCACCTGCTTCTTAGAGGAGATACAATTGGGTAACGATCCATGGAAACGGGAACATTTTGGATTGCATATCTTCGATTGGAATTTATGACCAGCTGTCAGAGTGCTGCTGCCCCTCACTCCACAAGAGGGATTGCTCTTGCCAGACCATAATGAGCAGATTATGGGTGGCACTAGGAAAAGTCTGGGTCTCGTTGAGAAATTGCAGTGCACCGTATTAACTTCTTTCTGATGTTAGCAATTTCCCATCATATTGTATTACCAATCACTGTCACTAATATACCATGAAATTCAGATGTATAATGTAGTGTACAACTCAACCTCTTATTTTAAAGGTTTGTTACCCATAATCCTGCATGAATCATTAGTAATGTCACTGAACAGAGTAAAACTCATTCACTTCTTACAGTGTTTCCTCTGCTGGCAAATAACCGACATATTCCACGTGGGCACAATGCTTAATTCTCCAGAGAGCTTTGATTGCAGCATTGGAAATGGGTCTTTTTAATGGGCAATCAGGTCTACACACAGCCCTCAACTACCCCCAGTCCTGCCAGAGAGCTGAACAGCTGGGTACTCCCAGAGAGCATCTATTCTCTTTGCTTTGAATTATTTATCTATCGAAATGTTGGCTGTGGTGTTTTAAAGGCAATATCAGACTAAAAGGTAAAAATACACATGCTGAGAATGGAAAAACTGAGGTGTAAGGTTAATGCTTGGGAAAGAACTTAGACATTTTAATTTCATTTTTAAGACTCGGTCTCACTTGCAAATGTCACTTAGAGGCTTGTGGCCCGAGACTGGGGATGAAGGTAAGCACCAAGTCTCTCACGAACCAGCAGCACGGGGCCAGGAGTGAGGCACAGCACCATTCATCTGGAAATGATGTATGGATCCTTTGCTGTCGCTGCAAATGCTCTCAGTTTTAATTGCAAGGAGGATCTCTCAAGGCAGGCTCAGCAGCAGGTTTCACAAGGAAAGGGACTGTCTCTTCCTCCAAGAGGCAAAGGGATGGCTTTAGAATCTCCACCTACTTGTTGGTTTGTGCTATTCCACAAATGGCTTTATTGAACTTCAGCATGGTCATGATCCTACTGGCATCATGGAGACATGGTGGGATGCCTCCTGTAACTGGAAGGTTATGGAAGGTATGGAAGGATGCCATTCACAGGTTGCCCAGAGAAGCTGTGGCTGCCCCATCCCTGGCAGTGCTCAAGGCCAGGTTGGACACAGGGGCTTGGAGCAAGCTGCTCCAGGGGAGGGGGTGCCTGCCTGTGGCAGGGGTTGGAACTGGATGAGCTTTAAGATCCCTTCAACACAAACCAGTCTGGGATTCCATGAGTCTGCAACTCCATGATTCTTCCAGCAATAGTGTGACAGACCCAGTGGTTACCAGTACTTAGCCTGTGATTCCCAACTCATTTCATCAAGTGCCTGCGGTCTCCACATTTGCTAATGATGGTGATATATCTATTCTATCCCTGAAAGGATGCAAAAAAACGACATTAGAGCCAGTGCAGCTCTATTAAATATGTCATTGGCAGGGCATATCAGAAATGCAATCTGTTTTTCAAACACAACTTGCTAAAAATTCTATCTCATGGAGTACATGGTTATTAGCAGTGATGCTTGTGACAGTAACATGCATGGCATCTTAGCTGCTCCTCGATACGATCTGGCTGAGTGATGGTTTAGGACCTGATTGGCACACCAATATTTTTGCCTATAAAAATAACCAGGCAGCTATCCTTAACCTGCAATTAAAAATGAGATCCAGGCTGTTACCATTTGAAATCAGACCAAAGATGTACAATCCTGGGAATGATAAACCATCGGTGACACTATCAGTAACTTACAGTAAATTAACTCCTGCAGCCTGGCCCAGGCTGAGTGTCACAGTGCAGAAATGTGTTATCTGGCCAAGGCTGTGATCCCACATCTGGCTGCTGCACGATAGGGAGAGCCAGTCAGAAACCTTCAGCAAAACAATTTCTCATCAGAAAATATTAGTTTATCGAGCCCCAAACTTTTGGCAGAGAATGCGAACTCCAGCGGAGCACAAGGGTTGTGGCATTCACTAGCAATGGCTTTATTATCTAAATCTGATTTGTTAAGTCCCGGGTGAATGCTCCGACTTCTGCTACGCTCGCTCCATCCCCAGTTCATCAGGATTCAATTTTGACACTTTGGAAGTTTCAGCCTCTACCAGTATAGCCCCGCTTGGTGTTTTAATGGCAGCAGGGACAGCAAGGAAGCCTTCACTTGGAATCCCGGCTCAGCTCAGCACTTCTGTAAATTTCAGGATTTGCATAAAACCACCAAGTCCCTGCTGCGGTTGCTAAATTGGGCTTTAGGAGAAAATGGCTTTAAAAAGCCTCATGAGTGGAACGGAGAGATGTCTATGTGCGTGCATCTGCGTGCCTGCATCTGCGTGCCTACATCTACGTGCCTACATCTATTTATGTGCCTACATCTATCTACGTGCCTACATCTACGTGCCTACATACATCTCGCACCTATATGGCTACTTTTTGGGTAGTTTTTTGATCCAAAGACCAGAGCGGCTCCAGTATGTTCAGGTAAAGCAGATGTCTAAAGTCTTGTCCAGATGCTGCTGCTGAGATGTGGGGCCCACGAGAAGGTAAAACTTCAGCCATGCCCAGTTATTAGTCCTTCATATTTATTATGAGCCACATTGGAGTCCAGATCTCATTCTGCCCTCTAATGATTCTCTTTTCCATTAAAAAGTGGTGCTGGGGCTGGTAGATATGGGTGAGACCCCATGGCTGGCCTTTCTTTGAGGCTTGGAGACCAGCAAGACGAGTGGTGCCTGGACTGAGTGCATGGGGCTTTTGCAGAAGAGAGTGAACTGAGATGCATCTCGAGACCTTGTCAGCACAAGTGAGGGAGATATTTCCTCTCCCAACGTGTTGTTCAGCTGTGGCACTCATTGCCATGGGAGGCTCTGGTGCCCAAAAGCTTAAATGGTGCAAAACCCAATTAGATGAGTTTATGGCAGAGTGATGCAGTGGGGGCTATTGCTCACCAGGAGACTGCATCTGGCTCAGAAAGTCTCTAAACCCGGACTACTGGGCCCCACCAAAGCACCCCAGGCAATTATTGTTGTGTGTTTGTCCTGTTCCTAATCTTTTTTATAGATACCCACAACTATTTGGTGTTAGAGGCATGGTATTAGGCTAGAGGGACTTGTGATCTGAGCCAGCCTGGCCATTCTCATAAAGCAGAAGGAGGTGACTTGTTTTCATCTCTGTTTTAGGCAGCGCTTGAAGACGTGAAGTCTGTACACATCACTGTAAGTGATGTGAGCTCGCAGGGTCTCTGAGAGCTGTTTCTGCTATAAAGAGCCCCAGCTCTCTGTTAGGAGACAGTCCTGAGGAGGCTGGCTGTGTCCTGCGTCCTGCTGGGGAGGGTGTTGTAGCTGTGCTGGGGGCCGCATGGGTTCAAGTTAGGAAGGAGAAGGGTGTGCAGTGTGTGTATAGACAAAGCCCAGGTTGATTTGGCAGTTCCAGTGTCAGGAGGATCCCTGCAGTTCACTGAAAGCAGAGAAAATCCAGGAGATCTCATTGGAACTGAGAAAGAGCTTGGCAGCTGGCAAATGCTAATGTAAGTAGGCAACTGGGAGTGAGGGGTGGAGGGAGGGTGGTATCATTTAGCATCACTTATACAAGTGCTGTTTACGTCTGAAGAGAGCCTGTAGAAGATGTGCCACTTTCTGCTCAGCCTCCCTCGGGTGTCACGCATGTCTGCTGCCCAGTCCTGCCATGCCGGTGGGTGTTTGGCACTGGCAGAGTCTCCATCTAATGCAAAGCATCTCCAGAGCAGCCTCAGTTCACCCAGCCTGAGGAAGCCTGCCTCCTCCGGGGCTGCCTGGGGTGTCAGCACACAGATACTTACGGTGGGAGGTGGGAGCATCCTCCTGCTTTTGCTGAACCACTGGTTTCTGCCTCAGGATGGGGAGGAGAAGTGGTGGCTGAGGCAGGGCTGGCTCAGAGCAGAGCCTCAACACACCAGCATGTTTTTTCTCACGTGCATCTCTGCTCAAATAGCCTGTTTCTTCCAGTGCAGCGAAGGCTGGTGACATTGGTGTGTGGCTGCGGGGCTTTTTCAGCTGGCAAAGTCTCCCTGTTTCTCACCAGTCACTGGGTTCTCTGGACGCTCAGCATCCAGTTCCATTCCTGTCTTACTGCCTCTCCGTATGTCTGGCAGGGTTTAATCACCAAACGAAGCCAAATCTTTTTTGGATAGTTGCAAATGGGGCCATTTTTGTTGTATTAGAGGTAAATTTCTCGCATAAACATCAAACCCAAAGGAATGTTCTCGCAGTGCCAAACGTCCGTGCTGTGCTGCAGGCAAGATCTGCCCCAGCTTTGCCCAGGATTGAATCAGGGTAACTAACATGCAGTATTTAGGCTGCAATAATATCCTCTGCATCTAGCAACATTTCTCTGGTTGTTCTCCCTCTCTGTACAATTAACTATTTAACAAGCTCAGAAAAGCTGGATTGGGCTCCAGCAATGTTCCATGAGCCCATTCCACTACCTAATGCTTCAAAATCACTTCCTGGCCTCTATTTCCAGCAGCCTTGTCCAGTGCATGAAACAAAGAGCTGAAGTGATTGGACCGTGTTCATATTCTAACCTCAAAATGGGATTTTTTTCTGCACCTAAATAGTAATTTTCTTGTTATACAAGTTTTTTTGGCTTTAGACCTCTTGCCTTGCAGTTTTCTCTCACAAATACTTGGCCATGTTAAATATCCATGCTGGACACTGCTTTCCTAAAGGAAAAAAATCAGCAAGGCACACGTGAAGGTTGTAACTGCAAATCAGCATCCTTTCTCATTTCCTGAGTGGCATCGTGCTATTCATAGTTCCAGAGGTATCCTTTCCTATCGTAGACCATATGTAGCATGGGATGCATTCCAGTAAATCTCCGTAGAGGCTTAATGATGAGCAGTTAAAAATAACGTTAAAGAATCAGATTTCCAGGAAAGTGTTTTGCTTTGTTGACCATGTTAATCATAAAGTTTTGCAGGAAGATAACATCTGGGTTTCTGAAATGGAGCCTGCTTTTTGTGAAGGTTATTTTTGGTTATTAAGACTAATGTTAAGGTTCTTTGTAACATCTCCTATTTGGATGTTTCTGTAGGCATCCCCGACGTGACACTCTCCGATGAGAGGCTTCAGGAGCTTGTGGGTGTGTTAATTTGAATCAATTATAGCAGATTTGACTTGCTTTCGCTATAAAATTGACTTGCCTAATTTCTCCAGTAGAAGTTGTCACTATTAAATCCAACAGGTTTACGAGGATAAAGATCCTGGGATTCTGGTGGCCATCCTAAACACTTAATCAGCCTAGAGCTGAGATCAGTCAAACATGAGGTCTCATGCCTGTATTAAGGGTTGATGAGCATCCATAAATCCAGGCTCATCTAAATCCAAAACATTCTATGATTTGGTATTATTCTAATTCAGAAGGTGGGGGGAGTCCCCAGTCTCCTGAACTGCATTAACCATGGATTTTCACTTTGTGTTTTTCCAAAACCAGCAAGAATTGGTCCTGGCAGTGGAGAATAGAGATCTATGTGATCCTTGTCACTTCACTAAGTGAGAGTCTTGATGGGGACAACTCCATTAACCAGCATGATGGCTCCTGTGGGCTGCGGATGCAGCTTAAGTCCCCAGGTCTGGAGACCCTCAGGACAGGCAGTTATCACATGGCAAAGGATCAGCATCAGCTGCTTCTGTAAATGAAGAGATAACAGCAGTTTCCAGAAGATTTCCTGCCTCTTGGAATATCAGTTTCTTTAGGATGTCTTGTGCTGAGCCCTCTGCCCTGGGCTGGGACTGCTGCAGGGGCAGCAGGGGCTCTTCCTATGTCCTGTCAAGGAAAAAACTTAATCAAAGGACGTGCACTGCTAAAGATCATTCCTGACCTGGTCTGCTGATGTTTCTTACAGGAAACGGTTGCTATATCAAATCTACAGCGCTGAGCCAGCAGCCTCTGTATTTGTGCACTTTACATCTAACAGCTTAGAGGGGATGGTGTTCAGTGTCCATGTGTGGGAACACAGTCAAATGGGTAACATGGGAAAAAACCCAAAACCAAACAAAAAGCCCAAATCAAACAAAAAATGCCCCCAAACTACCATAAGGAAATATATACTTTAATAAGAAAAAGAGAGAAAGCCATGGACCATAGGGGTTAGGGGGTTACTTGGGCAATACAGACATGTCAGACCTAGGGTCCCATGTACCTTCCCTGAGCTGTGCTGGCAGGACTGTGCCCCTGCAGAACCAGGACCCTTTGTGCTAGAAGAGTCAATCCCATCCACTGCTGGTAAAAGTCTCCACTTCAAAGCACAGCCACCCCCTTCTCTTTTTTCCTGGGTGAGGGATAAGGGGAGCAGGGAAGAGATGAAGTTTTGTCAGCAGTTTCTGAATGAGCACTAATGTGAGGCTTTTACCTTGCAGTGAGAATGGGAGAATTACTACCGCCCTACTGCGCCAGCCTCCTACATCCTGTCCAACACACATGGGTGGCTAATTTGGCTCTTTATATTGTTAACATTAAGACACTTTACACCAAGATTAACTCTGCTGGTAATTTGACTTCATTGGTGCCTGGAACACTGCACTATGTAAGCTGCATTTTTATAGCTAATGTGTGGAAGAAAACATTTGTCCTTTTGCATGTGCTTTCCTTGGGCTTTGTCTTCATTAGCCTTCGAGTATATCTAAGGTAGTAAAAAGATCCACTCCTGCTCATGAGCAAAGCCAGAAGGGTTTCATACAAGCCATGCTATAGTTTTGACAGAACACTGATTTCTTGACTAGGCTTAAATGCTGTTTGATTAATAACGTGTTAATTTACAGCCAGTTGGAAAGTAAATAACAGCTCAGATGGGAGGCACAAAGTGCTCAGAGCAGGTTTGGGGAGCCCCTACTTTATAGAAGATACAGAGGGTTGCAAATGTGCCATGTTGCTCAACAAGCCCTCGTGGGTCACTGATGCAACAGTCGCATCCTCAGAATCATTACATGATGTATATGGCAGGGATTCTGTGTGGGAGAGCTGCAGCAGCAAACTGGCAACAGCTTATTAAATTCTCAGGCTCTTCTGCATGCAATCAGAAAACTAAGGTAGGAACGAGATAACCTGTAAATGGATCAAATAGAATAACGCAAGCTTTATTTAAGGTATGTTTTGCATAATAATCTGTGTGATCCGGGCAATGTAGAAGAGAGTTTAGCTGCATCATGTTGCAGACAATTATCATGGATCAACATGGAATTTAGGGATAAATAATCCACGGGGAAATAGAACCAAGATAAAATTTTGCAAAGAAGTTCACAAAACTGAAATAACGGAATATAGCACGGAATGCTAAAACTCTGGATGCATGAGATGGGACGGATGGGAAGAGCAGTCCAAGGGCTGAGCGGGTTGCAGCCAGGGCAGCTCTAAGCTCCTGCTCCTCTGTGGTGGGGAGGATGCAGACCTGGAGGGGTGTCCAGGGATAACTTTGCAGGAAGCTAACCCAAAGTAGTGTTTCTTCCCTGAATCTTGCTATGCTGGGGATTACCAATTAGTAATGATTTGTGGTTAGAGTCATTCCATATTTCATCTGTTGTGGTTATTGCATAGGGCATTAGCACGCCAAGTAATGAACCTGGAGCAGCTGAGTGATTCGGCTGTTTGCTCAGATGATGAAGCTGGTCGGTGATCAATTATGGTTTTGTCGTTCAGGGAAGTGCTAGTTTCTAGAAGCATTAATTTCTGTGTGTGTAGTTACAGTGGAAAGCAATAGGCTCTGAGATTATTCTATTCTAACTAGTTCTAGAAGCCCCAGGATTAGAAAAAAAGAAAGTTAAAAGTTGTGCTTCCAATGGTATTTTACATTTATTTTAACGGCGTTATTCTTCCTTTTATGAAGCCTCTGCCTGGTGCTCATAAACCACACAAATCTGTATCATCTTCTCTGGCTACAAGTTTATAGAAGAAGTTGTTAGATGCAGAATTTTTCCTGTTTCTTTAGGAGATTTAACACCTCAGCTAGTTTTGGCATTAAGAACATCTTCCACAGCCTTGCTCATCGGTACAGCCCATTCCTGACTCTGGGTGTCCTTCGCACCCATCAGCAATGCACACAGAAAGCAGACATCCATTATCTCAAGGTCAAATCAAATAACCCCACAAATGCAATTAAGATAAAGGTACTTGTAAACCACCAACAGATCCCACCCTGCCCAGCCAACCTCTTGGCTTTCAAGATGAGCAAAACGTGGATTTTGGGCTATAGGACGTGCCTTTCCTCTAAAATTACTGGGTTTTTCTTTTCCTTTTTCTTCCTTTCAGATTTCCTTCCGGTGTTTGTTGTGCACAAACTGGCTCTTTGCTTGCCTTGGGAGATTTTGGAGGTTGCATGTTTTTTTAGCTGCCTGCTAAGTGCTGTCCATCCTTGAGCTCTTGAGCAGGCACACATCCATCCCTGATGTAATCCTGTTTGCTTTAGGCTCCCCCGTCAGCTCCACCTTTGCCTCATGGAGTATGTGCTAATTAACCACCCTGTTGGCTGTGAGAGAAAATACACCTGCAGATCCAGGCTGATGATGCACATGAGCGCAAATAGCGCAAAGGAAAGCTTGCTGTTAGGGGAAATAAAACTGCAACTAAAAGCTGGTTCACAGAAACGAAACAGTGGTTTTATTTCAATGACTAAATGCCAAAGGAGCTACACAGACTCATGAAAAATCAATATAGTTGATGAATCCCCTTCTGGTTTACAGTTAAGGATAATTCATTTCCAATGATCCTCACTATCTGTGTGTATGAGCGTCAAATAGGAGAAAGCAGAGTAACTGTCCCCAAAACTTGGCTCATGCAGAAGGCCAGGACACCAGTTTGTGATTACTGGGGCTTTCTGGTTGAACTCTCAGAAATGTAACAAGGTTTAATAAAATGTGGAGTTGAGTACACTGTTGAACAGCAAAAAAAGGATATTTTCTATATTAAAAAGTGCTTCTAACGACATTTATTTTCATAATAGTGTTTTCTTGAATGGATGGCTTGGACAAAAGTGCTGGTAAATCACCTGAAACGAGACTGCCTGACGCTCAAATAGCTGCTAATGGTAGGTAGCTCCTTGACTTCTTGTTATATTTCTTTCTTGCCTTTAATTCTATCCTTCTCAGGCCATTATGCAGAAGGACACTGCTTTGCTTAAAGGGTTATCAATGTCACCAGGCATTGAAAAAGATCTGGGAGCAATTTAAACCCCCTTTTGCGGATGGGACTCATATGTCCTATTGAGATTCAGCAGAGCTTCACTGAGGTTGGAAATGTCCAGAGAGGACACCTGGAAAGGCTTTTCCACTGCTCTTTGGTAGTGAATCTCCCCAGGGGGATGGAGCTATCAGCAGTCGCTCCATCACCAACCACGCAGGACATCTTCTATTTGAACTCCTATTTTTGCTCCATTCCAGGGGAATGATACTTAGAGAGCAGGAGCTAAATCTCTCTTAATCTTAACAGTATCTATGGGCTCTACTGCCCTAATGTCGCCTTGTCTCCATAAGGTGTTTCTATGGTAACTCCCTGGGGAGTTTTCCTGTTATCTGGGTGAAGTTAACTGGAAACAAGCAAATATTCTGGAGATGAAGTGGTGCTGGAGGAGACTGATGTGGCCTTCAGAGCATGGCCTGAAAAATAAGGTGAGTTATTTGCAGGAACACCCCCTTGGAAGGGGCTTGAAGCTCCCACAGTAAAAGGTTCTGCCTAAAGTGTATTTATTTGCCCCCCATGGTGTCAGCACAGCCCCAGGTACAGGCAAATTTTGCTGCACTGATATTAAAGCACACAGAGCCCAAACCGGTCAAGCCTGGCATTTCCTGCCAGGGAATGGGATTTACACAGGCAGTTTGAGAAGATCAATAGTCCCCATTCCAACCAAACCATAATAAACCTGGCGTCACATCTCATTAGCAGGCATCCCTGTGTGGGTTCATACCCGGTGGGTGATCCATCTCCCGGCTGGTCCTGGGTGCGCCACAGGGAAGCAACACCTTTACCACCCATCCAAAGGCAGTATGAGAGGGGCTGGACCCAGCTTCCCTGCTCGAAGGAGGCTGCGCTCTGGGCAGTGGAGGTGAAGATGGGCCTGGCTGAAGGGATGTTTGAACGGGAAAGAGACCTTTCCTGCAGCTTTCTGCTGTTCTGGGCTGTTGTGGCAGCTTTTAGAATCATACAATGGTTAGGGTTGGAAAGCTCATCCAGTTCCAACCCCCTGCCAGAAGCAAGGACACCTCTCACTAGATCATGCTGCCCATGGCTCTTGTCCAGCCTGGCTTTCGTTTTCTCCGAATGAATAACCCAGATTATCCTGAGTCAGAAGATTTATCCCGATTCAAACCCATTCCCTTCGCTCTCCCTCCTGTTTTGAGGCTGTGGATCGGACCTTTTCAGGCTGGCGTTGTAATTGACTTTAATACTCTTTTCCTTCTGTGTTTTAGACCGCCACAGACCAAGCTGTTGGTGGGCCAGTGGCTATTTGAAAGCTGCCAGACCTGTGCTAGCTGGTGAGTGTTTCTCTTTCAGGTTGAGCAATGTCTCTGATGGGGAGCTGTGACCTGCTGCTACCGTCACCCCAGGGAATGGAAAACCTGCCTCCTTTGCGGCACGAGCTGCAGCTACCAGCCAGCTCCTTTCCCTGCTGTAATGTCTTGGATACCAGCCACGGGTTGCTTATCATTGGTTCTGATCCCTAAAGCCGAGGTGCTGATTCTAATCCGCGGCTGCAGCCAGGTTTAAATCTTTATCTGCGATCGGTGAGTCTGAGCGCTGAGTGTGCAGAGACGTTATTAGATTATTAAATCAATGACACTCAGGTTATTAGTCACACTCATCCGCATTACCTGACACTGTAATGATGTTCTATTTTTACTTCCAGCCTGCTAATGTCCCAGAGGTACTGAAATTATGTCCAGAAAATTAATTTCTATACATTTGAACAAGAAATAGCAGTATAAGGAATAATCCCACATTGACAGTATAAATCCTAATGGAGTTGTATAGAAAAGCAACAGGGAAAGGGAGAGGGGTGAGGGCTGTTCCTTGCATGCAACCTTCCCTCCATGCTGCCATGCAAAGCTCTTATGGGTATGGTGGTTGCTAATAATTGGGCCAGACTATTTTAGCTTCTAATTCATTAGGGGCAATTAGAACTCCTGAGCTGGCATTAATGATTTTCCTTGCTCAGCCAATATTTTCGTGCCGAATCCCTCCACCAGGACTTCACAATGGGCTTTTTTTTTCAGGCATGAAATCAAGCCCAGTGTCCTGGTATCAGCTGTAGCAGTTCTTGTTCTCCTTCCTAGTAGCTGGTGCAGGGCTGTGTTTGGCTTCAGTGAGAACGATGCTGGTAACACACTGATGGTTTAGGTGTTGCTCAGCAGCACTTACCCTGATCAAGGTCTGTTCAGTCTCTCATGTTCTGCCAGTGAGGGGGGCACAAGAAGCTGGGAGGGGGCAGAGACAGGACACCTGACCCACACTATCCAAAGGGATATTCCATATGACAGCACATCCTGCCCAGTGTAGAAACTGGGGGGAGTTACCTGAAAGGGACCAGTTGCTGTTTGGGTTGGGCTGGGCATTGGTCAGTGGGTGCTGAGCAATTGTATTGGGCATCACTGGTGTTTTATGAGCACATTTTTTCTCTTGTTTCTGATGATGATGATGATTATTATTATCATTATTGGCATTCTTTCTATTATCACTATATTTTTCTTTTAGTTATTAAAATGTTCTTATCTCAACCCATGGGCTTTACATTCCTTTGATTCTGTCCCCATCCCGCTCGGGGGGTGAGCAAGGGGTTGCTGGTGCTGAGCTACCGGCTGAGTTAAACCACGCACCCAGTAAAGAGAGTAAGGCCAGCACATGGCAAGATGTAGTTTACGGTCTGACAAATGGCTCCTCAAGCACAGGCAAACTCTCATCCCAGCCCCTGGGTTGAAGGGAGAAGGGAGGCCCGGTCTGATGTGCCTGGAGAATGAATGGGATGTTATTTCTGCTCCTCGTGCCTGGCCATCTGCAAGTTGGGAAGGATCTGTTATCATGGAAAAACACCATGGGAGATGCTCAAAGTCCACCCCCCCCCCCTTGTCTAGCATTGAGGTACTTATATCTCACCCTTGCAGCCAGAGAGACATAGAAATGTGGTCTGAAGGGCTCCATCCCCTCCTCGGGAGCCCTTGGGAGAGAGCTGCTGGGATGTATGGGCATGGGGTGATACTGGAGCAGGATGGGGAGGCAGAAACCCACAGTGCCCAGCCAGCTTGCAGCATGTGCTGGTCTCTGGTGCACACTGGGGGTTGGAAATAATGGGGATCATAAAGTGAAACACCCCACAACAGAGCCACTCGCACCCTTTCCCCACACCAACATCCCCAGCTACTTGCAAGTTCCCTGAGTGATTACTGGGTGCAAATCTCCATATTGCTTAATTACAACTTGGGTTTAATGCATATCTTCACAGTGTATTTATTGCATGTTTGCAATTAATTCTGAAGTGCTCGCTGTGCCAGAAACGGAGCGGGGTGACTTTCTGAGATCTTCAGCTGAGGAATTTCCACTTGAAAACAGAGAGAGACACGTGAGTATGTGTGTGGGAATAGGTGTCGTTGGTACCTGCTAAATGCATGCTGCAGGATGCTCTTGTGAGCAAAGTTTGTAGTAGCATTATAATGAGCTGAGTTGCTTAGGTGTAATTAAAAGATGGGGTGAGAGCTTGCACCAAAATCCTTTCTTCCAAGCTTTGGGAAGCCTGCTAATAATAAGGCATAAACAGTTAGCAGCTCAGCTGGAGTACAGTGTTCTCTTTGGTTAAACATTAAAGGGGCATTGTCAAGTGGTTCTAATTAATTAGCTCGGTTTTAAATGGAATCACATCAATTTGGAGCAGTTAGGCTCAGAATTAAAGCTGTTTTCACCTGGTGGGAAATGTCCTTCAAATGCTGAACATCTTAATGAAAATTAAAAATGCCTTTAAGAAACGGCAGCCACATGGTTCCCTTTTCTTTATCCATTTAACCAGAGCATGGCCAGTATTGTGATGATCTGGCAGGACTGTAATTGCTGTAACAAGCCTAAATTATGTCCAAATTAGCTCTTTTTGTCTACATCCGCCCCAGCTAGCATCATTTACACAACATCTTCTAGACATGAGGTACCCAGAACCCATCTTAAACCTGGCTCTTGAGGTCTTGAATATACTGTTCTCCCTCTTTATTAAAACTCACGGTGCAACACAGCCCTTACACTGGTAGATGCTATCCAGTTCTCCAGTCAGTGGAGGAGAGGGGTTTCTATTTTATTTCTTGCTGTTTCAGGAACACAGACACTACTTTAGATATTGACTTTTTTAAAGTAAAAAACCCCAAACAGCAAAGAACAAAGTGAGAAATTAGGCACTTGTTAGGCCAGCACAATAGTGTGTATTATCTTAGATGCTTTGTGTTAGATTTAGGAGGAGAAAAATCAACACAAACCCCTGTGACACAATAGGCCATAACTGCTGGAAGCTGTTACGGGCTATTATGCGAAGCCGTTACAGTCTATTGAGTAAATAATCTACAGATTAAAGCTTTCTAAGTACACAGTGACTTGATAGGTATCCAAAGAAGCTATTAGGATATGTCATGTCAATAAGAGGAGGATTAAGGTCCCCTACACTTGGTGCAGTGACAGTCTGTCTGCAGAAGAGTGTGAAACAAGGCATTGCCTTTGAAAAGCACCTGCAGCTCTCGGGCTGGGGACTGGGGATGATTTCGGGGACTGTAATGATAGGACAAGAGGTGATGGGTTCAAACCGAAACAGGAGAAGTTCAGGCTCCCCTTGGGCTCAGCTACTTCTGGGCCATGGCAGGCCAAAGCCAGAGCTACCTGCCATGGAGCAAGGAGCAAATAGGCAGGTTTGGGGGCACCTTCCAGTCCTCTTTATGGAAATAGGGTGAAATCTGGGAGAAATGTGTATGCAGAGAGCCTTGCTGCGAGGCAGCAGAACAGGAGGAAGTATAGCCCCATGAGCCTGTGCACAGGGAGGAAGCAGCATGCTCAAGTGGGAAGCCAAGGGGCTATCCCCAAGCAAGAGAGATTTCTGCCTTCCTCCCTTGCCTGTCCGTCCATCTACCCATCCACCCATCCATCCATCTATCCATCCACCCATCCACCCATCCGTCCATCCATCCATCCGTCCGTCCATCCACCCATCCATCCGTCCGTCCATCCATCCGTCCATCCATCCATCCGTCCTTCCATCCATCCATCCATCCATCCATCCATCCATCCCCTGACAAGCAGTTTCTTGCCCTTCTCAGGAGCCCAGCTTGGTACTTCTCCAGTCCCCAGGGCACCCCAGTTCCTGCTGGGGACCTTTCCGCACCTCTTTCTTTGGCAGGGGCCACCTGGCTAAAGCTTATCCAGCATCCACCTCCTCCCAGCATTTAATTACTCCAGGTTTCCAGTCGCTCTGCTGAGTTTAATATGAGCTATGTAAATTCCTCCCAAGAATGATAGGATTTTGACAGCCTGATTTGCCTTGCAGGCATCCTCAAACCAGCTCATTTTCTCTTCCCTGGAATTTTTGAGTGGTTGGGTGGCATTTGATTATCATTGGCTGGCATGTCTGAGCTCTGGGGTTGAGCATAGAGATATTTTAAATTTAATAGGTTTAAGATGTCATTATTTCCATGCTGATGAATTTATACTTGTAACCAGAGAAACTTAGAGCATTTAATGAACTTATTTAGATAGCATAGTGCAAGCTTTAAACCCAATCCCCAGTACAAAATTAAATCATGTTGGATAAAAACTAACACCCAGAAGCAAAAACTGAGCTTGGTAAATGAATGAATTTCAGAAGACAGAATAAATACAGACATAAGGCACCTAGGGGACAGATTTACTAAGAGTTTTTGCACTGTTTTCAGTGGAGCTTGTAATAGCATAAAAGTATTAAATCTGATTTACTAGAAAGGATTTGTACAGTATTCCATTGCCTGCTTCCCTGTGCAGGCAGCCCCTTACCCATCTCTCCTGGCTTGCTCGTAGGACCTCCGGACACAGCCAAACATGAGGTGGAGAAAGCTCCAGCTTTGCTGAGGAGCACACAACTGCTTGGTGATCCTGAAGGATTAACAGTGTGATTCTAGGAAAATCAATTCTCATTCCAAACGGGTCAATACGGAGCAGCACCAGTTGGGACATGGATGCTGCACCCTCACCCTCAGGACAGTCCTGCACCCTCCCTGCTGTGGTGAGGGTTTGGGTTTGCCAAGGTAGATTTGAAACCCCCTTCCAGCTTCCTCCTGCCACAGCTTTTGAGTCTTTTAAGCCCTACAGACTTCCAGAGTTCATGCAAAGCAAGTGTCCCTGTGCTGATAAGGGGAACCGGTTGATCTGAAGGTCCTTTCCAACTGTAACTATTCCATGATTCTATGATTCAGTTTTCAGCATAAAAGTTGGTTGTGTCGTGTGGGGTCACGGTTTTGAAAGACCTTAAGTGACCTTTTCTTTTTGAGACTCTTTAGAGAGCCCAGGTGAGGAGAAGCAGCTCTTGACTGATTCCTGAGGACCTCATTCAAGGTGTAAGTGCTGATGAGCTGCTCTAGTAGCGACTGTTAGCAAATTCAGCATCCCTATGAAAAAGAACGCATCCTACCACAGCTCTATTTCATTTTAAATTAAGCTGGAGAAGAATGAGGGAGCAGATTAAGACGAAATTGGAAAGAAGAAAAGTTGCCTCAACACTACCTACAAGCAGAGATTGCTCATTTAATGCTTACCAGAAGTATGCAAATGCACCAGAAAGCAAGCCAGCAGGGCTGAAGGACTGAAAAGAATCACCAAAAAGCCTTAATGGGACCAGGCTTTCACAAGATTAATCTTCTAAGGGCTGGTAACTGGTAGGAAACCAGGAGCAGGAATAAAGCCCTGTGCCAGTTTGTACTGTGGGCAGAAATTAGAGTAGAAATCCTGCAGGTACCTGCTAGACACTGCCAGCATGTTCAGAAATGAGCTGGACACAAGAAGTGAGTGGTGAGATGGTGACACAGATTTGCCCGGTGAAGCCAGACCCAAAGCAGAGGCTTTAGGAGCTTAGAGAAGTAAGTGCCTGGGTGATAGGAATGAGCAGGTAAAGCTCAGTGCTGATAAGTGCAAATTAATGCCCTTGTTAGACCAGGTCCAACTGCATATAAAGAATGATGGGCTTTGAATTAGCAATTATCCTTAAGAAAGAAAATGCAGCTGTGTGGCTTCTCCCCTCCAAATGCTGGCACCATCCTCATGGCTCCAGGGAGGATGGAGGAAGGCTCCAAGAATGAGGAGCATCACTGTGCACATCCAATCCTCCATGAAGGTCTGGTTGCCTATTGCCGAAAGAGGAGAAGGTATGAGGACAACAGCAAATCTCATTATACACAGCTACTAACCTCTGTGATAGGAAAGCTCAATATATTTAGGGCTTTTGCTTGGAAAGAGCATGACTGAAGGGGAAAGAGTAGAGGTCTGCAGTCTCTTGAGTGTTGTGGAGGGGGACAGGGATGAGCATTGTTTGAATGCAAGAGGGAAGTCGGCTTGCTTATTTATTTATGGATTTATTTTGAAGCGCAATGCTCAGCTTAGGGTCTGTCCAGAGCAGGAGAACCAAGATGGTGAAAGGCCTCGAGGGTAAGGCTTAGGTGGAGTGGCTGAGGTTGGTTGGTTTGTTCAGCTTGGAGAAGAGAAGGCTGAGGGGGACTTCATTGCAGTCTACTCCTTCCTAAAGGTGGGCAGTGGAGGGAGAGCTGCTGATCTGTCTGGTGAGCAGTGGTAGGGCACAAGGAAATGGAATGAAGCTGCATCAGGGAGGGCCAGATTAGACATGAGGGTGGTTACCTGGAACAGGCTCCCCACGGCACCAAGCCTGTCAGAATCCAAGGAGCACTCTTAGTGTTAGAGGAGCAGGGAGCTGCACTTTCTGAGCCTTATCCCTTCTAAGTCAGGGTATTCTCCAATCCCAAGTGGAACGGGTGACTGATTTTCCAGCAGAATAATTTTACGAGCCCCTTTCTGTTGGAAAATGCTGATTCCATTGGATCAGGATGCTCGGTGGGAACGCGTCAGTGCCATCAAAGCCAGCAGCAGAAGCCAGACATCTGCCTGGTCTCCTTGCCTGCTGCCCAGCTGGCTGGCTCCCTGGGACAGCTGCACCCCATGCTGCAGCCAGAGCCCGTTTGGTCTTTCTTCACTTTGCCATTGTTCTATTTCTCTTGCATTTCCCCCTCCCTTTTCATCCTTAGATTTTATACCCCATGTACTTACAGCATTAGAAAATCCCCTGTTGCCTGTCAGAACATCAGGTGTCAAATCAAAGTGCAAGTCACTCTGTGAGAGTAATTTCTAATTTAAATGAGTTTCAAGCATCCATTTTAAGATATAAAACCCCACAGACATAAAGAACATGCACAGTAAAAAGTTGGGCTTGTTTTTATTTGTATATCAGATCATGTATTAACATAAAGTCATATTTCATGCTGTATAGAGGTTTAGTCCCTGAAAACAAAATGATACTTTAAATCTCCTTCTATCTCCCTGGGCTGAATGGGAATGGGTTTTTTCGAGGAAGCAATTTTAGCATTCCAATTCCTGGGCAATTCAGCATTTTGCTGTGCTGGGCTGCTTTGTTTCACAGGTGTTTCCATAAAGCGCAGGAATGATAGAATGGGTGTTCTCTCTGCTGAAATGGAAATACCTGTTCTCAGCCTGAATCAGGGCTAATGCATCACACAAAATGGGTGAGTCAGATTTCAGAGGCAGGTGGAAAATCAGCCTTATCTGGGGTAAAATGAGCAAGCAAAACCCCTTCCCCAGGCAACGCATCACTGGAAACAGGAGCGGGATAAACTACGTAAAATACCCATCGTTGTAATCCAAGATGGGAAGAAAGCAGAAGAAATGGACAACTTAGTAACCTGGGATCGTTTCCAGCATTTTTGTTTTGCCTGCATCAGCTAACACCTACAACGGAGCAGAAATCTGCACCTGGATGGATATTGCCTGTGCTCTGGCTGAGGTTGTCACTGGCAGGAGGTGGTACAAGCTCTCACGGGATGAGCAGCCCTTGCTCATCACTAGATAAGCAGCACCTTTGCAAGTCTCAGCATGCTTGTTTTGATTGGAAAGGCTTAAGTTGGGTCCATACAGTCACGTAAAATTAGATTAACAGTTAACCTGTGTACTTGCCACTCGGATCACCGGAGCCTCTCCCAGCCACTGAACAGACCAGCATTCCCGAGGTCAGAGCTGTGCTGGCAGGTTGGGATGCGGTGGGATGCCTGAAAGAGGTACCAGCATTTGGGAGGGGATTCCGGGATATAGAGAGTTATGTATTGTGCCTTCAGTTTCTTTTTCTTCTCCTTTTCCTCGTCAGGGCACTGGAGGGAATAGGAACCTGCTATCTCGTTTCCTAATTTTCCCGTCAGCTTTCTGGCTTTCAAAATGATTGCAGCAGAAATCTATAAAATGAGGATGAGGGAAGGAACCTTAATACCGCCGTAAATCTCCAAAATGGATGCAGAAACACAGTACTCAAATAGGAGTAAATAAAAGCAAGGAGAGATTCATTTCAGTTTTCCCTGTAAACCTCCTGGCAGCTTGGAATTATTCAGAAAACAACATTTAACTGAGAAAAAGGGAACCCCGTAAAATGGTAAAGATTATACCGTAAAGCTAAGCACCCTCCATAAATCAGAGCTGGGAACATTGGTAAGTTATAGGAACCTGCAGATGGCTGTCATTAAAGGGAAAGAGCCTCTGCTGGCTTGGCAGGCCACGCTGCCTCGTGGTGTGTAGCTACAAACTGAGCTGCTTGCATGGGGGAACCACAAAGGTGGTTTTAAAATGGGAATTTCAACCAGAAGCCACGACAGCTCTTCAGCAGGGCTCAGGCTGATTGCGAAACCACAGCGGTAATTTCAGGTCTGATTTAGTCTCATAAGCCTCCTGTGTTTAAAATAATACGATGATAGCTTTATCACTATTGCATGTCTGAGGTGAGAAGAGCAGGCATAGGGCAGGATGCTCCAGCACCGAGCTTGGTGTTGTCTCCATCACAGAGAGGGATAACCCCTGCCTGTCCAAAGGGGTGAGGGTAGCTGGACCAGGTAAGGTGCTGGAGGTCCTGTCTCCCAGCTGGGAATGTGTTGGGACACACCAGCTCCTTCCCTGCTCTAGGCACATTTCTCTGTGCTCACATGAGGCATCGCTGGTTTTCCCCTTAGGGATGAACTTGTCTGGGGCTTTGACTTGAGAAACAGCGGGGGAGATGCACAAAACAAGCCTGCAAAGCTGAAAATAGCACACACCGGCTGCTGCTGCTTTCAAGATAAAGGTGTCACCAGGTGAGCTCCTCTGGAATTCTATATTAAGCCTCACCATGTCATAGCATCAAGACCCTTCAGCCCCCATGGGTTGGTGTCATCTCTCTAAGCCGTGCACTGCAGGTGTGCAGGGATGTCTGTGCCAGCACTCAGCCACGGGGTGCTGGGGAGAGCTGGGGGGGACCCTGGGCTGCACTGGCTCCCCGCTTCCAGGCACTGCTTCCCAGAAACACATCCACGGAGACTTAATCCTAGATGTTGCCCCAGTGCTCCCAGTGGTGGTGCTGTGCCAGGAGGTGCAGATGCAGGTCTGGCAAGGCAAATAACCCAGCTTGTACCAAGACCTCCACCACCCTACCCTTGTTCTGAGGCTGGAAATGTTTTTCCCACTCAGCTGCACTTATCAAGTCATGGTCATTCAAGGTCAGCATCTCTAACAAGGTCAAGAGCCTTTCCTGATGCAAAATGGCACAGAAGCTGATGTTAATCCCACCCCTTTTCTCTTCCATCTCTATGGTACCATCCTGACTTTCCTCCTTTGTCAGCATTTCTGCAAGAGCATCTTTTACATGCCGGTGCTGGGCTCACTGCTCACCAGGCCAGGGGCCTTCCCAGGTGCTAACTCCAGGCTCCCTGCCGTAGCTGTAGTCACAACACTTCCCAAACACACAGCCAGGAGGAACTGGATCCCACAGTGTTTTCCTTCTTTGTCTCTGGGTGAACTCAAGAAACGCTCCCTGCATCTCTAACAACTGTGTTTAGCTCCTTGTCACAACCCCCTTTTGTGCCTCAGTAAAAAAAGGCATCGCCAGCAGATGCAGTTTCCTTTAGGGCTGGAATAGTGTTTATTTTACTGGAATTCTACTCCATTATCTGGTGGCAAAAAGACTCGGCAATTTATACTGGCAGCACTGAATGTACTGAGATTGGCAGTGGTCGGGCACTCACAGCTTGCTACCCAAGGCAGTTGGGGCTGTTCAGCCTGGAGAAGACAAACTGCGTGGAGACCTCAGAGCAGCTTCCAGTGTCTGAACAGGGGCTACAGGGATGCTGGAGAGGGGCTCTTCATCAGGGACTGCAGTGATAGGGCAGGGGGTGATGGGTTCAGACTGAAACAGGGGAAGTTCAGGTTGGAGATAAGGAAGGTTGCCCAGAGAAGTGGTAAATGCTCCATCCCTCCAGTGTTCAAGGCCAGGTTGGATGAAGCCTTGGGTGGGATGGTTTAGTGTGAGGTGTCCCTGCCCATGGCAGGGGGGTGGAACTGGATGATCTTAAGGTCCTTTCCAACCCAAACCATTCCATGATTCTATGATTCGAAGGAAAGTTAGGAGCATACTCATGTATCTCACCACAGAGCGGCAATAGAACCGTATGGTTGCTATCAATCAATCTTACATTAGTAACACTGTAAACATTTTTTAAGATGGTAAAAGGTTCAATAAATCTGCTTTATTCTGCTTCGTTGTAAGGTCCAGTTCTTCCTTTTCATCACGCAAACAACTTCCACGTAATGGAAGGGATATTGCATTTGCTATTCACAAATCACACTTCGGGCTATTATTTGTAATTTTCAGTGCCTGCCTTCTTATGCGGTGTTCATAAAATGAGATTAAAGTGATTTACAATAGTGAGAGATGGAACAAGACTAAAAGGGGATGTGACTCATTAGACATTAACCTGTGGCTGTTGGAAGCAACCTGCATCACTCAGGAAGATGCGCTGTGATTTTCCAAAGCGGTCTGGAGGATGTAGGTGTGTTTTTGAGGGGTTTCAGCACCAAATGCCTGTGTTTCATCTCAAAACATGACCCACCAGATCGAACTTTATCTTTTGTAAGCCCAACCAAGAAAATCAGATTGAAGGGTCCTGAAACTCCATTCTGACCCACTGGTCTTCCTCATAATATTGCTCTAAAATGGTGTCCTTTAAATACTGTGCTGCTGAGCTTTTCAAAAGTGAAAAAGATGTTTGTATTTGTATTCAATGTGGGGAAATTATACTTTGGTCGTAATTTACAACGCTTCAAAACTATCACAACGATATGGTTTGTGTGCTTAGATGCTGTGAAGAAAGGATTTGTTTCTAAAGAAAGACTTTGCTTTGGACAAACCAAAACTCCTCTTATCTATCCTGTTAACAGGTATGAACTGGGCTTCACTGAGCAAATGAAGAAGAAATAAGAAGGCCAACCAAGGGTTTAGGTTAATAAGCAAGGAAATGAACTCCAGCAGATGCTGGTCCATCTCCTGGAGGCATGCATGGTGCTGGGAACCGGTGAGCGAGTTCCTGCCTGGCCATTTGGTTCAGTATCTCCTGCTGCTTGGTTTCCTCTTCCTGGGCGCCCACAGATTTCTGCCAAACTGTTCAGTGCATCTCCCTAAAAAAGAAATCCAATTGCTTGTCAAGCAGCAGCACTTGCTTCTGTTCCCTGCGAGCAGACAGGATCTGTAACGAATGACTTGCATACAGTAATTACAGTCTATGCCTTCCTCTCTTGCATTGATTATTCACGTGTGGAAAGAAAGTTCTCTCCTGAATAACAGAAAAGATCTGAAGAGCCAAATATTGGATTTTCCCCCCCCTCTTCCCGCTCTCCTTTGTTTTCTGTGTGCCATTTGCAGACATGGTACCCTGAAGAGATGAAACATCTACAGCAAAACCCCCTGTCAGAGTGCTTGTAGTTTATGTTCACTTAAAGGACAATTTTGTGTCACCTCTTTGTACTTTAATAGTCAAAAATATTTTGCATAATAATTTAACTCCTCTCTGCTGCCTGTAGTGACGACCTGCATTTTCTGATGGATGTTTCTATTTGTTTCCTATGATTTACATGACCTGACATCTCATATAATGACCTTCCCAGCGCAAATACCATTTGCGATACTCCGCTCAGCGCTAATCTATCATTTGATGCCCTTACAAGTGCTGGGGTCACGGATTCAATCAGTGAAATGTTTCAGGGTGTAATTAATTAATTTTCCCCTTCCCACTCTGCAACTGCTCGCTTAAAATCTGATGGAAGTGATGCTTTTTCATAACACTTCTGCAATACGTATGGTTTGTTTGTGTAATCAATCACGCTAAGTTGGGGAGTTCTTAGTATTCATGGCTTTGTCTTGCTTGCAACTTCCAAATGTTTGTTTTGCAGCGTAATTTAGTAGTTTAATTAGGCAAACAACTAGCTACTGTACTTCTTAAAGTACACTCAGGTTGTGACTTGAAAACGCTGCTTTGCCTTTGCTAAAGCTGGGCTGGATTGCACTGCACAGGCAGCAGAGCCAGGCTGGCCATGAGTGGCACTGCCGAGCCGTGACAAGGGGTAACGGGTTCAAACTGAAACAGGGGAAGTTTAGATTGGATCTAAGGAGGAAATTCTTTCCTGTTAGGGTGCTGAGGCACTGGAATGGGTTGCCCAGGGAGGCTGTGAGTGCTCCATCCCTGGCGGTGTTCAAGGCCAGGTTGGATGAAGCCTTGGGTGGGATGGTTTAATGTGAGGTGTCCCTGCCCATGGCAGGGGGGTTGGAACTGGATGATCTTGAGGTCCTTTCCAACCCAAACTGTTCTATGATTCTATGAAACCATGATGGATCTGTTGGCTCTCAGCTTTAGGCTTCCCATCAAACAAAGAAGAGTGTTTGTGGTCTTGGGGTTGAGCAGCCTTTGCCTGTGGCCGTGTTGCTTAAAACTTGGGTAAATGTCAGAAGTGAGGGCTGTGGGTGACGGCTCTAGGATGGAATTCCTTATTCTCAGATTTTTGTCTTCACAGGAAAGACACTGGCTACCATCCCCACGCTTGTCTATGTTATAAAGGGTCTGGCGTTTTATCTCTGCCTTTGACCTTACGCTGTGTTTTGTAGATCTCTGTTAATAACAGAAGCGGTAATTTTGTGTGTATGCAGCCGTCTTTTCACCTAATAATGTGAATCTCTGATTTACAGATGGCTCTGGACCCTTCCTCTGGGACTCTGCTAGGAGAATGTGATGTGGTCTTTGCCAGCAGCACTCAGGACTAAGCTGCTGAGGCAGCTTGGAAGGAGCAGAAAGCCCTCGTGGTTCAAAATGAATTCCCTGAGATGCTGTTGTTATGTTAACAAGTTTCTTTTTCATCCTATCAAGGTCTTGTGGAATCCTTCCATTGACCATTGAGGCAGAGCAAGGCAAAACATGCTGAAATTGAGAACTGAATGCTTATGGATGGAAATCCTATAATGCTATGGTTCAATGTCTCTTCAGGTAAATATGATGGTTTCTGCAGTCCTGCTGCTTGGCTCACTGAAGCCAGGGAAAAGACTCAGAGGGAGGGAACACAGAGATGTTGGGGAGGGGGAGGGAATAAAAATGGGGGCAATATTCCAAATCCGCCTGATAAATTTGGCTTAGAAGAGGCGCAGGGGTGTCTTTAAAACACACCAGCTCTTCAGTGCAGGGCAGCAGTTTGGAAATCATGCTGGTGGCATCTCCCTGAGGTTGGTAGCTTCTGTAAAGGGCATCACACAATAGCGAAATCTCTTTAGAGTGAGAGGTTAAACCAGCGCTGGGAATGCATTAGATGAGACCAGGCTGCTAACCCAGTCCCTGCTTGCTTGCTTGCTGGACCGGGGTTATCCTGTGTGGAGCTGGCCCCGTACCAGCGCGGCCTGTGCAGGGAGAAAGCTTTGGGAAGAAGGTCTGGTGGGGACAGAGGCTGGGAAGTGCTTCCCGACCATGGCCTCAGTCAGTGCTCCATGACTTGCTAGAAAGATCTCTTTCTCACAAATGATGTTTTCTTTCCACCGTTTTGAGCACGCTGTGGGTAGTAAATCACAGCAACGCTTGGTTGGCATAATGGACTGATGTGAGGTGGTGTAGCAACATACTTTGCTCATAGTCTGCAACCATTATTTTGATGGAAAACAGGCAGGGAATGCAGTGGTCTGATGTGCTTAGGCGTAGCATCTTAGACCCATCCAGCTCCACAGTGCAGCTCATGCCTATAAACACACAGGCAGAATTAAGGCTTAACGTGTAATTTCACTTGGAATTGGCTATATCCAGCAAGAGGTATGGTCAATATTGGATATAATACCTACAGCTCTGCTATACGGACTGTGGCCATTGCTACAGTGGGATAATCACTGCTGCTGCACAGACTCCCCGCAGTGGTATTTGGGTTATGTAGGATCTGTGTCTTCTTTGAAATGTTAAAGATGAGGAAGGACCAGTCCCAGCTAAGAACTAATTGCTAGGAGCAAAAATTTCTCTGTAGTGAGAGAATATGGGAGTAGTTTCTGAAACTACAAAAAAGTCCCTGTGCTTCTTCCTCTATCAGCAGACTTTAATGAAATTTTGAAGAGGGGAAAAATTGCTTCTTGGCTTAAAGCATGAGCTGTGTTATTAATCTCCGCAAAGGAGTTTTATAATTGAAACGCCAGTGGAATGGCAGCTCTACTGACTCACATCATGACATACCAGTATCTACCATAAGCATATATGAGGCTACAGAATGCTATGTTACGACCGTGAGAGTTCTGAATAATGTAGGCAGGTTGAAAACTATGACTTACCTTTTTATCTAAATTCAGTGGCTTTAAGATTGTCTTTTGCCATCCTTATGGTATCTGGTTATCTGCTATGGCATGTGGCAAGTGGTCGTGAGACCCCACTTGCAGCACTGTGTGCAATTCTGATGTCCTCAACATAAGAAGGACATGGAGCTGTTGGAGCAAGTCCAGAGGAGGCCAAAAGGATGATTGAGGGCTGGAGCAGCTCCCGTATGGAGGCAGGCTGGGAACATTGGGGCTGCTCAGCCTGGAGAAGTTCAGGTCGGAGATAAGGCACAAGCTCTTCCTGTGAGGGTGCTGAGGCGCTGGCACAGGGTGCCCAGAGAAGCTGTGGCTGCCCCATCCCTGGCAGGTTATCCCATGAGGTCACATGTACTGCAGGGGTTGTCATGAGTAAGTTATGGGGATGGCATATGCTGCCTGTTGGTACGAAATCATCACCCCGTGCTGTCATTGTCATCAGTAGTTTGAAAAAGAAAGGTGATGCTAGTTCTTCGGCTGGCAGTGCCTATGGGCTGAGCTCAGTACTGCCATTAGGGAAGTCAAGAGTGTTCTCCATGCTGCTTTCCTCAACCTCTGGGCCAAACTGTGCATTTGAAAGGCAATTTCTTGGCCAGGTTAGCTTGGGGACTTCTCAGCCAAGCCAGAAGCTCAGCGTTTCCCAGCTCATCCCTGTCTCCATAGCTTATCCTGGGGTTTGTCCCTGTTTTGCTGGTTTTGCTCCAGTTTGTGCAGCCCTAGGGAAAGCAGGAACTGCTCAGGTCTGCTCTCTGGAATGCTGACATTCAATAGTAACTTTTATCCTGATTTCTCTACATTTTTCTCTTCCTGAGGTTTCAAAAGAACAGTGAAGAAAGAGACATAAATTACCAGTCTCAGCCTGGGCTTTTCTGTGCGTGTTTCTGATTAATATACACCAACATGCCTTCATTATCGCCCTGGTTTGTACCTACCTGTCAGGTATGTAAAGCAAAGCCACTATCAGAAAACCTCATCTTCCCTTTGCTTGAAAGTAGGTGAATGTGCAAAGAAAAAGGTCTGTGAGAAACAGGCTTTTAAACTGATGATTTCCTTTCCTAAATGGGAATGCCAGTGTTTGAGTGGACAAGAAATGCAGTGAGCGCTCTTCCTGCCTCATCCTGTTCATCCGGGCACTGGGAAACTTTAGAAAGATGAGAGGTAAAGAGGAGATGGGAACAGAAACCCCTCTGGGAAGGTGTTGCCACGCTCCTGCCTGCAAGCTCTGAAATAATGCCAGCTCCTTCTGGGTTATCAGATTTCTGCCTCGCCTATTCAGACCTAGCGCTTTGCCTTAAACAAAGCACGAGTTTCACTTGCTGAGCAGATGCATCTCCATGAGAAGGGCAGTGCAGAGGAACCAGACCTTCCCTGGTCCCAGCACCAAGGTGGTTTCCCTATGGAGATGCGCTCCAATTCGGACCCCTTACGGGTACTCAAAAAGCTCTTTCTTGAAGATATTGAGGAGCCACCAGTGCCACAGAGACCCACATTCTGCTGCTATCTCCTGATCCTGAGAGCTCGTGAAAAATGGCGCCCTGGTTGTATTGACTGGTTTAATATCTTCACTTTGTATTTATGGTACATGCAGTTCTTTGAGCGCCTTTTAAATGTTACATTAAAATACTGAGTGGCACTAGCTTTAAGGAGTCGAAGCACAAAAGCTCCTTCCCTGCTCTCGTCTCCTATCGTGAAGCATTTACAAAACTCTCAGGGAGGCTCTTGAATTATGGCTCTTCCTCTTCCTCATGATGCATGGAGATAATAAATGTATTATTAATCTGCCCACTGTCAGAGATCTCTGCTCCCTCTCTCTCTGTCTATACACAAGGAGACAGACGACAGGAACAGTAGACGTATGCAGAATTGCCTAGTGTGTGCTCAGGCTGGTGAATCACCAAATGCTGGGGATGCTGAGATGCTTGGTTCGAACTGGGGCTGCAGGGATTTGGTGTAGGAAGGTATCCGTCAGGAGCATCTTGGTCCTGGACCAGAGAATTCCTCAGGTGTTTGCAGGAAGCTCTTTTAAAACATTTATATATATAATATATATATGTGTGTGTATATATATATATGTATAGAAGGCCATTGGTTTGGGGACGGCCAGCTTGAGACACGATGAACTGTGTTTTGAGAGGCCTCTGAAGTTCAGCCTGTCTGAGGTGTGTGGGTCAGTGCCTGCAGGGAGGGAAGTGGGAGCAGGTTGGGTACAAGCCCCAGCACTCGGTGGGGATGCCAGGAGCAATGTGGCTTGAAGAAACTCAGGCAAAGGGGGAATCCCATCCCTCCCGGAGCTCCTTGGTGTGTGCAGAGCAGCCCCTGCACACCCACTGGATGCACAGTCATATTCCTGCTGGGACTCTGCCCTCTTCCTGCTCCAGACCAAACAGTGTGGCTCTCTGCCACTGCCTGCATCTAGGAAGGGGGGGATCGAGTAGGATTAGGATTCAGCAAGGGCTTGTTTTAGCTTCAGAGAGCAAGAGCCAAGGCGGGAGTCGACAGACGTGAACGTGTCTGCGTCGTGACTCAGCTCCTGTGGGATGCATCTATCCCTGGGGAAAGCCCGGCAGCTCGGAGCGTGGCAGCGTGTGCCTGCATGCTGCCAAGACTCCTGCCAAGCTCTGTCTTGGCTCCCAGATGAAGAAGGATGTAGTGTGGATGTGTAAGTACGGGCTTTCCCATGGGGGCTATGAGGTGCCTCACCTAAGGAGAGGGATTGTGCTCACAAGGGACAGCGCCTTGGGGAAGTAGGGAGGGACTTGTCAAGGAGAAAAGCCTGGGCTGGAAGGTGAAACCTGAATTGCTGCAGATGCTGATTACTCTCAACACATGCTGGGTCCCCCCATAAAGATGATTGCCCATGGTCATGCGCTCCGTTTGCACTGTTCATCCTCCTTCCAGCTCAAGATGCTGGGATGTCCAGCAGGACATAGGGTGCTGGCACATCCCAGTGACATAGAATCATAGAATCATAGAACAGTTAGGGTTGGAAAGGACCTCAAGATCATCCAGTTCCAACCCCCCTGCCATGGGCAGGGGCACCTCACACTAAACCATCCCACACAAGGCTTCATCCAACCTGCCCTTGAACACTGCCAGGGATGGAGCACTCACAACCTCCCTGGGCAACCCATTGCAGTGCCTCAGCACCCTAACAGGAAAGAATTTCCTCCTTAGATCCAATCTAAACTTCCCCTGTTTAAATTTGAACCCATTACCCCTTATCCTGTCACTACAGTCCCTGACGAAGAGTCCCTCCCCAGCATCCCTATAGGCCCCCTACATCTGTGGGTATCATAGTGCAGAGGTGTTGTTTGCTTGCTCTGTTGTGCTTCTCCCTCCTGTATGGATCAGTTGCTTCATCTATGTGTAGCTCCAGTGGGAATGCTCTCACTCTTAGATGGTATTCAAAAAGAACTGGTTTCATATCATATCACACCACACAGCTCCTTGGAGGTTTGCTTTGTGCAGCTCCCTGAGCTTAGCTGCAGAGCTTTACAGCTTCTAGAAATCCCAGATTTATCTGCATGGAGACAACCAGTATATCTCACCTTCCTCCTCCTCCAGACTGGAATATTGCCTACCAAAAAGCCTGCTGGAGTATCTGGATATCAAGCACTGCTTTGCTGTGTAGCAGAGATGATCATACCTGTGTCATACATACGACATGCAGCATGATGGCAAGAGGCCCTCCCCTGGCCATAGGAGAAATTTGGCTTGTGGTTCTGGGTTCCTGGGGACAGGAAATTTTGCCTTTCCTGGATCAGACAAGGAGGCTTAGTGTAGGACAGGGGGCACAGGATGTCTGGTTGCAGTGGGCTTAGAAGGCGCAAGCAGGATGTTGCATCTTGCCCACTGTATGCATCCCTGCCAGAGCAGAAGGGCAAAAAAGCCATGCTGGCCATGTGAATTAGTAATGCTTCTTTTATGGCTTAGTTTTAGTGTTGGTGCTCTGTTGTTATGCTGCTGGTGCTTTGTTAGTTCTGCTTAGTGAGGCCATCACACTGCTTGTGCGCAAAGAACTTCCTGTTTTCTTCCAGAAGTTTCCATCTGTGTTCCCTCCTGTTTTCCAAATCCCTGTGGAGGATGTCGGGGTCTGTTCCCTTCCTGAGCACCATGAGGTGTTGAGAGGGAATGTCATTTGTATTTGCACGAGCAAGTTAACAGTCTGGAGACATGTATTGATGCTAATTGATTTCCTGTCTCTTTTCCATGTCCAAATGATTTGCTATATCACTGCTATAAATACCAATAACTTCCCGGCTGAAAAACGTGGCACAAAGTCGTAGCCTTATTGTGCCATGTGCAAAGGGCAAGAGAAGCACCAGCTGCTGATCATCTGGTCGGTCGTGTACCCTAGAAGCGTCAGAAACGAAACCACTGACCCCTTGAGAGCAGCAGTTCAGAAGGAATGCAATGTATGAGGAGTGTAACAACAGCGTGAGTGGATGCAGACTGCCTGGAAGCCCTCTTCAACAGCTGGGTGAGGCTTTGCATTCAATGAGATTTGGCTGATAGCTTGGTCTAGAAATCCTAAGGAGAGGAGGGTCCCCCCACTGTGTTGCATTAAATCACATTTCTTGAGCTTGACAAAGGCCATAGCTACTACTTGACATCTCATAGTAGAAGCTCCAAGTGTTAGAGACTTCACAGCCCTTTACCTTCCCTATTAAAAATGAGGCTGTCGTGGTTTAACCTCACCTGAGACCCTCCCTGAACTGAGTAACAAAGATGGGGGGAGACATTTTAGCAGGGCCTGTTGTGACAGGATGAGGGGTGATGGGTTTAAACTAAAAGAGGAAGATTCAGGCTGGATGTGAGGAAGAAATTCCTCACAATGAGGGTGGTAAAACACTGGCATAGGCTGTCCAGGGTGGTGGTGGACGCGCCATCCCTGGAAGCATTCAAGACCCAAGGATGTCCTAAAACGACTTGAATTTTGCTGTTTTCTCAAAAGGTGCCCTGATTCATGAGGCTGAACAGAAATCACTGATCTTATAAATCAGGGGCAATTCCAAGAGCCTGGAGAAAAGAGCCCTCATCCGTCAAGTGCTCGGGGAAGGTGAGTGACAGGACCGGGTCGTGACGTTGGCTCAAGTTATAAAAGGGCACATTCTGGTGAGTGAAGTGCTGAAGGAAGATGAGATAATTCATATCAGTCAATGCAGGGCTGTGAGAATATTAACATGGTGTTGCTTTCTTATTAGATTACACATGGGGTCAATAAAAGCAATAGTATTGACCTTGGATATGTAGACATCTGTAAGCATTTATGATTTTGCGAGTTTTTGCTATTGATCAAGAATGATGTTTCATTCTTAGGGCACACATTAAATGGTTGAAATAGTGGCCAGCCAATGTCCAAAATGAAAGCTGTTTATCTAATGTCTTTTCTGACAGATCAGCTCTTGCTCCTATGCTTCCCTCTTTTTTTGCAGTATTTTTATCTACAGTATGGAAAATAATATTCTGAAAGTACTGATAAGGTTCCCAAGTGATTTGAAGATTGGAAATGTGGTAAACAAGGAGAGAGACTCTGATACACAACCTGGGCAGCTAGCTAAGCCAAGGGCAAGCAGACAAACATGCATTTCAAGGCATGCAAATACAAGGTCAAGCATTTAGAAACAAAGAATGTAGGTCAGGCTTGTGGAGAAGGAGACTCTCAGGAAGAAGAAACTCAGGAAAGGGATGGTGGAAAACCACATGCATGTGACTTCCCACTCGTGGTTGCAGCTGAAAGACCAGTAAGATTCCCTGCGTGTATGGCTAAGTATAGCAGGCAGTAGGAGTAGGGAGGTTGTATTACCTCTGGGTTTGGCATTGGTGCACGGCTGCGGGGTGCTGGGCTCGTTTCTGGTGTCCACATTTCAGAAAGTATGGAGAAAAAGTTGCAAAATGTAGGAATAGAGATATGGGAATGATCAACACTGAGAACCGGCCCCCCGGAGCTAGTGAGAGTTGCCTCGTTTCATGTACCAGACCGAAGGTTAAGGAGTACTTTGAATCCCAGTTGATGACTGTGCTGGAGGGAGGCAGCTGGGTGGTTCAGCGTAGTTCTTCCATCTCTAAAATAGGTAAATCCAGGTGGAAAACAGGTTGCAAATTGTTGACAGTCAGGGCAAAAACCCCTTGCAATGGCTGCAGGGTCTCCATCACCAAAGATCTTCATCACCAGGTTGGGTTCCTTCAAAGATGCATCCCAGGACTCCTCCTAATGTCTGTGGCCAAAGTGGGATGCAGGGTACCCAGTCCCCAGGCTGCTGAGCATCCCAATGGACACAGCTATGCACCATGGATGACAGCAGCAGCGCCACAGAGCAGGCAGAGGGTCACAGGCAGGTTAGCAGGTTACCTGGGCAGTGGGATGGGGTGGCCGGGTTGCCCCTGTGGACATCAGCCTACCCTGCTTTGCATCTCACAGCGTGTTTGATAGCCCTCCGGTCGCTTCTGTGACTGATTTGACTGCTCGATGGTTTTGTCTGTTAAAACATCTGTGTTTATACAATTTGTTTTCTCTTATCAGCTCATCCCAGGCCCACCTTACACTTTTGCAGGAGTTACTTATCTAAAACAATTCCTTCTCCCGTAGGTCTCTTTGCCTAGTGATACTGTAGGCTATTTCCCTCTGGTAAGCAGTCTTATACAGACTATCTGTGTTCATCTAAAATCCAGCCATATAGTTTTGTAGAGACCTGAAGCCCCAAGATATCATGCTGGAGCAACTGAAACCAGTGCAGGAGTTCAAATAGTAAAGCAGAGAGGTCAGGGCATGCTATGGGGCTCCACAAGGGCTTTGGAAGCCCTCTGCAGTGCTGCTGACTTCTACACAGACTGCATTATCAGGCCCCATTTTCCTGCATGTTTGTAATTATTGCTGCATATTGTCATTACTGAGTCCTGGAGCTTTGGCTTGCCATTGCCTTGCAGTGCTTCGGCACTACCAGCCTGTAAAGAACATTGCCAGTAATAAATCCCCCCCCGATTTTAACGCACTGTTATTTCAAAGGTGAGGTTATCTCCATGACAGCTTGACATTCAGGGATCACAAAGCTTCCCTGTAACAACGAAGCATGGAATGATCTAATTATGCTTTGACAGGTCATCCCACAAAACAATTAGGTGGGACTGGAGGTATTTTATCATGTTGCTGTGTGTGCTACATGTCAAAGACATGAAGGCAGGAAAGCATTCAATTAAATGATGCTTTCAGGGCCAGTGGTTGCAGCTGGGATAACCTGTGTGATTCCCTTCCCTTCTGCTCCCACTCCCTGGATGGAGGCTGACTTTTACAAGCTGAGATTGTGGCTCTTAAAAACTTTCTCCTTCTGCTGTTAACTCTGGCACATTGTTTAGGAAAACCCTCAGCCTTGATGGGTTTTCTGAGATACTTGATGGAATTTGTCTCGGTGTATTCCAGTGCTGTTGCACACGAAGCACACCGGGCAGGGCTGGCTCCCTCCTTGCTAGCACACCCTGTGCTAGGAAGGCTCCTTAAGGGGAGACCTTAGAGCAGCTCCAGTGCCCAAAGGGGCTGCAGGAAACCTGGAGAGGGGCTTGGGACAAGGGCCTGTAGGGACAGGCCAAGGAGAATGGCTTGAACCTGCCCGAGGGGAGACTGAGCTGAGCTCTTAGGCAGAAGCTCTTCCCTGTGAGGGTGCTGAGGCGCTGGCACAGGGTGCCCAGAGAAGCTGTGGCTGCCCCATCCCTGGCAGTGCTCAAGGCCAGGTTGGACACAGGGGCTTGGAGCAAGCTGCTCCAGTGGAAGGGGTCCCTGCCCGGGGCAGGGGTTTTTGAGGTCCCTTCCAACCCAGACTGTTCCATGATTCTATCTGCTGCTCAGCTCTTGGTGAAAGCCCAGCCCCTGCCCTGGGAACAGCATCACTGCATTGGCACACGTTGCACTGCTGAGTGCACACTCAGCCTGTGCAGCCCAGAGTGGCTCTGCCCAAGCACCTCATGGTCACTGGATGGGTCTTCCCAGCAGTGCGATGTGAGTGCCTAAGTGCAGAGGTTTTTTCATCTCGGGGCCCTCAGGACCCAGCTGCAGGCTGGACACGTGCCCACAGGTAAGGCAGCCCTGCTCTGTGTCCCCTGTATCAGATTTCCTTCTGGCATGAGCGTATTTCCACTTGTAGGAGTAAAGAAAGGGAGTAGAAGACCCTGGGTAAAGTCCTTTCCAATGGATGATTCTGGGAAAAGCTTTCCTTCAACAGCTTAATTGCTATGTGCATAGGGTAGGACCCAAAGGGTTCCACCTCTTCTGGAGATGCTTTCTTTTACTTTGGAGCTGGTCACAGTTGTGTGCTAAATCCTGACCAAATGCTTCCAAAGGAAAGCACCAGCAGGACTGAGGTGATAGCTTTTCCATGGACTGCACCTTTCAGCTCCGTCCTGCCTCCTCTATTGTAATTTAGAATGAGATATTGTCGTGTTCCTGGCAATAATTACTTGAGTATTATTACAAAGGTTTTGTTGATGAAAAAGCTAGAATGCATTCTTTAAAATGGTCCAAATATTGTTTCCATTAAGATAAAGGGATTATTTAGTATAATAGCATGCTATTGAGCATTTCTATGGCATTCTTCCTTTTCAAGGCACTTCAGGAAAGTTAATGCAGGGAAAATGTCTTTTGTTAAAGCTGGAGGAGAGCACCGGGGTCAAGGGGAGAGCTCTCAGAATTTAACATTTTCTCATCACCTGCCGAAAGACTGGAACTCTTCAGGAAGGCTTCCCGATGAATTCCATTTGGAAGGCAAGAACTCGACCTGCTTCACACGTCTGCTATGCAGGAAAACGGTCCAACCCTCTGCTCAACCCTCCAGGAGAAGCAGCTTCTTGTTTCAGAGAGCCTGTGCCAAGGTTTGGCCCCGAGGGCTGGGCTTGAGAGGCCTGAGCACTTCCAAACGTGCTGTGGAAGGAGAAGCACGGAGTCATCCTCACTCAGCAAGAGGGGCCTCAGGATCTGCAGCATCTTACAAAGGCCCTGGGAAGGTACCTTAATTGCATTTCAAATGCTTATTCCATTGTCCTTGGTAAATGCCAGGTTAGAAGATGCTTCGTACAACAAGTTATCTTCCTTTTTAAAATAGAGGTTAGTTTAAGCTTATCAAGAAAATTAATTGCCATTGCAATGTACCATGGAGAAAATGCTTTCACTCCATCCTGGAGACAGCTGTGAGGCCGTTACTCTCCTTCTGGATACAAGAATAAGTTCTTTGCCAGGGTAGTAATTATCTCAGCATCTGCCTCTTCCTTTCTGTGCTCCCAGAGAACTGAAAGCCTCTGACAAGGTTCTCAGATCAGCAAACACGAGGGAATTCTCAGCCTCTCTCCCCCAGGGACCAGCATTTCTGTCCTTTACCTTCCCGTATGCTCTCTCCCTTTCCTTTGCTCCAGAGATAGGAGCCACGCTCATGTCCCCCACTGATGGCTGCAGTGTTGCCCCTTGCTGCCAGCCCCAGCAATTGGGACGGTGTTTGTGAGACCCCCCCTTTGCCATCACTGCACAGCTTGGCTGGTGCATCTCAGCTCTGGAGCGGACTTCCAGCCCTGCGGGGCTCATGCTGCCAGGAGAGATGTGCCCTCCAGAGCGAGGGGAAGCCACGTTTCTTCCCCCGGAATGCTAACGGAGGAACAACGAGAGGTACCGTGTTTGACCAGTTGTGCCCAAAGTCTTTTGGGAAATTAACCTAACGAGCATCAACCCTTCCCCAAAGGGCTCTCCTGCAGCTCCTCAACAGCGTGGTGTAGTCACAGGCAGCCCTGCCACCAGTGCTTTCAGCTTACATTGTGTCCCCACTCACCTGAAGGCTGTTCTTAGACCCAATGAGTCTAATCTCAGTCCTCCCTCCTCCTCCTTTGCCAATGCCATGCCCTGTCCCATCTCACAAAGACCCATGGGGTGGTTTCCCAGCTGCCATGCCAGACCCTGGGGTGTCTAATCCTCACTGCTCAGTCCCTGCCCCATGCTTTTTGCATGCACTTCCCTCCTCGAGGTCCAACCTGGAGAGTTTTGCCCCTTGTGTTGACAGCTCCTCCGTGACTGTTTTGTACCATGAACAGATTGCATTGCTGGTCTGTGCCTTCATCCTTCCAGGTTATTGATCATACAAATTAATTAAACTGATTCCAGGACTGATCCCAATGGCAGTCTATATTTCGCAACCCAAACTGCGTTCGTTTAACTACTCGTTCTCATCAATATCACAGCCAGTTCTTTCTCCACTCCGGCAGCTCCATCTATACAACAGCCAATACCCACGTAATGACCTTCCAGAGCAGCCCTTGCCAATTCCTCCTCTTGTCCAAACCGATCCCTACAGTTTCCTAGGGTGTGTTCACTTTTCCTTATGCTCCTGGCAGAAAAAGAGGGGTGACGCAGCTGTGCAAAGGGTCTAGATACAGACATAATCATGGCTGGAAAGAGGGGAATCCTTGTCTTTGCGCACAGCAGCTTTCACTCGAACAGGCAGCACTTGCCTATGCTGCTGGTGCAGCTTCCTGGGGCAGAGCTCCCTATTCCATGCAAGCAACAGGCACAGTCTCTGGAGGTGCCACACTTGCTCCTCCGAGGATAAGGCAATATCTGTCCTCTCCAATTGCAGTGAACTTTTATTGGCAATCACAGCGCTTGTGTTCGGCAGAGGTGTCTGTCTGAATCTGTGTAACTCCCAGGGGGCCGATGTCTCTCTCCCCCCCCCATAACTTAAAGAGAGCCTGTGCCTGTTTCCAGTTTATCACGATCCTCTGCCTTGGGACTGACACTGCAAGATCTATTAATTCCTTATTGCTTTGAGTTTTAACTGAAGACCCTCTCGTAACCCACTCATAACCTTCATGGGAGAGTGGAGTATCCTTGCCAATTATCTCAGAGATAGCTTTATAAACTCATTCCCTCCAAATACGTTTTACAGCGGGAATAACTCACACGAAAAAAGATTCACCTTCCTTTCAGCAATGTCACTGGAGTCACAGCACAGGCAGAATAAGCTGGAGCACTAACAGGAGTCCTATGAAACCACACGCGCTCCCTCCTCGCTCCTCGCTCCCCCTCCGCCGCCCTCCCGACAGCCAGAGCTCCCAGTCACATCTCAAGCAAAAGAATCTACATTTCTAAGTCCCCGTGCCCTTTGACACAGTCAATTTGTCCTTACCTCCCTTCAGAACAAAAATAAATGGGAGACTTCTTCATTATCTTCCAAATGAGATGTGAAACCGAGGTCCTGACCACTTGCGATCATTAGAGAAATCCCATGGCACTTCTTGCAAGAGCAAGACCATTAGCCCTGATGTCCTGGCAGAACTCCAGTTTGGGTGATTATAATTACATTTTGCCTGCTTTTGTAACTTCAAAGGGATAATACCCATTCCCTCCCTTGCTGTCCCAGCCTGTCGTGCAGGGCCATGCACCCTCACCCATGTGTTGGGGGTTCCTCTGCAAGGGCAGGTTCAATATGGCCTTGATGGGCCCGGACAGCCTCTGGGAGAGACAGGTCATGGGCTGCTGCTTTTCCAGCTCCATTTGCTTTTCTGGGACTCTAGAAAGTGCATCGTGTGTCTGTGCCAGAAGGCACCAGTCTGTGCGCTGGCTGCATCCCCAGTAACTGCTCGCTTGCTACAAAAAGCCCCCTTGGGTGACTCGCTGGTATCTCACTGTTTTCTTGCTCCTGGACATGGCTCTGCTATAAAAATCTTCCAATGTGCAATCTTAGTCTTCCATTCAGCCCACGACCACTTATATTATGACTATTCACTATGAGGATGCTGAGGTGCTGATGTATGGATCCTTTGCTGTCGCTGCAAATGCTCTCAGTTTTAATTGCAAGGAGGATCTCTCAAGGCAGGCTCAGCAGCAGGTTTCACAAGGAAAGGGACTGTCTCTTCTTCCAAGAGGCAAAGGGATGGCTTTAGAATATCAACCTACTTGTTGGTTTGTGCTATTCCACAAACGGCTTTATTGAACTTCAGCAGGGTCATGATCCTACTGGCATCATGGAGACATGGTGGGATGCCTCCTGTAACTGGAATGTTGGTATGGAAGGATGCCATTCACAGGTTGCCCAGAGAAGCTGTGGCTGCCCCATCCCTGGCAGTGCTCAAGGCCAGGTTGGACACAGGGGCTTGGAGCAAGCTGCTCCAGGGGAAGGGGTCCCTGCCTGTGGCAGGGGTTGGAGCTGGAGGGGCTTTAAGGTCCCTTCCAACCCAAACCATTTTAGGAGTCTACGATAGTTTGGATTTAATGCAGACTGAGTCACAGTGGTCTCTCCAAATCAGTGTCGATCAAAACATACATGTGAGGGACGGGAAGAGCTGGTGCTGTGGCTGCAGTGCAAAGCTTGGGGCTGTGGGTCTGCTGCCCTGTGGACGTACTGGAAGCCACCCAGCTCTTTGAGACCCTTCTGATTTTCATGTTAAATACAGAGTTTTGGTCTGAGTTCATTTGGTCGGAGGCCCTGGCTCCTTTTGCCGGTGTTTATTTTCCTGTTTGGCTGCCTCAGTATGTGTTTCATTTCCTTGGCTCCTTCAGCATTTCTTTGAAGTCTGATTACAGCAAATACACAAACTGCTATTCCTAGTGGGAAATTCCTCCTGCAAACGCACCGGTGCCAGCCTGGCTCTGCAGCAGCCAGCACAGCTTGTCCAGAGGAGTGGGCTAGGGGGGTTTGTTGCTGCCACCTCCATAGGAGCCGTGCACCAGCCAGGATCCGCAATGCCCATTCCCAGTGGCATCATGCGTGGATTCCCATGCTGAGCTGAGCCCTGCCTGCACCCCATAGGTCTTCCCGACTGCATTGTCTTTGCCATTGAGCAATGCGGGCACAAGCAGTGGAGCCAGGGCAGAGCTCCCTGGCTCAGAGCTGGCTCCGTCTGCACCGTTCTGCATAGGCTGGCGAAGAGCAGCTCACAGTGGCTGCATCCCTGCAGAAGATGAGCAAGCATTTCTGGTGAGGGCTGCCTCTCCCCTCTGCTCGTTTGGGAGGCTCCATGCATCCGGAGGCTGCATCCCAGGCAGCCACGGGGAGGGTGAGTGTGCAAAGTCAGGAGGAATCCTTCACCGGGCTCGGAAAGCCTCTGCTCACGTTGTGCATAAACACATCCTGGCATTATTTCACCCCGCTGCATCCTGGAGCAGCCAAACACTGCGACACAGAAACTTGTAGAAACAAAAGGTGACTCTCCCTAAGCCAAGTGCCACTGGAAAGGGCTCAGGCTGCACTAAGCTCTCACTCCCTTGTCTCTATTCGTAATTAAGCTTTGCGTTAATAGCCGATGAAATTAATGCTCAAAGCTCATCCCCTATTAACCGGGAGGGGGGTTGCTGTTGTGCGTATGTGTTTAAAGCAGAGTTGTACCTGCTGATCTTGATGAATGGGTCATTTGTGCTCTGAGTTTTCTCTGGAAATGAGAGGCAGAGTACAGAGCCCCGGTGCTGATAAGGGATGCTGTTATTCTGTGCTCTGTAGCCATTTCTCCAGGAAGCCGTTGCTTCATTTGTATTGCTTTTTTAACCTTATATGCTCAGTGGGCCCAGGCAAGGCTTCTTTCTTCTTGAATTAAATGTAATCAGGCTGAGCAGTGAGGAAGAAATGATGAATGAGGACATCATTTTGGAAAACACATATCTCCTGACTGCTTATCTCAATGACATAAGAGGACTTGAATACAGTATGGAAAATAAATGCAGATGGGGGCTCAGCATATCATGCTGGAGAATAATAGCTCAGAGGGCTAGACCTGGCCAGGAACTATTTGTTATTTAGAGCATTGCTGGTGTAATTTATAAAGGTTAATCATCAAAACTTTACTTCTCCTAGAGGAAAATGGCCAAAGAGCTCTGGCATTTGTCCTGTTTGCGGCACCATGGCAATGAGAGAAGCAACACTGCAGGGAAAGGCAGTGCCTATGCTGACCCATCCAAGAGGGCATCACCGTCCTTCCTATCCACAACCAGATCCAGTTCTGGCGGACCCACAGTGAGAGAGCTTTAGGGGCAAGGACGGGTGGCAGAACTGTTGTCCTTCAGGGAGGGCACTGAATAAAGTCTCCCTGCCTCGCAAGGAGCTCATCTCCTGGCCACCCTCCTGGGCTGACAACAGCAACTTGGAGCCTGTTGCAGCGCATGGAGGCTCTAGAGGGCAAGAGGGAAAAGGGACTCCAAGGAAAACATCCTGGAGGGGAGTCATGGTGAGGGTGTCACCATTTCACTTCTAGCCCAGGTTCATTCATTAATGGCCCCATAAATAAAGAGGAGAAGAAAGCAGGAATACTCACCAAAGAATTTGCTTTTCAAGCACTCCAATGTGCTGCTCAAGTTATTTCTTTGTGATGTGACTCCCTCTAGATAGACTAAATCTGATAAAGTCTGGCCACACAGAGCTAAAATAGCATCTGGGGCGGCTTGTTCAGCACAGGGCAGTGTGACATTACGGAAACAGCCCCATTTTCATCTGGAGCAGAACAGGCCACTCAGCCATGAAAAAGAAGGGGCTTTTCCCCCCTGGTAACACGACTTCCATAAGCGCCTTTGCAAATCCAAGCCATCAAGTTGCGGCTGTGTTCTGGTGGGGGCACGCTGCTTATAGCACAAGAACAAGGCGTACGCACATCCCAGACCAAGTCTCATTAAGGGAGTAATAAAGAAGGTAAATAAAGATGGCAGAAAAGTCAGCGTGCAGAAAATAAAGGGCCCAGCTCAAGCCATGCTCAACCCCGACAACCCTCAGGCTGTGAATACCTGAACTTTGATTCTGGAGACAGGCTTCAGTGCTAACTGAAAACTGCTTATGGATGCAACACGGTGCAGTTCATTTCACCTCCATGTCAAGAGTGTTTCACTGCAGAAAAGGCCTCCAACATCCTGGGAATCCCGGCCCACGCACCAGTGCAGTAAATCAGCTTTACACATTACAGGTCACTGCCCAGGGAGCAGCCAGATTCTTCACAGAGCCAAGGGAAACAGCCAGTATTGCATTACACAGATGCAGGGGAAGAAGAGCGGTGGTTAGCAGTTTGAGTTGTAAATGAATTTAATTGAAGCAGATATTAATTAGTGTCTCTGCTTATTGGCATTGCTGTAAGAGCTCCCATTCATTCACAAAGTGGCTGTTTCGCCTTGCTTGTGAAATCCAGGTATCAGGGCAGTGCGGGTCCTGGGATGCAGCCCTGCCCTGGGAGCACTCCTCACACCACTGGCACAAATGCAGTTTCTGGGAAGAGGGTGAAAGCAGC
Organism: Lathamus discolor; assembly: GCF_037157495.1. Taxonomy (NCBI): domain Eukaryota; kingdom Metazoa; phylum Chordata; class Aves; order Psittaciformes; family Psittacidae; genus Lathamus; species Lathamus discolor. The sequence goes on from NC_088892.1 coordinate 22,031,088, forward strand.
AAAACCCCCATTAGATTTATGGTTTAATTCTTGTTGCTGACATCCCCCGTTCCTAGGAGGCATAATTTAGACAAACCCCAGCCTGGGGGATATCTTGTATTTCCCTGTGTTGCTATGGGGCCCCTGCACTCCAAATACTGAGAGCACCTGGGTGTAAAGCACTGTTCTGGTCACGGGTAGCCTTCGAGCAGCACACGGCTTGGGTTCTGCCAGGAAACAGGGAGTGGGATGGGGTAAAGCTGGGGAAGGATTCGGAAGCGCTTCCGTCCATGGCAGCAAGCAGCAGCATCCTTCTGGAGCAGGCAGGCACCTGGAGCACTCCCGGCTGCAGCCCGGAATGGAGGACTGGAGGATTTAGCTCGGAAAGCCTGCGGGTCCCTGCGGGATGGATGCTTAGGCTCACTGCAAAATGATGGATCAGGGTTTAACGAGGCAAACTGAGAACTGGGACTGAACTGGTTTCGGAAATCCTTCAATGGCCTCCTTCCCAAAAATGACAACTTTCCTTTTGATATCTCTTTCCTCTCCTTTTCTTTTCATAATTTCACTTCTAAGCGTGTGATTTCCAATTTTTCTCAGGCCTCCCCTAGTTTCTGATTTACTTTGGCAATTACCTCTAAGCAGGAGTGCAGTGCCATGAACCCGAGGTGGTGTTCTGCCTGCTGGAAAGCCACTAAATCTTGGAAACGAACTATGGAATCTAAACCCAGAACAGAAACAGTGGCCGGAGCAACACTTCCTCAGGAAAGAGGCGGTGGAAACCTGAAACACAATGAGCTCGCTGCCGCTAAGGTGATGTGCGGCAAAGGAGAGGGTAGCGCACGGGATGCTCCCATTCTGCTGCGCTGGGCTTGGCGGTGGCACGGGGGCTGCCAGCACTGGGATTCAGCCTATGCATGGAGCTTCCCTGAGAAAGGTACTGCCCTCTTCCTCCTTCTCTTTCCATTTGTAAACCTGGAACAGAGATAGCATCTGCAAATCGAAGGGATGCTTTTTGTCAATCCTTACTTTGAAGACCGCCATGCGATGATCTCAGGGATCACACAATAAATGGCAAAGTGTTGTATGTGACGAAGGGAACCTCTGCCTTGTGAAACAAACCTTTTCAGAAGTGCCATAGAAACCTGTCAACTGCTCACCCTTCAAAGGCGGCTGCTGCGTAGGCCAAGGGCTCCTCGCTTGCGTGCAGAACAAAAACAAGGTCTGCAAGGTAAGAAAGTGTGAAGGGGAAATAGTCTTCCCCTCCATATTTGCATACTGGTCTTTAAATTGCATCACATAAATCAGCCCCACCAAGCAAATGTGGAGTGTTCTGAAATATTGTATTTGCTCTGGATCAGTTCACAACCAGATTGCTTTTATTTTGTTTCGTAAGAAGTTGAGATTGGAGATGTATGGACATGTTACTCTTTATGTTTGCATCTGCTACCCTGGCAGGAGAAAAATGGTTGCTTGGGTTTTGCGAACATCCTCCAATTATTTTCCTAAAATGGTTTGGATGAAATACTGTTGATTCCTACAATTAGCTGAAATAATAAACTGGCGAGAGTTTGTTTTAGTTTCCTTTTGGAAGGAAAAATACTGCAATGAACTCAACACCCTACAGTGCAGTTGGCATGAACCATAATGCTGTGATGTGAACAACTTGGGGTACATCACAGACTGCACCCAGTCCTGGTGGTTGTCTTGCCTGGAGGCACCTGCATTCCTAGTGCTCTGTCTCCTCCATGGCCATAGGTCTTGCATTCAGCACTTGCAAAGGCAGTGCAAAAGGGATGTTTCCAAGGAGGCAATGGGAGCTGCAGAAGAGCATGATTCTTCAAATGTGCACGCTCCTAACATGCCAGAGGAGCCAGCTTGGGTTCACCTCCTCCTTTCCTTACCTTACCAGGATCGTTATCCAGACAGACTGAAAGCTTCCTTCAGTGAATGCCAAAGGACAACCCTTGATGCACACAAGCAGAAAGGAGCGATGCTCCCAGTGCGCAGCCACTCATGGGCAAGAGGGCACTGCAGCAGCCCCAGTGCCAGAAATTCCTGACATTATGGTGGGCAGCGCTCCTTAATCCTTCTTTCAGCCCTTGAAGGGATTTGGTGATTTTAGCACTCTCCTCAGGAGGTGTAGATTTGGGTCTGTTCCTCGGGGCGCCTGCAGCATCGCTGGTTCTGGGGAATGAACCTGTGACACACACAAACCTCTTCTGCTTCCATTGCCCGTGTTTAATAAAAGAAAGGAAGCAACAGCCCAAGTGAAAAATGCTGCAGGCTACTAAAATCATCTAATTTTGCTTTGGAGAAGATGTGTGGGGTTTTTAAGCACTTTTAAACCTGACAGCACCAGATTTCATCTTTGACCTGCCTTCCTTCCCAGCCCTCAGCACCCCCTCCCTGTGCACTAACCTCTGCTCCTCCACCCTGCATGAGCTGTGCACGCTCAGATAGTGGATCAATCACCATAATAGCTGTTGTCTTCCAGGTTTATTAATGCTTTCCAACCGAATTCCTGTTTTCTTGCTAATAACCCTGCCAGTGGAACACTTCCGTGGACACGCAATTATTCATGTGGCAAACTTGCCACCCCAATGCTGGCGGGTAATTAGGAAGCTTTGCATCCAACTGGAAGCAAGTCATTTTTAACCTCTGCAATAGGCTTCAAGCTGGGAATATTTCACTGCAGGACTGTCTTCACTGCAAGCAGTGCTTAGGAAGGAAAGGCAGCTGATCCCTATGAAGAGAATGAGAGGAGCACAGATGCTACCTATAGGGATTCACTTGGCCCCACAGTTCATATAAGCAGGCTTATCCCTGCACTTGCAGAGTGAAAATGGAAGGAGAAGAGGTTCTGAAATAAAGGGACAGCCAGAGGTTGGGAGTTTGCTTGGCTGCTGCTGATAGGGGCAAGGAAAAGCACTGTAGAAAGAGGTATGTCTTGGTGTTGGAGCAATGGTTTTTCTATGGTGCTTGTGTGGGTTGGGATTATTTCTTTCTCTTTGAGCAATAGTGGGCTGGGCAAAGCCATGACAGAAATGCTTTAGCAGCAGTGATGAGGAGTTCAGCTATGGAGAAAGCCAGGCTGGGTTTATTTATGCTCTTCTTGTTGAAGCAAAGCTGTGGGTATCACTCCACTAGCTCCGCTAATAGCTGCTATCTGTCCCCAGCAGTTCTCTCTAGTTTTTGGTAGATAGGCAATGCTCAGGGTTAGATACAACTGCTGGGCACAGCTCCAGTTCCCTGTGGCAGAGATAGACATAGGGCTGTATATGGACTGAAGACAGTATGTGGTCTTTTTTTGTTGCTGGGCTTTGTCGTTTTAGTGTGTATTATGTTTGGCAGTCAGAATAGTTGGCCAAGCTGGGAGTCATCTGCTTCAAAAGAGTGCAACTTGGCAGCTCTGTTTTATCCTTTCCTGATTCATGTTGGTGGAAGCTAAAATTTCAGAAGCTTAAAAATGAAAAGGAAGAGTCTTCTCGCTGTAAAGTATGGGTTTAACTTGTGGCTTTCCCTCTTCTTCCTTATGCTTTCTTTATTGGTCCCAGGCACGATAACAGAGCTATCCATACAGGCAGCGGCAGTGATTTTATGCTGACTGTAAAACTACCCTGAACTATTCCCTCTGCAAAAGCCAGCACCTCTCTCAAACGCAGCATTGCTGGGGCCAGCGTATTACTCTTTGACACAACTGAATATGGAAAAGAATGCAAAACACACTGAAGAAGCAGAGCCTGTCAGTCATTCCTCAGCAGCAGTCAGCACTGGGAAGGATGGGTGCAGAAGTCAAACGTGGCCATTTTCCTCCAGCCACTTTCATGCCTAGCTTAGAGGTAACTCCCCAGGAGGTGGGATGCATCCTGTTCTCTGGGATGTACCCGAGATGCCTGTGGCTTTGCAGCTGAGTGGATGTGCTACTCTGCCGCAGTACAGAGCAAGGCCATCGCCAGCATGTGCTTGACAAGAGGCTGGGGCATGATGCAGAGGAAGTTCCCCAAGCCCTTCTAGGGCCCCTCACCAGCAGTGGGATGCCCTTAGACTGCAGGAGCTGAGGGCAGGGTTATCCTTGGGGAGCCAGGCATTCCTGGTGCAACACTGCATCCCTGACTGCGGCTTCTGCAGGACCTGAGTGTGCTGGACCTCGCTCCACATGAGGATTTAGGGGGTGGTGGCTTCTTTGTCTCTCCATAGGAAGGGCTGACACTGAGCCAGTTGTGCTGTGGCAAGCAAACGGTTTCCACCTTTCTGCCCCAAGCATGTGTCGCACCAGAAAGCTCTCGCAGGGCTGCAATGACCCTACCAGCACCCTCTTCCTCATCCATCTCCCCCAGTGTGAGCAATGCACGATGAATGCATCACCCGGCACACATGGGTATAATCCTGACTGTTCCACAGTGCTCATCAATCCACTGGAGTCATTTTAGACTGCTTTAATTCTATTTGTTTCATTAGGCTGTTACGGCTCTCCTCAGACGCAGTGCTAATTAACTCAATCCCATCCTAGCAAGTCCTGGCTCCCTCATCATCTCCAGGGTTTCCAGTCCAGGGAATTGTAACAGCTCCTTTATCCCAGGGGGTTTAAATGGATGCTTTTCTGTGATGGAGCTATAGGCTCATGATTGCAGAGGTGCATTCAAGTCTCTAATTCAGTGTGCAGCATTGAAAATTGTAGAGATTTTAAATAATTCATCACTGGGCTTCAATATATTTAGCCATTCAAATTGGGAATCTGGGATACTGTTCTGCAGAGAGCGAGTGTGTGCCATGGTCAGAGGTTAGCTCTGCCCGTGTCTATGCAGAGGAGTTCGGACAAATTAAGTCGGAGGAAGTGACTGGCAACAAAAGATACAGGAAAATCTGACAAATAATAATGCTGTGAGAGCCTCCACGCAGCTGTGGGCTGGGTGATGCTGGTACATGGTCCAGCAGGATGCAGGCTGGGAGACTGAATTAGCAAGAAGCATCACCTAGGGATTGTATGGTTAGAGCCAAACGCCTGGTCAAGGTAACGTCTGTGGGCTCGAACCCATGAGCTACCAGTGCCTGGGGACTGTCTCCATCTGTTGCTCCCTGTTCTGTGTGTGGATTGCAAACTACTGCATGCAGTGAGATGCGCTTGTTCTTTGTTGTGTCCTGCTGGTGACTATGACACACTCGCACCCATTAGCAGACATAGCAGCAGTGGTGGACTCTGTCACAGCTGGTAGAGACCCGAGGTTCAGAAGGTTCCCAAACCCACTGCAGTGGTGCTGAGTCCCACTGCAAAAGGGGCGGTGGTTTAGAGATATGGACCCATAGCCCCATTTTACAGCTGCGCAGCTTCTGATCAGGACCTGCCTCTCCCTCTTTCTTGACCCAAAGGCAGACCTTGAGAAGATGCTCCAGCAGTGGGGAACTGGGAGGGAGCTACACGCAGAATCCACAGGCGATGGTCTCTGCTCAGTGTGTTGAAAGCTATCCCAGCCACAAAGTACACTGGAACCTTTCTTCCAAGTTATTTATCTAAGTAATAGATAGGCTATTTATGGGAAATGCTGCTGTTCAGGAGGGGGTTGATTCTGCAGGGTCTCAACACCTATTCACCTCCACAGGAGCAGGAAGCACTCAGAACCTCTCCTAAAACCCCCGCGCATTGCACAGGGTGGAAACCTTTTCTGTCCCTCTTAGTTTTATGCATTATAGTCACATTATAAAGAAGTCCTGCAGAACATTCAATTACTTACTGCACAATTATAATCATATTTGTATATCTATAAGTAGGTCACCATTCTCTTAGGTTAATCAATTATAATGGCATTCACACCGGTTTCTCTCATAAATCACTGGCTTTTAGTGTATCCAGTGAGATAATGGAGGAAAACCATCTAATTTGGGTATAACCAGAATGAAATGGGAACGTGCATAATTTGCTCCTACAAAGTGTATCTAATGTTCTCTACATCTGTATTTATTTGTGCTGTTTCATGCTGCATGTTGCCTAAGAGGCAAAAAAAAAAAACACACAGAGGTTGCTGCACTTGAAACTAAATGACCCGGAGTAATACAATTTATCGGCATTTATTTTGCATTGTTCATCATGGCAGATATTTTAATAACCCACTTCTGATGGCTGATGCACTGATTACCAATCACACAGAAATTTGAGGCCCAACAGCAAGACTGTTTGGTGTGCCGCAGGACTGTTAGGGAGAGCTGTTTTGCCATGTAAAGCAAGCAGTTAAGTGGAGATGGAGGACTTTGCTCAGGCTGGAGGCTGCAAAAGCTCTAGGACATAGCTGGATGCCACCAAATCATGAACATCTGCTGAGCAACTGCCAGTGTTGCTGCTTTAATGCCTACATTAAAGGCACTTCTGCAGCTTTCAGGTAACTCGGTGAATGGGATAAATCATAATAGAAAGGCTCCTCTTTTCTGCCCACTGGGTGCCATAGTGATGCTGTCAGAGATGTGTGGAAGATCCCTGTGTCAGCTTCAGAGGTGGCCTGGGGCTGGCTCCAGGGGAGTGGGATGTATGTGGGAAAGCACAGAGCAAGACCTAGACCTGTGCTACCAGGTCTGGCTCATCCCAGTTTAACTGGAGAAATTGCAGAGGAGGGATATGGAGAAGTTCAGGGGCTTGGGCTGCCTGCCCTGCAAGGCTTTGGCTGATGGGCCTGTGAATCAGCCAGTGCGCAAAGTAACCCCAGAGAGGGCTGCTAGGAACCCCCTTGTGCAGAGTTACTGAATCCTCTGGACATGAATTATTGTTTAGAGCTATTCAGCCTGGAGAAGAGAAGCTGCGTGGAGACCTCAGAGCAGCTTCCAGGGTCTGAAGGGGGCTACAAGGATGCTGGAGAGGGGCTCTCCATCAGGGACTGTAGTGATAGGACAGGGGGTGATGGGTTCAAACTGAAACGGGGGAAGCTCAGGTTGGAGATAAGGAAGAAGTTCTTTACTGTGAAGGTGGCGAGGTGCTGGCACAGGTCCTGCAGGGACGTGGAGCTCTCACCAAGGCAGTGAGCCATATGGTGGGTACAGCACACCCAAAGCTCAGCCTGGCTCCAGAGCAGAGCTGCTCCAGCCCTCGCAGCATCCCCATGGCCTCCTCTGGCCTCGCTCCAGCAGCTCCACGTCCCTCCTGTGCTGCTGCCCCAGAGCTGGATCAGGGCTGCAGGGGGGGTCTCCCCATTGCACAGCAGAGGGCTGGCAGTGAGATGCTGTTTTGGCAGCATCCCTCGTGCCCCCCCCTGCTCAGTGTGGGTCACAGGAAGGGCCAGCACAACCTCAGCTGCTCGGCTCCTCTCCAGAGAAGCATTTGTGAGGATTTATGTGTGTCAGGCTCCTGTTTTAGGAGGGAAACGTGTCAGTAGATCATAAATGTTGCAAGTGATTTACGTTGGCTGGTTTGGGTACCTCAGCCCCAGGAGCAGGCAAATTGTGGGTTTTCGGTTTTATTTACACTTTCAGGGAATTTAGTGTCCTTGGAAAGCACGGGGCCTGTATCCCAGAGGGAAGCTGACTCCCGGTGGGATGGATAACCCCAGGCAGCTCCCCCTCACAGGGTGCTGTGGGAGGTGTTGAAAACCAACTTATTTCTTAGGTGATTTTATATCTGAGTAGATGGTTTTAATCCATTTCTCTTTGCACGGGAGTTGGGAAGGCCAACACGCCTGCAGTGACGGCAGGGAGCACAATAGAGGGTTTAGCCGAGTTTTAGGTATGCAGAAGAGTTCAATTAATTAACAGTAATCCCTTTAAAACGTATGGCAGAGCAATACCAGTGCAGTCTATCCAAAGGTTTTGGGGACTTAATAAAGACCTGGGAGTCATTCATAACGTAATAACCCATGGTTAAGCTGATGGTATCAGCCAGTTGGTGGGTAGAGTTTGGATTTTGCAAAGAGGATCCTTTGTGTTTCCTGTGTGGAGTCGTTCTGCACTGGTCTCTACAAGAGGTGCTTATAGTCCCTGAAATGCCCATGTGGATCACGGGTGTAATCACTATTATTGTATTATAATGCCTACAGGCTTAGAGCAGGTACAGTTGCAAGGGACAATTGAGTGCTTTGAGAACAGATAGTTAACTCTTAGCTTATAAGCACCTATCTAAGCTCTGTTCCATTAATGAAACACGATTGAAGCAAAAGGGATTGGTACCAACCAAAGCACTGCACTTTAAGCTCCTCTAATTATGCAATAAGATAATGTCCACCAGAAATAATTTTTTAATTAGCTCAATTTAGGAATAGAGGAAAAAAAAAGCATTAGATTTCTAGTTCTGGAACACCTAAAATGACCTCAAGGCAGGGGGGGGAGTGAAAATCAATTGAATGCGGTGCGTGTCCTCACGTCTGCTCTTCCTTGTGGGACGTCAGCAAATCCCTGTGGGTTTGGGCTCCTGGATTTGCTGGCAAGAGGTGGTTTGGGGGGCTCTGGGTGCAGGGGGCACTGCACAGGGGTGCTTGGTTCTCCCTACCACGCATTTCCAGCCCCAACTGTCTGCAGTCTCTCCGGCTCCACTGTCAGGAGGTGGAAACATGCTGGCTAGAATAGGGACCTTTGTTCTGTTTCGGTTTGTTTTCCTCTTTTCCCTATTCATACATGTAAAGGCCAAACCAGACCATTAAGTCCAACTAATCCTACATCCTGCATGACAAAGGCCATCCCGCCCATCCCCTAATTCCTCAATGCCATGGCTGACCATGACTGTGCCATTATATCCCCTCCTGTAAACGCGCTGAGAGCCTCTGTGTGCTCCAGACACAGAGCAGGACCCCACTGGAAACCCCCAGCCTTGATTTAAAGACTGAGCAGTGGATGATTTATCACATCCCTCATGAAACCACTCCAATGCATAATTACGCTTACAGTAAGTAATGACTTATAAGTCATTTGGGCTGAAAGCATGGGGAGCCGTACGCAAAGCGCCCGGTGTACAGCTGTGTTGGGTTATGGGGCAAGGGATCCAACACATTGCTTTAATGTCTTTTCAGGGAAGAACCAAGGATATCTGAACCATTTGCACAATGTAGAAGCTCTCCAGCCCTTGTCTGGAAAAGGCTGGAGGTTTGCTGGGGAAGCTTTGCAGAGAGGGAGCACTAAAGAAAAGAGGGGTTTACAATGCAAGGTTGAATGGGAAACTTTTATTGGAGGGGCTTGGCCAGCTCCTAATCCCATGGGGGAAAGGAGGAGGAATTTGAATGTGGTGTTTTTCCCTTTTGGAAGGTCAAAGTCATTCCATGCAGTTGCAAAGCAACATAAGCGACATACACTTATTCCTCTTTGGTGGCTGTCAAAAGTGGAGGAGTTTTGTAGTCCCAAGCAGTACATTTCATCAAAGCCCTGCAGGTAAAAATGATCTGCTGGCTTGAAATGTATCTTAATGAGCAGAATGCAGCCAACGGAACAGGGTGCAGCTGAAAGTGACAGATGGGATCATTTAAAGTTTGATTCTTTGCATGAAAGAAAACAGTATTTGTTTTTTCCCTAAGTTCTTTTTCCTGTGGTTGTTGGTGTTCTGCACAGTGTCACAGCCTCCCATTGGCAGTCCCTGGTCTCCGGCAGGTTAACTTAGCCAGAGTCTCTCAAATGCAGAGTTAGAGGTTGCTCCTGGAACTCCTCAGCTCATATAAACCCATGGAGCTCATCCAACAGCCCGTGGCAAGTAGAGAGTGTCTCCTTGGCCAAGAGACCTTTTGATAGATAAGGACTGCAAGCTAAGACATGACCGTTTATAACCCAACAGTGCTTTAAGCTTTTAGTTATTGGAGAGTGATGGTGGATTGTTCCCGAAGATGTGTAATGTGTTGGGAAGTGCTTTTTGGTGAGGCAGGGTGAGTAACCCTGGGTTAAATCCCAGACAGGTTCAAGCAGAACCTGTCCTGCATCAGGGTTCCCCATAGGGATGGCTGCAGCAGACTCTGCTTTGGGAGCTCTGTCTCTAAGGCTGGACCCTAAGCCTGAAGCTGCCAAGGGCCAGCCCTCTAAAAATGCAATCAGGCATCAGTCAGGCAGGTTGGGAGAGTGTTTGAAATGTTTGTTCCAGAGTGTTTTCAGACACAACTGCAGGAATTTATCACTGCTGTATCACTTGGGACCGAGGCAAGTCCATAAAAGCTCTATGCAGTTGGAGGATGCATTTCCCTATAGGAGATCTGCTGAATTTTGATGCTGAGAGGTGTCCTTAATGTGTAGGACCATATTGTTATGTGCTGCTTATCTTTAACAGGGGAAGATGAGCAGGAAAAGGAGTGCAATCAGCCCTGTGCATTAAACCAGCTGTCATTGCTGCAGTAAAAATGACCTGTGCAAAGAGAGGGTAATCTGGTGGATGTGCCACATCTAGGTACAAGAGTGTACAGACCACAGCAGTGGACCCTGCCACCCGTGCCGGGGCAGGAACAGAAGCATTAACCCTCCCTCCTCTACCCACTTGTTTTCTGATGAGATCCATTAGCAGTTAACAAAGGTTCAAGACACAAAAGGGATGATCTGTAGGTTCTCTTGTTTAAGCAGTGTTGGACTGGATTTTACCTTCTAAACAGCAAATGTTGCGCTGCACAGCCCTTAGCTGGAGGACGAAGAGCTCGCGCTAGCATCAGATCATAGAATCCCATCCTGGTTTGGGTTGGAAGGGAATTTAAAGCTCCTCCAGTTCCAACCCCTGCCACGGGCAGGGACCCCTTCCCCTGGAGCAGCTTGCTCCAAGCCCCTGTGTCCAACCTGGCCTTGAGCACTGCCAGGGATGGGGCAGCCACAGCTTCTCTGGGCACCCTGTGCCAGCGCCTCAGCACCCTCACAGGGAAGAGCTTCTGCCTTATATCTAACCTGAATTTCCCCTGTTTCAGTTTAAAAACCCATCACCCCTGCTATAGTCCCTGATAAAGAGTCCCTCTCTGGTACCCAAATCCACCCATTAGATGGGTGAGGAGAAACTGAGGCTGTGGTGGGGCTGCTGCTGGTCCCCAGCCATCCCTTCCAGGCTTCTGCAGCATCCTAAACCTACTCTAAAGCAGTGAGCAGGAGGCTCGGACAACAGTGAGGCCAGTCCATGCTGCTCAGCCCTTCCTGGCCGAAGCGATGCTCTCATCACAGTGTGGGTATCCCTAAATCCACCTCTCTTGTTCAAGGCAAGGATGGATCCAGACAGGAAACGTGAAGTGCATGTGCACTCCCTGCCACGCAGCTCGGTGTCAGCTGGGAAGAGAAGAAAGGGATTGCAAGGAATTTCTTCAGCTGTATTCCAGCAGCGGATTAAAATAGCTGCTACTATTTTAATCTGGCGAAGTGGCAGCTAAGGCACATGCAGGACTGGCAGCATCTCCCACTAAGCTGGGATTCAACGAGCAGCCTGTGCAAATGGTAATGCAAATGCTGGGCTGGCCCCCAGCCCTGGCCCCCACACCAAGTCACCCCACGGCTAGAATTTAGGATGAGGAGATATAAAATCATACTGCCCTGTTCTTCTTTTACTCATGGTGAAGGGGTGTAAATGCTGTTTCACTGGATGGCAAGATCGCTCCCTGAGGATCCATCAGCCCCTGTGCTCAGGAGGCAGTGGGAAGAAGCTGCTCTCAGAGCTTCTCTTATTATTATTATTGTTATTATTATTATTACTATTATTATTGCTATTATTATGTTTCTTTTTGCTTCATCTTCATTTCTTTTCATTCATTTTATAAAACGAGGTAATTGCAGAAACTCATCTGTGGAAATTTAAGACCTTTTTGTGTGATGTTCTGGGTTTTCTCCTGCATCTGATCCCCTCTCGCACAGGTGAATCCCACAAGACTCTGCTGCCTGAATTCGGCATCTATTTAAATAAGCAAATATTTATACAGCATCCAAGAGGCACTGTGTACACAGGAGGACACCAAAGTAAGTTAAATCGATATTAACTGCTCTAGGATTGAAGAGGGTCCAGGCAAAAGGATGGGACCAGTTTAACAAAATCTATTTAAAACCCAGTGTAATTAAACTGGAATAAGTTCACTGTGAAGGGCAGATTTCACCTCTCAGATTCTTTGAGTGTCTTTGGATGAAATCCCACTGTTTGATCCACACAGGACTACAGGAAACATTATTTTCCTCTTGGTTTTAGGAAGATGCAAAAAAATATTTGTCCTACTCATTTAACAGCCCTTCTCCAGTGTGAAACCACTGCTGAAGACCACTCTATGTTACCGAACTTAGCTTTTTACCTACCTGTAACTGGGCAAACGCTGCAGGCTTTGTTCTAAAGTAGGTCAGATATACCAGGTTTGCGTTGGACATCTTGGAAGCGGACACAAAAAGTACCTTGGACCATATGGCCCACAGACCTGCGCTTTGCTGGCTCACACCCTTTCTAATTCCTCTTAATCTGCTCATAAGCCCCTCCAAAAGGGTGCTTCACACACCTCACCACTAAGCTCTTTCAATGCCTGGTTGCCGTGTGGATCTAATGCCAGATGGCATTAATATACCCATCACTGTAATTATTCAGACAAGCAAACAGGGGCAGGAGCAGTCTCAACTTCTTGCTTTTCCCAGTGATTCAGGGGCATACTTGAAAGGGCCCTTTCATCCCCATGGATGCTGTTCCCTGGAGTTGTCCCAGACTGTCCTCATCAAAAGGGAATTTGATGTTTCAGCAGTTTCTCAGCCAATTTCATGCTGGGATAAGAATCAGTGGTGATGGGACAGTATCATTTATCTCTGATTATTGCCCAGGAGCTTGGTACGCATCCAGATGCCAGCCCCACACTGGGTCCTCCTAGAAAACCTTTCACAGGATTGAGCTCTTTGTGTGAAATGGGAATGCTGCGGATACCTTGTAATCTGAAAGCAAGCCTGCCTTTTGTCTGGCTCCAACTGATGGTGAGCATCCAAGATTTGCTGCAATGAACAGGCTGGTTTCTGATGCCACGTGTTAGGAAGGAGGTGCTTCTGAAAGCTTCTTGCACCATACAAGTACTGAGCAAGTGCCTCCCACCCAGTCCATCATCCCATATGTGATTTCTATGAAGTTTATTTAGCTATCAGTCAGCAGCAAAATGAAACCGGAATGGATTATCTTGCAGCAGATCCCTTGAGTTTCCAGGTATTTGGCTCAAGCTTTGAAATGTTGCCCAGTTTATCACACACACAAAGAGCTTTGGGCAATGTCATATTCAGGAAGGCAAGATCACTCCATCAGTTCAATAGCTGGAAAAACACAGAGGTGCTTTCGGACATCTCAGGCTCTCCTTTATGTTATCCAGGGTGAGACTTTATGCTCCTACCAAGTGCGCTTGGTGTTAGGAATGGGCGGCAGTGATGCCATAGTGACAAGAGGCAAGGCTTTGATGCCCACATTACAAAGAATATGCAAACTTATATAATTCCTTTGATTAGCTGCTCTCTGATATGTCAAGTCCATGAATAATCAAGCCTCATTTTCTAATTAGTTTTACTCATCACCCTGCTGCTCCATGCCTTTGCTCATTTGCATACCCTTTCTCTAGTGAAGGGTCTTATTCTGTGAGGTGCTCGCAGAGCTTCTGCCCCTCTCCCATCATAGCAGTTCTTTGGTCTTTTGCTCTCAGTCCTGCTTCTCCTCCCGTGCAGTGACCAGCCCATTCCTCTATGCTTTTACACTCAGTTTCTAAGCCCTGTTTCCTCAGGGAACTATCAAAGCCCTGGGTTTGCACATGTCTTATGGAAGTGGTACAGTGAGGTCCTTCTGGAACATGGGAGGACAAGGCTGGAGCAGCAGCTCCATCGCTTTGGGGACCCACAATGGGAAGTGTGGTTTTGAATGCTCTGGCCACAAACCCATTCAGCCGAGAGACAACTCCATAAAAGCAAGCTGCAGCAGTTGGGCTGGTGGCAGTTGTGTTCACTCTTGTAATGAATATGCTATTTTCACAAGTCAGGAGGCTTTTCTGTAGTTATTTATCTTCTCCCCCTTCCTGCACAAGTACTATAAGAAGAATCACACTGCGAGGAGATACAGCAAAGGTAATGGCTCATTTGCATTTCTTTTAATCAAGTTATTCTAATTGTGCTATTGTGCAAATATGGTTTCCCCTCTCATTTAAAGAAGATCTCATCCTCCCAGCAGCAGTCAGGGCTAGCCCAGTCCTGGCCAGGGCTGCTACAGCCCACTCCTTTGCCCCTGCCGGTGCTCTGCAGCGCAGCAGACACTGAGAGCTTGCTCTGGTTGAAATGACAAGAAACCTCAACCCTTTCAGTGAGCTGGAGGCGTTAATGCCTTACAAAGCTCAGTTTTACACACTGACAGCCCGCTTACCTCCAAGCTGATGTGTGTTATCTCTTTGATAGGGCTAAGCAGTCACCATTTGCCAGTCAAATGCAGAGGTCAAATTCAGCTGCTGTGGAAACAAAGGTATTCAGAAAACATACAGGGATGTGAGGATCAGTCCTGCACGAAGAGCTAACAATAGTTTCCTAAAGCTGCAAAGCTCAATTTAGGGTCCGAAGCACCAGGCATTGTATTGATCTGCCTCTGGGCAAATACCTGGTGCACACAAACCCCGGCCTTTCTGAATGTTTCAGTGTGAAAATAAGCAGAGTCAGCCCAAGATGAGAACCTGCACCAGCTCAGCTGGACCCTGCTGTCACATCCACAGCAACAGAAGGGGCTGGGACCGGAGATGCTGTGCTGGGGGCGCAGCTGCAGAAGGGGCCAGCTGGTGGGAGGGGATGCTGCTAGGTGGAAGAGGAGCAGTGATTTATACCAATGTGCTCATCCCCTGTGTCAGCGCAGAAGGGTGCTGTGGAATAGGGACTGCGTGTTTGGGGTGTGGGGGATACTCTGTGCTGGGAGGAAGGCAGAGGTTTCGTTGCACTGGCTTTACTCAGTGGTTTCGCTCAACATCTTAACCCAAACCAGCTGCAGTGCCAGCCACCAAAACTTGTCCATGCTGTAAAACCTTAACAGCTCTGTTCTGTCCCACTTTCATCTCATTCGAGGCGACTTTCATTTCTTTAGTGCCTGAGCAAATGTTTTGTGTCCCTGGATGAAAGCCAGGGAGCGTTATTTACATACTGCGGGTGAGAAGGCAGCAGACTGGAGCCCATCACTCATCAGTGAAAGGATGATCATTGTTTAGCCCATTCCAAAATAATGGCTCTGCTGGGAACACCAACCCAGTATGCATCATGTCTTTTATAGTATATATTAATTTAGTGTAGACATTAGGCCATCGTTATTTTCTCCTTTTAATTCCCGTGTATTAGCATTCAGGATCGGTTTTAACCCAGCACACATCTTTGTCATTTCATAATGTAAAATAAATAACGCTGGAGGCAAACATCTCTATTTTTTTTTTTTTATATCAACAACTGTGGGAAAGTGATGGGTATAAAGCACAGAAACATCTTTATAATTTTAAGGCTCGAATTTCAGAACACAGCATTTTCATTAAATGGTGCAATCCATTCATTTTGGAGCTACGGATATAAACAGAGGCAAATTAACTCGGTAGCTCTCATGCCTAGAATCTCTGTGATAAAACTGCCTATTATTGGGAGAGTAAATGTTTACCAAATATTAGAGACAACCCTAAAAAAAACCTAGGAAAGACAGGATATGCTGCTCAAGGATGAAAGCCGTAAAGATATCTCCTCCCAACACAGCATGTACCTGGTGAAATTACTTACAGTGAGAGGAGGAGAAAGAAGCTAAGTCTTTATTCTTTTCCCCTTCTTTTATGATGGATGAAGGTCTAGAAAAGTGTTTTCAAATGATTCTCTTCGCTGTCCGCTGTGCATGTCAGACAATACAGCTCGGGGTGGAATGGCCCATGGCAGGATGCAGCACGCCTGTGGGATGTCTGCAGCTTAGCGCACCATTGAGTGCATCAGTTAAAGCGGGGGCAGCCAAACCCCAACTCCTGCTGCTTTACTCGGAAAGCCAGAAGGACACAACCTGGAGCACTGTGTCCGGCTTGGGATCCTCAGTACCGGAAAGACATGGATCTGTTGGAGAGGGTCCGGAGAAGGGTAACAAAAGTGATCAGGGGGCTGGAGCACCTCTGCTGGGAGGAAAGGCTGAGGGAGTTGGGGCTGTTCAGCTGGAGAACAGAAGACTCTGGGGAGACCTTACTGTGGCCTTTCAATGCTTTAAAGGGACCTATAAGAAAGATGGGGAGAGACTTTTCAGCAGGGCCTGTTGTGACAGGACAAGGGGTGATGGGTTTAAACTAAAAGACGGAGATTTGATCTTAAAGGTCTTTTTCAACCTAATTGATTCTATGATTCAGGCTGGATCATAGGAAAAACTCCTTTACAGCGAGGGTGGTAAAACACTGGCACAGGCTGCCCAGAGAGGTGGTGGATGTGCCATTCCTGGAGACATTCAAGGCCAGGCTGGATGTGTTTCTGGACAACCTGGTCTGGTTGAAGATGTCCCTGCTTATTGCAGGGGGTTGGACCAGATGAGCTTTGAAGCTTCCTTCCAACCCAAACCATTCTGTGATTCTATGACACCAGGGATGGCTGAAAGCCTCCTTTAGTCAGAAACCTCTAATTTGCTTTTCTAAAGTCACTTGCAAGGCTGCATCTCTCCCAGGCACCAACTGTCACAGCATCAGTTGCTCCCAAAGGGAAGAAGGCAAAACCCTGGCTCTCTTGCTGTGCTCTTGCTGGGTGGCACATGGCGAGCACAGCGGGGTGAGCACCAGTGTGACACTGGTGTGCCAGGCCTCATTGACAACACGCCAGGAGCTGGAGGGCTAAATGTAATTTGCATATAAATATACAAATGACTTTAATCAGAGATAAGCCCATAGAGCCCTCGCTATTAGTATTTACAGAACACTTGCACTGTGCAGAGGGGTTTCGAAATATGCTGACAGAGACAGCACATGTGAATCATAGAATTATAAGGGTTGGAAGGGACCTCGAGATCATCCCGTCCAACCCCTGCCAAGGCAGGGCCACCCAGAGCAGGGAGCACAGGAACGTGTCCATGGTGGGTTTGGGATGGCTCCAGAGAGGGAGACTCCACAATCCCCCTGAGCAGCCTGTGCCAGTGCTCTGACACACTCAATGCAAAGAAGTTCTTCCTCGTGATGAGGTGAAACTCGTGGTGTTTTCGTTCATGGCCATTGCTCCTCATCCTGTTGCTGGGCACCGCAGAAGAGTCTGGCACCATCCTCCTGGTACCCACCTTTGAGATACTGATCTGCATGGATGGGATCCCCTCAGTCTGCTCTGCTCCACACTAACCAGGCCCAGCTCCCACCATCTCTCCTCATGAGAGATGCTCCAGGCCCCTGAGCATCTCTACGGCTTCCGCTGGACCCTCTCCAGTAGTTCCTGGTCTTGTCTTGTACTGAGGAGCCCAGAACAGGACACAGTGCTCCACAAGCAGCCCCAGCACAGCTGGGCAAGGCAGGAGGATCACCTCCCTTGCCCTGCTTCCACGCTGCTCCCAATGCACCCCATGCATTTGCCACCCGAATGAACTGAAACCTCTTGGGGTGTCAGGAAAAACACCTGATACACTCAACCCCCCAGACCCGGGTGTTGGCAGGTGTGGAAAGCACAGCTTGGTGCACAGGACATCAGTGACCGCGGACGGTGCCATGGCTGGAGCGTGGCTCAGCACCGCACCCCCGTCCCAGTCCGCGGCTGGAGCGCGGGGCTCTGCAAAGCTGGTTCCGGTCCATGGCTGGAGCACGGGGCTCCGTAGAGCCGGTTCCGGTTCATAAACGCGGGACTCTGCGGAGCCGGTCCCGGTCCATGGCTGGAACGTGGGACTGTGCAGAGACGGTCCCGGTCCCGGTCCCGGTCCCGGTCCCGGTCCCAGTCCCGGTCCCAGTCCCTGGAACGCGCGGCTGTGCAGAACCGGCTCCGGTGCATGGAGCGCGGGGCTGCGCGGCCCCGGTCCCGCACCAGCGCACCCCCACCACGTGCCGCTCCCCCACCGACACCGGAAAAACCCCGGTGTGGGCGTGTCCCGGCGCCGTGGGCGTGTCCGGGGCGTGCCGGCGCGGGGGCTGCCGGGAAGGGCCGGCGGCGGCGGCGGCGGGGCGATGGCGGCGGAGCGCGGCCGGGGCGGTCACCGGCGGCGGCTGTGAGCGGTGGCGGCGATGCGCGGCGCTGCCGGCGAGCATGGAGGACCGGTCCCACAAGGTGCTGCTGGCGCTGGTGATGCTCTTCCTCTTCGCCGTGATTGTGCTGCAGTACGTGTGCCCGGGCACCGAGTGCCAGCTCCTGCGGCTCCGCGCTCTCAGCCCCGCCGCCGCCGCCGACCCGTACCGGGCGGAGGACGAGACGCCGGCGCGGTTTGTTCCCCGTTTCAATTTCTCCGCCGGAGACTTGCTGCGGCGGGTGGACTTCAACATCAAAGGGGACGACCTGATCGTGTTCCTGCACATCCAGAAGACGGGCGGCACCACGTTCGGCCGGCACTTGGTCCGCAACATCCAGCTGGAGCAGCCCTGCGAGTGCCGCGCCGGGCAGAAGAAGTGTACCTGCCACCGGCCCGGCAAGCGGGAGACATGGCTCTTCTCCCGCTTCTCCACCGGCTGGAGCTGCGGGCTGCACGCCGACTGGACCGAGCTCACCAACTGCGTGCCCTCCGTGGTGGACAGCAAGAAGGAGGTGCGGCTCCGGCCCTCCAGGTGAGGCCGTGCGGGGGGGGAGCAGGGCCTTTCCCCCCGCCGTGGACCGTCCCTCCGCTCGCCCTGCGGCGGGGCGGGGGATGGACACGGTGGTGGCGGGGGTGATGCTGCGGTGTGCGGGGCGGGACGTGAGCCCCGCCGGTGCCGGGCTGCAGCGGGGGCGCCGGGAGCTGGGACACCCCCTGCTCTGCGCGACTGAAGAGTTTTAAACGATGTCCCACGGGCACTGCCGGCGGGGAAAGACCGGAGTGACAGAGCCCGGTGACACCGGACAGGCCTGGCAGCCCCGTGGCTCGGGGGCCCCGCTGTGGCTCTTGTCCGGCTCATCCAGAGGCGAGGGTCCCCCCGGACCCCTGCCGTCCCCCCCAGCGCTTCCCCATCTCCGGCAGGTACCGAGCTCCACGGGTGTGCTGCGGGTTAACATTGTTCTTGGGGAGTGTTCACGAGCCGCTGCGTCTTGTTCCACCTGAAGTTTAGCTTACCTTGCGAAGGAAAGGTTAATCCTGTGGCTGAATTCCCTGCCGACATTCGCATTGTCCTTCAGCCCTAACCTTGTTTACTTTGTGTTTGCGTTTGGGGTTGTAGTGACACCGCATCCCTGCACCTTGCTTTTGCAGTCGCTAACCTCACCCGGCCGTAGCTGGGTGGTTGCCTGAATGCTGCCGCTGCCTTCCTAAAGCCCTTTCCCTGGGCAGCCAGGAGCCGCTGGCTCTGCTCCTGGAGCCGTTTCGTTACAGCCTGCCTTCAGTTGGAGCAGAGCGAGCCACTTGTCCGCGGCGTTGCACGCAGAGGTACCCTGCAGCAGAGGTTTAGTGTCTTTTCATACTGCTTCGCTGGGAAATGAGAAACTAGGATATCACTCCTACTGCACCGTTAGACTAATGGCAGGTCCCCTTACAATGAGGGGACTGTGATACATCATGCTATCTGAAGTCAAGTCTAAGCACAGATTCACTTGAAATAGAAAGCAATTTCTTTCTAGAATTCCTTTTATGTAGTGTGACACCACACTGCCATCTAGTAGAAAAATGGTTCTCGTCATTATCTGCCTGTAGCCCAGCAGCCGCTCTTTGAGACTTGGCTATTGTGATTCCTGCTCTTTTGTTTTCCCGACTGCTTTAAGATTTCCTCGTCTCCTTTTTGTGACATCCCATTTGCAAACGTGGGGAAATGATTGCAGCCCCCTTTGGGCCTATTAGCTTCCCGTTTCCAGGCTGCTGAGCCTTGCAGGCTCCGGTGTTTATTTTACCTGTCCTATAAATATGTTGTTTGTCAGCAGAAATGGGAATTGCATAATGTGCGCTCTCTTTGCGGAGCGGCTTCAAGTGATCCTTCTTTCTCTTCCCACAGAGGTGGCCTGGCCTGCAGAGTTGTAGCTGTGGAGCAGGGATTTCTTTCCTTCCTCAGGGACAGGTCATCTGTGCTCAGGTTTAGTTGTGTCTGAAAGAACAGGAGACTCCTTGTCCTGAACCCACCACCTTAGGCAGGAGGGAGCGCCCGGCTTGGAGAGCTGAGGTTTCAGTCTGTAGCTTTCGGCTTTGTGGTTTTTGGTGTGCGCTCTCAAAACCTGCTTTTCGGAGTCAGAATAGAAGAGCTGTGAGTACCTGTCCAGGAGTTCAGAGCAATGCTTCCTCGTCCCGCAGATGATGTATGTTGTCGAAGCCAGCTTCTGAGAGGTCACTGGGACTTGTGACTTGGGATTGAAGCCAGGAGAGAGGAAGCTGTGATTATTCTGTCTTAGGTAGAGATCTGCTGTCTCAAAGGCGTCAAAATGATGTTATATTTTTAATAACCTAATTACACAGCTTGCTTATTCTCCAAATAATGTCTTGCCAAGCAGTTATTTGAACTGCAGCTTCTAACTGTTGAAAAGTACAGGGAGAGAAGTTCATTTAAGAACAGTGGCTCTTCAAATCTTCCTTGCCCATTGTCATACCTTGACTTTAATTTTGTGATCCTGATTCAGCAACATTCAGCTGACAACTAATTAATTAGAACCTATTCCTAGAGCCAGGCACAGGTGGACAGAGAATAGATGCTTCCAGAGCAGGTGTGGGATGTAGGGGCTCTGAGTGGAGTAGGTGTGGGATGAGGAGGCCTGAGTAGAGACCAGCGGGGCCAGCCCCAGTTCCAGCAGTGGGGTTTTGGGGGGACCATGCTGTGTGTGTTGCTGGTCAGCCCCACAATGCAGTCGGTAGTTACTGGCTTGGGGCTATGTAGCCTTGTCTGGCAATAGCCAAATCAGTGGTGGTTGTGCCAGCAAGCTTTTAAGCTTGTACCTGTGTCTGTGTACTTTGCAGGGGTTTGCCTTCTGTGGCATAGAGAGCCTACTTGTCAGATTGCTAGTTAGCTGGGGCCTTCTCTTCTGTTTGACAGTTGAGCCTTTGTTAGTCTGGAGAATCCCCTGGCCTGGACCTCGTGATGCTCCGCACTAGGTACAGAGCATCACTGTGATAGGATCTGGAGGGTATGCTTGTGAAGAACCCTGTTGCTTGAAGCATTTATCCTCCAGTTTGTGCTCCTCATCCCATCACTGGTCTGGGTCTGTCTCTGTTTTCTTTGGAAGTTGCAGGCTTGAAGGGCAGATTCCTTCACTGGAGCAGTAGAAACACTCAGGACAGCAGTTGTGATGCTTGTTTTGGGTTTAACCTAGTGATGTTTTCCTAAATATGAAACCATATAGGTTCCCAAAACTTGCTTTCCTTTGTAGTCGTGGCTTTTGCTCTTTAAAGAAACAGCTAAATAGTTCTCCCTCTCCTCCTTTAGTCCTTTGTTTCCTAGAGGAGCATGAATCTCTGTGTGGGGAGAAGGGTGTGTTGGTTTTGCTTCCTTGGGGCCCATCTGAGTATACTGTATGCCCCTGTTCCTACTTGTCTGCTGTTGCACCAGTGCTGCTCATCCCTGGGTATCTAGAAGCCTTAGGAGAAGAGAAGGTGCAGCATAGTTTATGCATTGATTGCTCCGGCTTTGCTGCTTGGGAGGTTGGTGGAATGTGCTGATGGTGGTGGCAGAAAGGAGAGGTTTGTCTGGGCTGCTTGGCATCGACGGTGAGAAAGGAGAAATGTGCCTTTTCCTAGTCATGAGTGACTGACTTGGGTCACTTGATTGATTGTGGAAGCCTCAAAGCTCTTGGCACACTGAACAGAGGCAGCATCCAAAGGAATTGCGCGTGAGAGCATCACAGAACTGAGGTTTCACTTGGCTCTACTAATTATTATGGGGAGTATCTACTGAACTTGTCTATAGCAATAAATCCAATGGCACCATGGCAAAAAGCAAAAGGCCTTGGGGTTAGACTGGAAAATGTAATGAGATATGGGAGCAGATACAGATACCTGCGTTCTCAAGTGGTGTCTTGCCTTTTAACCTTATTGGGTGAGAGAGCTGGCTGTGGGTAAAGGTCGGGCTGTATTTGGGGTGTCTCCTGGCTAGCATTAAAGGAAAGAGATGCTCTTTGCTGTGAGGCGAATGAGCTTGCAGAGCAGCCCCTGGAGCCAGGAGGTCTGAGACTGAAAGAAATCTTATGCTGCTGGTACAAGCCTGTTGGATCGGGACCAGGGATGGTGCTTACTGGTTTTTGGGAGGTCGGATGCTGGCACCATGTTGTTGTAATGGGACAGAAGCCCCTGGCGATGCATGGGTGTTCTTGTCTTGTCCCCGCATGTTAGTGAAACACTTCCAAGTTAAGCCTTATGAAAATCTGAAGAAAAGATGCATTAAGACATTTCCCAGCAAACTGGGAGTATTTACTCTGTGTGGCTCTGTTGGCTACACGGGTTAATCCTCATGCTTTTGGAAGTGTGGTGGGATTTGCGTCTGCAGATCTCATCTGCTGTGTTGCTGAGATGAAGTTAGTTTTTCCCCCGCCAGCCCTCATAGTGCTCTGCTTTGTATCGGTAGCTGCAGAGGTGCTGATAACACAACAGTGCTTTGGCTGCTGCTGAGCAGTGCTCCCCAGCATCAAGCCACATCCAACCTGGCCTTGAGCACTGCCAGGGATGGGGCAGCCACAGCTTCTCTGGGCACCCTGTGCCAGCGCCTCAGCACCCTCACAGGGAAGAGCTTCTGCCTAAGAGCTCATCTCAGTCTCCCTTCAGGCAGATTAAAGCCATTCCCCTTGGCCTGTCCCTATGTATCCTTATAAAAAGCCCCTCTCTGGATTCCTTGTAGGCAGGAGAGCTGCTGCACCCTGCACTCCAGAGCTTGAGGTGCATGATAAAGGCTTTGGTAGGAGCTGGACAGTTTAAACCCTCTGGATGTGCTGGTGGAGCGGACACCATTTCCAAGGATGGAGTCCTCCAGTGTGGCCGGGGGGGATGCTCAGGGTGGGGAGGGTACCATGGCTGCTGCAGGGTAAGGGATGCAGTGAACATCACCTGCAAGTTCAACACCAGCCCCTGCAGGGCACCTCGTGGGACTGGAGCTGGCTCTGGTTTTGGGGTGCTGGAAGCAGTGGGCAAGCCTGGAGAGCCGAAATAGGGGTGTTGAGGGGAAGGGCAAGGGATTATCTTCATGGGTACAAGTGGTTCCTTCAGCTAACTCCCTTACAGGGCCTAACCTTGAAAGTCTTGGTTCTGAACTTCATCTCATGGTTAAGTGTGGACAGTAGGACTTGTAAAGCTCTCTAAATTGATATCGCTGCTTTTGCAGATAAAGTGTTGGACTTCTTAAAGCACATCTTAAAGGAATTAAGAAAATCACTTTCCAAATTAGGTCTCTTCAGTTCTCCTTTAAATCTTTAGTACAACACAAATGAACTTTGGGTTATTTAAAAGTATGTGTTTCCTGCTGCCTTTTACTTTGCATGTGGAGATTTCTTTCCCCGTGGGTAGCGAGATGTTAATTGTTGCAAAAATAAATCCCAGTGATCGCAGTAGAGCAAGAAATGAGGAACAGACGTTATCCCTTGCACTCTTTATTCCCGAGCGCTGGTCCTCTCTAAAGAAGAGAGTGGGAATGTGAGCGCTGTGGCATGGTGCTGTTGAGCCGAGATGTGATTACTTCTTCTTCAAAAGATGCCTTTCTGCTATCTTTTTCCTGGGAATTTATAAGTATTAAAATGAAACTGTAAATAGGTGCTTTAACTGCGTCAAAATAGACGCAGATTGCGCCTTGCGATCCCTCTTTGTCGGTTTATAACCTTTAGTAAAGGTTATTAAAGATGCTCGGGAGTCAGGCATTGCCAGTAGGTGAGTTATTTTTGTTGAAAGGCAGGTTTTTAAGTTGAACAAGTTGAGCATCAGTTCCGAGGCGTATTAACTGACGTTAATTTGTACCTCATTTATTTAACCTGAATTGCCAGGAATCGTGTTCTCTACTGATGTAAATGGTGGCAAAAAGGACTTATTAGTAGATTTGATTGCTTTTTAAACTTAACTAGCAGGGATGCGCTGGCATGCCTGAGAGAATTGGTCTGTTTCTTGTGAACAGTTCAGTGCCTAATGAATCACTTCAATGTACTTTTCTGAAGGAAAGCAGAGCGATTTAAATGTGCAATGCATTGATTTACCTCAAATGGATTAGGCCTCTGTGTGCAGTCCTTTGCATTAATTTACTTTCTCCACAACTGTAATAATAAAGGCAGCGTTTCTGTTATGGCTTCAGCCCAAATTAGCTCCCGTAACTTGCTAGAAAGCGAAATAATTAATATGTGGCTGAAAACGGGCTGCGGGAATGGATCTTTCTGAGAGGACATGGGTTGCGGGGGGTGCCGCTGGGTTCAGGATGCTGCTGGGAGCTGTGCCGAGGGCAGGAGCATGGCTGGGACCCGGCGGTGGCTGGCTGCGTGCCCTGTCCTCCCTCTACCTCTGATGGAGTGTGAGGAGGAGAGAATGTGTCTGACCTACTGATGATTTATTGCTGGACTCTAGTGTGTGTGGGGGAGAAGTATTTGTGATTTGGGCAACTTTGATTTTGTTAATTCTTTTTTGGATGTGGCCCGGTTTGTGTGTTAGGATGCCTGAGGAAGCAGCACTGAAGTCTGTAACTGCAGCAGATTCGAGCATCTTTTATTACTGTAGCAACTTTTCAGTCCCCTCTTCCTCTCCCTGTGATGTCCGGTCTGCAGCGTTGGGCTGGCTCAAAACTGGGTAATTCCTTATTTAACCACTTAGCCGCAGAAATGGCACCAGGCTTTGTTTCACTCTCTGGGGATTACTGTGGAAGAGCAGCCTTTCTGGAATTACCCTTGTAGGCTTCTTACATACTTGTGAGGATTAATTCCCCGATCCCTTCTCAACCGGTGCATTCCCATCGCTGGGCAGCTGTCTGCCCAGATGTAAACCTGCAGGGAAGCCAAGCGATGGAGCATCCCCAGCCGCTGCCTTCCTCCCTCGGGAGCCCATTTCCCTGCTCCCCGTTCGGGGCTGCTTGCCTGATGGATGGAAGCAAAGCTGATGAGGGCAGGGATGGCGTTTTCGCGTGGGAGGATGAAGGCAGTGCGGTGACAGGGATGGGGAGGCAGTGCTTCTCCTGCCTCCTTCCTCCTCTTCATCTTCCTTGGCAGCTGGGACGGAGCGGGGATCATTGTTTGTGATTGATTTGCTGATGCTGGCAGTTGCAAGCTGTGTTCTGGGGCTCACGGGGTAGCGCCGAATTGTTCAGGCGTTAGTGAAGCGAATCACATTTGTGATGAGCAATAAGAAGCAGACTTTGGTATTTATGAATAATTAACACAGTAAAGTTTTCCTTGGACGTGAAGAAATGATTTAATTTCTACTGTGAACGCTCTGTAAAATTAATGAAAGATTAATTTTGCCTGTGTTAATGTGAGCCTGAGAAGCCAAAGGGATCTCTTGTTCTGTTTCAGTTTATACTGCTGATGTAAACAGGGGATGTGTGATTCCTTCAATGGATTTTCCCTGGGTGGGACCTGTGTTTAACAGGGTGGAATGTTTTCCGATGGAATAGAAGGTCTGTTGGTAAACACTGCACTCGCTGTCATGAGTTTCCATCCACTCACATTATCTCTGAGTGGGTACTGAGTGTCTGTGTATAACAAGAAAACGTCTATTAATGAGTGGCAATTAGGACCAGCTTTATTTTTCTTCTCTGACTCAGATTTCTTCCTCATAGTTTTAAAGAGAGAATCCATTTACAATATTGCTTATGTACAGCTTGGAGTGTAATCTCCATTTATTTAGTCTTGGGGGAAAGAAAATCATTAGTCTTTAGAGACCTATAAATCATAAGATTCATTAGGGGTGAGGCTCAAACCATGTTACTCCTTGGTTTGCAGCTGCTTATCCAGCTCTGAAGGAGCCAAACTTCTGATGCGATATAACTAAATATATACAGCTATGAGGGAGATAATCTTGCACGTTTCCATGAAAGCATGAGGACAGCTCTGCCTTTCATGAGATCCTTGTACCAAACGCTCCTCATTTCCCGTCACCAAAAGGACTGTGAAGTTTTGATGCTTTTTCGAGCTCCCAGTTGCTGGATGAGCAGTTCTTCCTTCGCTCCGTTTTGTGTTGGGTTATAGGAAAGCACTGGAGTCTGCTGTTTGAACTGTTTCAGTAAATGCCCAAATCAAGTGACCAGAGCACTCGCAGTGACCGATTTTCTCCAGCTTCCTTGTGTCCAACCCGTGTCTATTAAGGAAAACAACATTTCCTTGGTCAAAGCCGGAGAAGCTGCTTTTGAGAGTTGCTTTTTCAAGGTAACTGAGGGGAGAGCATTTCCTTTGGCCTGTGGGAAAGCTGCTCCCTGGAGCATTCCCAAGCCATTCGGAAGTTGGAAACTGGTTTTGGTTTGGTTTTTGTCTTGTGGGTTCCAAGGAGGGTATTGGGAATGTGCTTTTGTGTCCTGCTGGAGAAACACGTACCGGGGAACTGACTTCTTCCCTTCTTTGGCAGCAGCTAACTCATCCTGACAGGGGAGATGCTGCTGGAGTCATCCTCCCACAGTACTCATTGCCCAGGGGGGACTTAAATGGGGCTGGATGTGGGTGAAGGCATCTGTCTATGTGATGCTCCCAGAGGAGCGTCAGGCTTTCCTCATCCTGGAACTGATGTCACCAAGTGTGGATGATGAAGATGCCTGCGTGGCTCCTGCCTCTCACTGGGCTGTTTGTTTTTCTGTGGGGGTGTTGAATCTAATCAGTACAGTGGTAGCATGGAGAAGCAAGACAAAAGTGCTCAAGGAAATGTCAGACATAACAGGATGTGTCTGCCTGATGATAGCTGAGTGACTTGCAAAAACATAAATGGCATAAATTAGGCTTTAACTCCTTCAGCTCTTGTGTGCTGCGAGTCAGTCCTGGTAAGAGAGAAGGCTTTAGTGCTGGCATGATCTCCCTGTGGCGCTTTCTCTTTTCCTAGCTGTGCTTTGGTCTGGGCTTTTGCCAGGGCAGGGGTACCTGTGTGAACAACATTCCTTGTCTACAAGCATGGAGAAGTGCGTTGGACCTGAGGTTTGGTACAATGCAGCTTTTGGGAAAATCTGCCCTAAATATTTAATGTATTTATTGGGACATTGAATTGGAGGTGCACAACTGCGAACAGGGCGGATATTTCTGTGGAAGGATTGGAAAGGGGTTGCCCATCGCTAGGTTTAAGATGTGCGCAAATGATGTCTTGTCAAGCCTGAACTCTATTGTATGAACAAAAGTACTTAAATCTGTTGCTTAAGCATATACTTATGGTGTTTAAATGTACTGCAAAGCACTTTGCAGAATAGGGGTCAGTCTGATGGCGTGGGCACCTTTTGGTAGCCTGTGGTATGAAGTTTCCTGCTGTGCAGAGCTGGGATTTCATGTGGCTTTGCTTTTGATCGTGTTTTCCCTGCTCTACTTCTCCTTTCTGTACAACCTGGACCTAGTCAGTGCTGTAGCTGTGTGCGCTCCAACTCGAGCAGAGCGTGTAGGGGCTAGAGACTTGCTGAGACAGGTCAAAAATGAGATTCCCTGTTACAGGACCCAGAGACCTAGAGAGCAGCTTTGGGTAAGCGGATGCATCCCTGTGACAGTGTCTGCCCTGGCTCGTGTGTCAGGTTTGGGTTGGGGACCCGGGGAACCAGAAGCAGCATCTCTTTCAGACTGCATAACAGCCAGGCCTCTGCAGAAGGCTGTGGGGACAAATGAGTTTCCTGGGTGGATTTGGTTTGAGGATGTAGGGAAAAAGAGGAGTTTAGATGTCTTTTCCACCAGCGTTGGGAAAGCGCACCCAAAAGGCCGGCTCCATCTGACCTGAATCCGGACCTCCCGTCGGACAATCCCCTTTATAAAATTGGTCAGTGTATCAGGCAGCACAGAGGGAGAAACCAAGCACACAGAAAGGATTTAGGAATAGCAGAGCTCATGGTGAGATAAAAACTTCTCAGAGCCCAGATTATGGAAGGATCCAGCTATTCCTAAACTATATAAGCAGATTCTCTGTTGGCTGCAGCAGCTCAGCACTCACTGAGGATTTGATCGGGTGCTCAGCCCATCCTGCTGCTCTCCCACACACAGCTCAGGTCTGGAAACTGAGGTTTAAGGGGGATGACAACTTGTGTATTAAGTGTTGCAAAGTATCTGTGCTTTGGAAGCTGCAGATACGGGCTTTCTCAGGCAATCTCTCTTCTTTCTTGGCTAAAAGGGTGGTTTTGCTTCTCCTGCCATGGAATTAGCAGGACAGTTTTGCTTCTGCTTTTGCTCACATATCACCTGAAGTGATGAAGGCGAATTGCTTCCTGCAGTAAACCTGTGTATTTGTGGAAGAGTGTGAAGTACAGGATCTTAATTTAGTTCTTCCCTTAAAGTAGAAATATTTGATGTCCTGTGTAACATTCTATCAAGATAAGCGGAATTCTGGTCTCTTTACTCCTGTGCTCAAAAGATCCTTTAAAGGATGCTTGTATGTCTCAGTACATATTGGAATCCCAGTACTCGCTGCCTACAACCGAGGGTAGGTTGGTTAAACCCGAGATCTAGCTTCTGGTGATGATGGGTACTCAAACTGAAATCTGGTCATTGAGAGAAACTGAAAGAAGCTGTGAAGCAGGTTGCTCTCTTTGGCATTGCCGAACTCCTTCCCTGTGACTCCCACCTCTCAGCTTACCTAGAACCTGTTTCCTTAATGAGGGGAGCTTTGGGGTGGAAACCTCATCTCCTCCCTCCAAGCGCAGAGCAGGTAGAAGTCACTGGGCATGTGAGCGTTTGCAGATGGCTTTTCCTGTCTAGTGCTGCATAGAATCATAGAACCATAGAATAGTCAGGGTTGGAAAGGACCTCAAGATCACCCAGTTCCAACCCCCTGCCACGGGCAGGGACACCTCACACTAAACCATCCCACCCAAGGCTTCATCCAACCTGGCCTTGAACACCGCCAGGGATGGAGCACTCACAACCTCCCTGGGCAACCCATTCCAGTGTCTCAGCACCCTAACAGGAAAGAATTTCCTCCTTAGATCCAATCTAAACTTCTCCTGTTTCAGTTTTAACCCATTACCCCTTGTCCTGTCACTACAGTCCCTGATGAAGAGTCCCTCCCCAGCATCCCTATAGGCCCCCTTCAGGTACTGGAAGGCTGCTGTGATACTGGAAGGCTGCATCTCTTGCATTGTGGCAAATCGCTTTGGTTACGGCAGGGAACTGACTTAGTTTCCTATGGAGAGGGAAAGTGGGTGCCTGGGATGTGATGCCAAGGCAGCAATTGCAGTTCTGGGCTGCCAGAAGTCATTGCCTTTTTGTATTTATGGGAGTTCGTGTTGGGCTCCGTTACAGGATTTGGGAGACACGCTGTCTTTTGAAAGTGGGTTGTGGTAGGATGTATAGATGCTGAAGAGCATTTCATGTACCAAGGGCATGACCTGTGCTGGTGTGAGTGGTCCTAAAATGTGCAGTGTGCTAGCCAGTGGGAGCCAGTTTGGGATGTTTGGAGAAGGGGGGAGCAAAACAGGCTTTTTAGCTCATATGGACAACACACTTTTACAGTACAAGTTGTCATCTTCACTTGAGCAGCTGCGATGAAACCCCCCTTTCTGTTGAGAACAAAAGCAGAAGCCTTCTTCACTTTAATGCAGGTACCAGGGCTGGGATGTGCTGCAGTCCCTCACTGCGTGGCTTGGCTTTGATCCCTGGCCGTGGTGTTGGAGTGCACACTGCAGCTCAGGAAGGGGTTTGGAGTCCCTGGTCCAGACTGACGCCTGTGTCCCTGGCCCAGAGCAAGTGACCATCACTCCAGCAGCACCATCAGCTCTTCAGGGTCACCTCCAGCAGTCGCAGGGAGGAACGGCAGGAGCCTGCCTGTTCCCTCCCCTGTCTGAAGACTGCGACTCTCTTACTGGTCTGTATATTCTATAGGTGTTCCGTGTTAGACAAGAGCAGCCTTTCTGCAAGCTCCGCTGCTCTTTGGGCTGGGAATATAGTGAGGATGTGGCTAGCAGAGATTTTGTGGTGAAATTGGTTGTTGCTGCACTTGAGCCCGAACCTGAGGGTTTTTTTTTCCTCTCTCTCTCTTTAAACAAGCTGTTTCCCTCCCCCCCACTAATGGAAAATTTCGACTTGTCCTCCACTTAACCACAGTTGAGGCTTTTTCCAGGAAAGCAGAATGAATCCGTAACCCTTCCCTCTTCTGCTGCTTGGCGTGCTAAGCTAACTGTGTTATTTTTATTGTGGGGTTTGATTGCATAAAGGCCCCCTTCTGTCCCCACCGAGCTGGCACTGTTTTCCAGATGAGAGGACAGCCAAGATCAGGTGATGCTTCTATCTCTGGGGCTGTGTTGCCCCCAGACCTTCAGAGTTTGGAAATCATGGATTTAGAAGAGGATGAAGCTGAACAAGGGTGGACAGACACTTCTGCAGCACAGCACTTTAGTATGGGCTGAGGGTTTTCCATTCAAATCACAGAATCCCAGACTGGTTTGGGTTGAAGGGACCTTAAAGCTCATCCAGTTCCAATCCATGCCACAGGCAGGGACACCTTACACTGGAGCACCTTGCTCCAAGCCTCATCCAGCCTGGCCTTGAACCTTCAAAGGGAAGAGCTTCTGCCTAAGAGCTCAGCTCAGTCTCCCCTCGGGCAGGTTCAAGCCATTCCCCTTGGCCTGTCCCTACAGGCCCTTGTCCCAAGCCCCTCTCCAGGTTTCCTGCAGCCCCTTTAGGCACTGGAGCTGCTCTCAGGTCTCCCCTTCAGGAGCCTTCTCTTTTCTAGGCAGAACACAAATAATGTGCAGGATGAGCATGCAGAGCACAGGGGCAACTTGGGTCTCACCATCTGATGCAGGGAAAGGCAGCTGCCAGGCAGCCTCCTGGTGCTGCTCAACTCTCTTGATGCTGCTCTCTTCTTGCAGCTCCAGCACTGAGTAAGTCCTAGAGGTTTGTTCTGGGTTGTTTCACCTTTCACATAGACTAGATCCTCTCTGGGTTGGTGTCTTGAAGCATAGCTTTAAAAATCAAATAGCAAATGACTGCACTGTATATAGAATCACTGTAATAACTGTGCTAAACGTTGTATTATAGAAGTCACTGTGGTTAAGTGGAGTATCTCTGAAATCTTGGTAAAAACAAGATGTTTGTGTTCCCCTCTAATTTTTGTAGAGAGCCATTTAGATGTTTTCCAGATTAGGGCATAATGGAACTGCTAGCTATAAATGTTCAGAGGAATCCATTACACATGGTGATTTAGTGGTTAGTCACAATTACTTCGGAGCCACAGTGTCACATTTAACACCAACCTTCAAAACCATGTGTTGTTAAATCTGGTCATCCTTCCTGCGAGATGCTCCTCCAGCCTCCCAGCGAAGGAAAAGACATTTTGTGCAGCAAGATATAAAGGCAGTTTGGAGGGGACCGGCTGATGCTGGAGGAAGGACTTGGCGTAAGTGGAGGTAGCGATGGATGGAGCTCGAGCAGGACAGTCCATATGCTGCCAGCCTGGGTCCTGCTCCTGCCTGGGACAGCAAAGAGCTGGTCTGGTCAAGATTTAGACTGGTGTTCTAGTTAGTGGAGACGTTCCTGCAGGTTCATTGAAGGCACCCTCAGCTCTAGAGCTATAGCTCATAATTAGAGCAACCTCTGCATAACACAAGTATTAGCAGCTATTTTCACTTACAGGCACCTGCGTTACCCACAGCAGAAGCTGGTACCCCTGCCTAGCTTCCAGAACACCACGTTTTCGCTGCAATACCTGCCTGCTCGCTGTAGTTGGCTGCCCGCTCCCATGTCTGCTCCAGTGGGAGTGACGTGCTGCACTTGAGCTGCACCTCCCGGGGTGGAAATTACTGCTCTGGATGGAGTGACCTGCGTTTTGCTGGGTTGTGCTTGCTGAGCAAAGGCTTTATGCCCTGCAGGGCTGTGTGTTTCCTTGATCTTAGCTTGTGAGTTGAAAGCGAGTTCATCTTCAGGCTCCTGTAGCACTCTGTGTCACAGGTTTTTAAGCACAGAGTGGAGGTTGTCAGAGTGGAATGTGTAAACCTGGGATTTAGAGGGTGAGCAGGTAAATCCCGTTAAATTTGTGTGTCTCTGGAATCTCAGAACAAGATATGGATTAAGGGACGAGTGCATGTGGTTGGACATCCCAAAGCTCCTCAGCTGCCTTTATTGTCTGAGCATATTTGTTTCTGCAGTGGTTGGTGTTAGAGGTACCTGCAGGATACCTGGAAGTGCTTCACTGCCAGTATTTCAATAGCAATGATTTAATAGTGCATTTAAGAAAGAACATTATTTGGGATAGCTGAGGCTGGGCCTTGGATTGGTTTTCTTCTTGATACCTGGAGAAGATACTGGATTCTAGGTTTATGCAAACTTGAGCGTGTCAGTGCCCCGATCAATAGCTGAGTTTACCAGTGAAGCTTTGTGAAACATCTAGGAATTTATAGCTAATTCAGGTCAGGAACCCCCTCTTCTTACCAGCTGCCCAGAAATGGGAACAGTTTAAAGCCTGTGGAACACACAGATCGTGTAACCCTTCCATCCCCTTTGGTTTAGAATGGTCCTTTCATTCCTGAGCGCAAGATAAGCTTTGAGAAGAGCTGATGTTGGAGGACTTCTATTTTGTGTTGAAATGAGAGTTTTCTGGGAGCTGCAGCGTAGCAGCGAGGTTGCCGGGAGCCTGAACTGCCTGAGGAGGGAGTCTGGACTTGGCTGTCGTGCCTCCGGCAGCTCATAATATCATAGAATCAACTGGCTTGGAAAAGACCTTTAAGAGCATCAAATCCAACCATTCCCCAGCACTGCCATGGTCACAGAGACCACGTGGACACTTTCAGTGCCCTCCAGACGCCTCCAGGAGCAAGCCAAGGATGAAGGCACTGGAGCTGGTGCAGGGCCTTGTTTTAGCTGTCATCGTTAGCAATTTGCTGGGCTTTGTTTTGGGGATGGGAGAGCGTTTTGTGATCTCCGAAGCGTTCTGTAATGCAGCAGTGTATAGAAGTGCTAGTGCATAAACCAGATCTAGAGTATTGCTTTCTCAGTGTATTTTCTTAATATCTTCTTCTAAACTAATTCCTTTTGGCATCTCGAATGAGCACATGCATCATTGCCACCATTTCCTTAAAATCAGATCTGGTACCTACAGTTTTTTACCGTTGCTTTTAAAGGACTAATTTTACTTTTCCAGTAGACTCTGTCCATCCCGCTCTGATGACTTTTTCCTGTGTAATTGCTTTAGTATTGCACTGCGTTCTGCTTTCACGTTTTAATTGGCAATCAGATCATGCCCGTGGTGGAGGAGAGAGGGAATGTCACTGTGGAATTGGAGGCAGAGATTTGGACCACTGTGCTTTCATTTAATGGGGAAAGTACCTCGTACTTCACTATGAGCTGTACCTACTACAACAACGGATGCTGTCTGCTGAAGTGAAGCCTGTCAGATGTATGATGCACACTTCAACTCTATATAAGGAGCAGTATATTAGGGCATTGATGGTGACTAGTGAAGACTTCGTGCTGTGCACAGCCGAGGGGGAAGGTTGGTGCCGGTACCACAGTAGGGGTACGATGCTGTGGGTGGTAGGGATGTGGTCAGAGGAGCCTTTCCTCCTCTGGTTCCCAGCAGGGTGGGTGAGGAGGGTCTTGCCTTGGCTGGTGCGCTGTTCTGTGCTCTCTTGTGTGCCCATGGGCATGGCAAACTGGTCAGCCTGACATTGACACTGCAGCAAGATGAGTGCGATCAAGATGATTTCAAGGTTAAAACTTCTTTGCAGTGGGTTGGGATGCCCCCTCTGCACTTACATTCCCCAAGCATGGATGCTTAGGTGCAACTCATGTATTTGCTTTGCACTGGGAGCTGGCTCACTGTGGAGGTGCACGTAAAACCAGGCAGCAAAACTGCCCATGCTTCTGCCAACTGCATAGAACCCCAGCCTGGTTTGGGTTGGAAGGGACCTCAAAGCTCCTCCAGCCCCAACCCCTGCCACGGGGGACTCTTCTGCCTAAGAGCTCAGACCCTTTGGCAGCTTCTTGCCCTGGGTCCTGTTTAAACCACCCAGCCAATTCTGTTAGCAGATGAACGCTTCAGCTCTGCTCAGTTAGTGTATAAATAGCTTTTGATATAGGAGTTTAGCCTGTGTAAATGCCAGAATGTCTTGTCTGTGATGGTTCCTGCACTTAATATTTTAGGGTTCTTAGGGTCTGGCACAGACTACTATTGATTGCTTCTCATAGGTGCCTGTAGTTAGCGTAAAACAGGAAAGCACAACTTGTATTGTGGGCACTTATTTATAAATATCTTGGAGCATCCAAGGAGCCTTGGAGGGCACAGCTTGGGTCCCTCTGTGTGAGGATCTGTCCTCAAGACATCCTAGTACCTGAACCAGGGAGGTCAGAGCCAAATCCTCTCGCCCTGCCTGGTCAGGAAGCACCTCTGGAGCTGGCTGCAGCGGAAAGGAGGCACAAAAGAACAGCAAAGCCCCTTTTGCCTAAGAACTGAGAGTCTCATCCTTCCCAGACGTTGTCACTTGGAGGTCACATTGATGCAAATATGCTGTGCCGTGTGCGGGGAGAGCATCCATCCTTCCTGCCGCTTCCCCCTTTTGATATGCGTGCTGCACAGCCCTGGAATTCGGCTTCATCAGAGGCAGGAAGGTTTGTACCGAGACTGGCTGATGTATTTATTTTACCCTGCATTAGTTTATAAACTCTGGCTCTACCTGGAGAGGTTTGAATAGCATTAGAAACCCGGTGCATGGTGGATACTGATGGCATTTGATCTGGGAAGTTGGAGGGAGAATTCAGATTGAAATTGCAAGGCTGCCTGTGGTCCTGTAGGAGCAGAAGTTGGGAACGTCGTGTCCCCTGGAATAATGCAGCCTAATTGGGATTTCATTTTTTATTTACTACGGGTATCCATGTTTTACTTACTACAGGCATCGAAAACATGCTTAATACAGCATCTGTATACGTGGTGGTAACAATAAAAGTGCTTTCTTAGAAAAAAGGCATAAATTTTGTTGCTAAACTGCAGGATGTTTCATAAAACCATGGAGTTATCCCCTAATGTGACCCATGGAAACTAAAATAGAATTCGCACCAAGCAGCCGGGATTGTGGATTTTCCTATCTGTGATGCATAGGACTTACAGCACACGTTAGGACCCGACTGATGAAACCATTCCCAGGTGAATGTGTCCTGCAGGCTGATGTCTAAGACATGGTCAAGCTCCTTAAGGCCATCGTGCAACCATGAGCAGAGCTGCTGCTTGGAGAATTTACTTGGGATGTTCAGAGTGCTGGGGTTTTCCTCGAAGGGCAGCTTAGGGAACAAACGGAGATCTTTTCCTGATGTATTGATGAAGTTTGTGATTGGAATTGATTGTGATGCAGGCCTCTTTGAGGGCAAGGGGTGTTTGTATGGAATGCTAATTGTGTTTTCCTGTGTTATTCCCAGAGGTGCATTGCTTGGTGTGGCTGCCTCTAGGATTTTGGAGGCATTGGGGGACGTACTGGTCTGATTTTGGTTGGTTTGCTTCCCTAGCTCTTCCCCGCTATGTGCTAAAGGGGTCTTGTAACCTGAAGGGATGCAGCTCATGGATGAAAGAAGGCAGCTAGAGGGAGGGAGAAGACGTGAGGAAGTATTTCACGCTGCAGTTGAAGTGGATGATTTTGCTGACGGGTGAGGTGGCAGGAGGCCATCTGCTTGCTCCTTTCCAGTTGACCTCAGCTGTGTTCTTGATGGGTTTCTCTTAGAGTCCATCAGAGTCATCAGAGGAGCATTTATGGAGAGGGAAGACCTTCCCCACAAACCGATTCACAGGAGGTTACTCCTTTGTCTCCTGCCTTGCCCTTCTTGTACCAGGTTGCTAAAGCCACCCTTGCATCATCTGTCCTTATCCCGGAGCAAACGTTAATGGGCGCAGCGTGTCTGTACTGCTGACGCAGGCAGAGGGTCCTTGAAAGCAGGCAGTGACAGTGCAGAGCTGGCATTTTCCACTAGCTCTGCTCATTCATTAAGGTCACATGCTCCAGCTATTAGTTTGGCCATTGCTTTTCTTCATTAAGCAGGCACTGAAATGCCAGCGAAGGGGCCATGAGGAGTTCTCCCCTCCACAGAGCATCGCTGTGAGACCCTGGTGATGGTGGCAGGGTGCTGTTGAGCTGTGGGCAGGCCAGCCTATTGATGGAGCGGTATCATTTCCTGTTCCAAACGAGAGAATTTGGTTTAGGTGGCAGGAAATCATGAGAAATTGATGCAGGCTGGAGTGTTTGCTTGATCTTTCAAAGGGTCTGCTAAAGTAAAGGCTCGCAAGAGAGCGAGGTGTTCCTAGCCTAACTTGCGAGGTGTATGCTGGTGATGCTGAGAAGCAGGTTTTGGTATTTCAAAGCGTGTAATCATTGCCTTGCTTTAAAAGAAAAACTAAAGAGGAATTTAATCTAGACTTATTGCTCAAATCTGGGGCTGGAACTAGATGATCTTAAGGTCCTTTCCAACCCGAACTGTTCTATGATTGTATGACATTCCAGTGCAGGCTACATCACCTCCGTGATTGTCTAGACAGGTTCCCCGTGTCCCTGTGAAGCAAGCTCATTATTTATTTATAGCTATTTATTATAATAAATGTGATTGCCTGCAGTAAGGCGCTAACTCGACTGAGTCATGTTTCAGATCACACAGCTGTGTTGGTTGGGTCTCAGGATAAATAACACATTTGCAGCTGCACCATGGAGCAGCCTCTGACTCGCGGGGGGGCTCCGGTAGATGCTGTTCCTGGGAGAGGCACAAGGGGAGGAGATGCTCAGGTTTGGAGAGGAAGAGGTGTCCTTCAAGCCTTCACACTGCCTGCCCTTGGATGATGTCCTTGTGGGGTGCAGGAGCTGTGGAGCTTGCTGTCGTTGCTGACTTCAGCAGGGCTAAGGCAGTATCCCAGGTGCTGCATTTAAGTGCTTTTAATAGTTAGGAAGCATCCAGTCCGTACCCAGAACTCAGAGGTTTTATGGATTTGATGTGTCACCACAGGGATCATGTTCTCTGCCACAGGCCCATTGACTTTGGTAGAGTTATTTATGATTTGCCTGTCAGGGACTGTGATCAAAATCTGGGGGGGCTGTTGGTCTTTGCTTTACCCTTTCCCTGGAGTTCTGTTGTGCAGAAGGAGCTTGTCGGCACCCCAACAGCTCTGCTTTACCGGGAGACACCAGTAGCTTGCTGGTGTATGACTTCTGTCCCAATTGATGACTTCCTTTTTGACCAGTTACCCAAAACCTGGGGTCCTTTGAGCTGTTTGGCTGAGGGGAGACTGACAGTAAAGCCAGAGATGTCCTGTCTTCAACACAGACCCCAGCCTTGTTCAGAAGACAACCTTGTACACAGCCGAGGAACTGTGGACTGTTTATCCAGTGGTGTATTTTATAATCCTGCCACTCGGAATACACGTGTGGTGGATCTGTTTTGGTAAGGTTGAACTGATGGCAACGTATGGTCAAAGCGGTTGAGCTTGGCTAGATGGATGTTTTCTTTCCTATGGAACTTAATTGTATGAAAGTGTGAAAGAACATTAAGTTGGGTGTTGAAGGAGCTGAAGTTGGTTGCTCCCTGTAGCATTTGATAGAATACACGGAGGCCAGAAGGAATGAATAATTTACTTCTCGACTGTCAGCTGTGGTGGAAAGAGGAGGTGAAGCTGGATTCGTGATCTGCAAATCTGTTCCTCAGCCCCGGAACGTGTCAAAACATCATTTCAGCTTGTGAATTTTGGTGAGGTATGGACTCCAAAGGAAACCATGAAGGTTTGTGGAAGGAGAGCAAAACAGTGGTTTACTGCGAGTGCTTTAAACCTTGATGCTTCTTTTCCTTAAGGAAGATTTCCTGGAACTTCCTGCTGCTCGACAGTAAACGCACTCTCGCTCCTGTAATGGCTGCCTCACTGCAGAAGTTGAGGTTTAATCACGCACCATCAGATTCTATTTTCAAATTTAGAGTTAAAGCAGCCTTTCAGGCTGGAGTTAACCCGCTCGCTTTCATTTCAGTGCACCGAGCGGCAGGTGATGGGTGCGCGTGCTGGGTTTCTCCCATTAACATGAAGAGGTTGGGACTGCAGCCTCTGCCAGAGCACAGATAATTAAGGGGTGCTTCAAGTGTGACTTTAAACAAAGAAACAGAGATTCCAAGGAATTGCACACAGTGGGGGATGAGTGTCTTGCAGCAGAGACCAGGTAAATGACTGAGCGAGTCCAGATCAGCTGATAGTCAAACATGAAACCTTTCCAAGCTTGTTAGCTAATCTCATCCATAAAACTGCCTATTCTTCATGGATGTTAACCCGCTTATACTAATGTTTTAAGGTAAAAAGCCTACAAAAGGGGAAAAGTTACATTTGAAAAGGAATAATACGTGAGCCTTTCTACTGTAATTAAGCAGACCCATGGGCTGATTCAGACACCGATGTTCCCGGTGTGCAAGCGGTCATGATCAGTCACTGCTGTTGAATGTGGCTCACCCACCGCATCCTAAGCTAGCTGTTGGGATGGGGACTTGCAGGTTTCTATGCCAGCATGTGTATTTTACTGTTAAAAAAGCAGTGGAGCCTTGGGATCCAGCTGTTCTTCCCATTGTTTTTGGAAGGGTACAACATGGAGGTGCCTGTGGACACCTCAAAGCACTCTTACAAGTGTTCTTGTGTAAGGAGGGAAGCTGCCTTTGACATGCTTTTATTTAATGCTATGGAGGGGCTTGCTATGGGAGAAAGCCCAGATGTTGGCTCTCATAAGAATCACATCCCTGGCAGTGCTCAAGGCCAGGTTGGATGGGGCTTGGAGCAAGCTGCTCCAGTGGAAGGGGTCCCTGCCCAGGGCAGGGGTTGGAGCTGGATGAGCCTTAAGGTTCCTTCCAGCCCAAACCAGACTGGGATTCTGTGCATGATTGGCTTCCTTGGTTTATGGATGTTGTGAGTAGATTAGGGGTGGGAGTCAGCTCTTCCTAGCAGGACTGGGCGATGGCAGTCAGGAAAGTATGGAAAGGGCTCTGAATCTGAAGCTGAACAGCTGGTTTGGTAGAGAAGCAGGGATGAAGGAATACCTGGATGGAGACATACATGGATGGAGGCACAGCTGAAGTTGCTGGCTAGGAGAAGGACCTTTCTCCTCAGCATTCTGAGTGGGTATCAGCAGGGCAAGATGCCTTTGTCAAGGTCAAGGAATGTGCTGTAATTGAGTTTGAGACGAGTGGCCCCTGGCTGGGAGCTGCTGCATGTGGCTGGGTAGGAAAGGCTGTTCTTGAAATGTGATGCAGGAAGAATGAGCAAACCTTTGATAGAGCCTGGCTGCGAGGATCTCCAGTGGTTTGTTAAGAGCGTGTTTGATGAGTGTATAGAGGTGAAGGGAAGATGGGGAGACAGATGGGGAGGCAGCTGGAGAGACAGGCGCAGCGAGCCTGGGAGAGAGGTGTGTGTGCAAGGCAAGGGGAGCGCAGGGTGGGCAGGGGGTCGCAGGCATGGCCTCTGCGTTGTGGTGATGGACCTGAAGGACTAAGGTGCTGCATTGCTGCAAGGAACAAAATCCCAAGTAATTCTCTGCCTTAGAGGATGCAGGGAGCTTGTGCAGAGAGCCGGGAGAAAGGCGAGGGCTACACAATGAGAACTCGGTCTTCTGCTTGTTCCCTCCCACCGGTTTGCTGAAGTCCAGGAGGGCTTTAAGAAAGGAGGAAGGAGATATTGGGATCAGTTTGCTTTGCACTTATTTTGGAGCTGCTTTCTGGTGGCTGTGGCAGCAGTTGGGGTGGGTGGGAGCTGGGAGAAGGCGGCTTTAACAGCGAGATGCTCCTTGGAAAACCGAATCAACCTCCCAGTGTGGAGCCGGCTCTTCCTCCCCATGTCCCGCTTTCAACCTCTGATGGAACTTCTCTCGTTTTAAGGAGGAGGCGACTTCTCAAAGAGGTTGATGGTGTGTTAGTGACACCACTTGGAGTGGGTGTTTCTGCTGTTTCCTTTATCAGTGCTACCGAGATGGAGCTTTTCTGTGGTTTCCTTTCTCAAGCTCTGCATAGGAGTCATAGGAGCAGGGGAATTGTTCACTGCTTTGCTGCTAGTTTACCCTGTAACACCTTCATGCAATTGCTACTTGGCAGGATCTTCAATATGTATAATCTCTCAAAGAAATATTCTTGAGTTGGAGGTGAAGAGCTGCAGTAGTAATTTGGAGGGATGCGTTTCTCCCTTCTGCATCCTTTTTTGTTGCTGCTGTTAAGATCAATATTGAATAAGTGTTCTTCTGAAAAGATTGATGTTGAGGTGGCCAGAAACAGTCAACAGCAGGCAGCAGTTGGAGCAGTCCTGACGTGGCTGGGCAGAGGAAGGTGAGCATCCATCATGCTCTCAGTTCATTAGAAAGATAATGTTTGAGGAAATTAAAGCGCGCTGCAGAGTTGCTCGGGGGTTCTTTCCCATGACCATGCATATGTTCGTGCTTTATTTGCAATTACTCTGCTGTTACGTATGTTTGGCTCCTACCAAGCACATGAAAATCTAGTATCGGGCTCAAACTGTGCCTCCTTTATTTATAAACAGCTTCTCTTTTGCGTGATGCTGATAGAGCATGCGACAGAGACATCTTGCGATAGACTATTTCGGGAGAAGGTGCCAAAGATGAAGAGGAAACATTTTATGTGATTAAACAACTGAGACGTTCTGACAGATGTTTGCCTTGACAGAGTTTGCTGGAGAAGCAGCGCTGCTCAGATCCAGTTAGTGCTTGTGCATGGCTTTGTGCCTCGGATGCAGGAGAGGCGTTAGCAGCTGCTGGCTCATGCAGTCCTGCAGGACCCCTTCCCATATCTGTGAGCTTTGTGGCATGCATTGGACAGCGCCTCCGGGTGCGTTTCATACAGTCATGAACGGTTTGTGTTGGAAGGGACCTTATAGCTCATCCAGCTCCAAACTTCCAGGGATGCCTCCCACTAGAACCAGCCCAGCTCTCTCAGCCTGGCTCCAGAGCAGAGCTGCTCCAGCCCCCGCAGCAGCTCCATGGCCTCCTCTGGACTCACTCCAGCAGCTCCACGTCCCTCTTGTGCTGTTGGATGCAGGACTGCAGGGAGGTCACCCCAGACTCGGTTTTCGATCTCTGGCTCATGGTTCTGTGTTTCTTGTTGCACTTCAGGACGTCTGTGCTTGTTTCAGTGAAGGCTTTTAACATGCACCTTGCCAAAAGAAAACCACAGCGAAGGTCCTCTTGCCTTTGGCTTTATGTCTGTCCGCTCTAATTCCCAGTCAGATGCTTTTGTGCTTTCAGGGCAGTTTATGTTGGGGCTCTGGCAATTTTTGAGGATGAAAATAGCTTTAATTTGAAATTTGAATTCAAGATAATACAGCTAGGACTTGCAGAGTTGCAGTTGGCTATTGCTTATTCGCACAGAAGTGGCAGAAAAGCCCTAAATATTTTGAATTTATATTTGGAAAAGAGATAGAAATGCATTCAGACCTCTCCGAGCTGCTCTGTTGTGTATTTCTTTTTTCTCTCGGATTAGTAGAGCAGGATGGACCCTTTTGTGGTATGTAATCAAGTTGGA
Source organism: Lathamus discolor (assembly GCF_037157495.1). NCBI lineage: Eukaryota > Metazoa > Chordata > Aves > Psittaciformes > Psittacidae > Lathamus > Lathamus discolor. Next base: position 22,072,584 of record NC_088892.1, read on the forward strand.
AACTTCTTTTGAGTCAGACTGTAAAGGTGTAATCCCCTTCAGGGATTATGGTACGCTTTGCATATTGCCTCCAAGTGCTTATCCAAGGATTCAATGGATGCTTTAAGCCTGCTGCAATCTATAGCACTTTGGAAAGCATTCATTCATAAAAATGGGTTTTAACAGCAGCTTTGCAAAGACTTGGAGGAATGCAAGAATGAGGAACGTCATCAATTGCCCAGGAGGACATCGTGATTCTGGCATCTGCAGTGCTGAAATACGACTGCACCTACCTTGTGTGCTGTACAGCTGGGCTGAGTTCACCCCAAAAAGGAACAGCGGGGTGAATTCTTCCAAGAACAAGTGTGGGCTGCTGAAGGTGCAGAACTTGGGCAGTTCTCACTCGAGTTTGCCCCCTTATATTGTGCGGGTTTAGAAACAGAATGCCCAGGGATTGCATCCCCCGATTGAGTCAAACAAGGGAGTTTTCTCCTCCCCCAGCCTGTGCCTCCCTCTCCTCAGGAGCCTGAGCAGTATTAGCTCTCCATAGACTCCCGCTGCGTCCTTATGTTAAGCCATCTCTCCAGCTCATTGCATGCCCTGGCACGAGTCAGTGCACCGCTAAAAGAAGGAAGAAAGGGTGTATGTGTCATCCTGGAGCCTGCCAGCAACCTGAGCCTGGATCTTGCTGCAGGAGCACTAAGGTGTAGTTCTACGCCAGCAGTGTGTGCCAGGGATGCTGCTGTCCAGGAGGCAGAGCTGTTCTCTCGTGGCCCTGTTAAACTGCCAACTGCATTGACACGGCAAAGTTCAATGCGTGTGATGCTGTCTGCGCATCCGCCAGGTCAGACTCCAGACCTGTTCAGCCCCGAAAGCAGATGTTTGGGGACAAGTATGAAAAATAATCCTGATCTTCTCCCTTCTGTGCTTGACAGAAGTCAGCAACCCAGTGTAAGCTGTAAGGCATGGCTGAAGTGCCTTTTGATACGTGTCTATTGGCAACTGTCTGATTTTCATCAATGGGCCTCAAGATTTTAGCAATGAATGGTGAGATTGTGAGTCTTCGCTTTCCTAGGCCAACTCTCTGCTTGTAAGCAGCTGCTTCTGTTGAGTAAACCAATCATGGTTTGCCAATAAGTCTTATTTAGGTAACAAAAGACAATGTGTTGCATTAGATCTGTTTAGTCTTGTTTGCATGGGGCGGAAGGTAATTCTTTCTACATCTTACTTGTGTTTAAGAGGATTAGATGTGGCTCCGCAAAGGTGCAGGCAGGGTGGTAGGGAGCCGGGAAGGTGGGACAGCGTGTGCTTGTAGCATTACTTATGCCATAAGCATTGATATAAAAGAAATCTCTGTCTTTATCCCGCTGTGCTTATGTTGAAGGAAGCACATTTGTTCTTTTGACTCGGTTGTGGGAGAATGCTGAATTATTGCTTCATCTTACAAAGGCATTTGGTGCTCAGAGTGGCGAGATAACATAAAGGCTAAACAAGTGTAAAAGATTTAAGCGTTTCTAATTTATGGCACAGTGCTCCCAGGGGAATATTGCTCACAAAGACCTGCAGCATCTTTTCCTATTGAGTGAACGGATTAATGACGGCAAATTCTGCCGTGTTAGGGACGTGTGTGAGGCCACTCCTCGTGGCTGGCCGGAGGAGATACTTCAACTGGAAGAAGCCACCGTTTCCTTGCGGCTGCTTTGGATTCTGCTTTTTCCAGTTGAGAGAGCAGGGTCTTTTTTGGGAATAGTTTTGGAAAATATTTAATTAAGCGGCTCTAATGAGGGGCCGTTATAACTGCAGATGGAATTATTGTTATCATCATTTCAGCTGTTAACATTTTAAGGGCAGTTGTTCACAAACTGTTCAGTAATTTGGGCCCAATTCACTGTGGAAACATCAGAGCTGAGCTGCTGCTGCAGCAAGTGTAACATGGAAAGGAAGTCACCATTCCCGGGATGGGCAGTGGGCTGTGGGCGCATCGCTTTTCCATGACATTGGCTGCGTTCGGTACAGGCTACAAAGGCTGAGATCCTGGAGTGATGTGGGTTGCTGTGGTCTATGTGTAATGGGCTTATTTGCCATCAGGAGTACAGTGAGATTATGTCACGGTCCTTTAATTGTGCAGAGCAGAGGTTTGGGACAGAGCTATGGAAACTTGTACTTGTGGCACAGCTGCTCAAATGGTCGTGGTCTCCAGGCATTCTGCGAACGTAGTGGTATCATCACGTTAATGGCCAGGTGAGCCTCTTAACCTCAGAGGAAATTAAGCAGCATGAGGAGGGGAAAAGCGCAAATTGCCTTTCTGTTCTTGGCGAGAAGCAGCACCTTACGCAGCTGGATGCAAATTGTTTCTAGTTAAAGAATGTCTTAAAATGCAGCTCTGCAGGGTTGCTCAGCTGCAGCTATAGTTAGAGCTGCGGCTATAGATAGCATTACATTTATTTAAGTGCTAATAAAGTGAAGTTTGGCTTTTCCTCCGAGAGTTACTTTAGAGCGAGTCTGAGTTGTTGCGCAGCTTTGTGCACCTCGAGTTAAAGCTCCTTCACAGCACTTAGGCTGGGCAGGTTAACGTGGAGCTCTGCTGGTGTTTGACAGAGCAAGTGCTTTGCTTCTTCAGCATCCCCTTCCACAGCAGTGGGTTAGAACTAGGTGAGCCTTAAGGTCCTTTCCAACCCAAACCATTCTGTGATTAGAGCACAAACTGTTGAGCAGTAAATCCTCTTTCTAAGCCAGGGATGTGATGAATGTACAGTGCTGGACATGCAGAGGGCAGGTTAAGAGCTTTAACTCAAGAATGGGGCTTGGGGGCAGCACATAAGGGGCTCTGGGAAATGTTTGATGCCACATCTAAGCCCTAAGACTCTGAATGTTCTTGTATATTCTCTTCAACTTAAGTAAACATCTTCTCAAATTGAATAACTTCTATTGGGTCTATTCTACTGGATCTGGGCAAGCCATTTCCTAGTTATTAAGTGGTTTGATCACGGCAGAGAGCATGGTAGGAAATCATTAATAGCCTCAGAAGAGGCACTGCCAGATGGCCGTGATGGTGATTGGATATCTCAGCATCCCTATCCAGTGACTCAGTGGGAACATGTGGTCCTTTGTTCCCTCTTGGAAAGCGGGCCTAGGGGTTAGTGTCAGGAACCCTAGGCAGGCTTCTGGCTTAAGAGCTGGCTTCCCACAAGACCCTGCTGTTCTGCAGAGCAGCTTTCCCATTTTACATGTAGGAACCATGGATAAAATAGGAATCTGGTCTGGCCCCGTGTTGCAGCTGTGGGAGAGCGAGGAAGTGAAGTGTGCTGTAGGTTTGGTCTGGAAAATGGTGTTTTTCTAAGGGCAGGGAAAGTTCATGTCTCATGCCAGAGACAGTAGCTCGTGATGTACCTCAGGCTACTGCAGAGACAGGATTAATGATGCCTTTGGAGACCGTGAGCCAGCCAGGGGTCATGGTGGCCCCAGGATGTGTGCTGGGCATGATGGAAGTCAGTAGTGCTCTGCTTGCTCGCAGGCTCATTCCTGGAGCTGTAAAAGCTGGGTCAGGGAGCATTTCCAGTCCAGGGAATAGCCGTCCATATCCTGGAGCTAAAAGCATGTTGCTTCGCCTTTGGGGTGGAGCTGGGACAGGTTGAGCAGCACCCCAGTGAGCACTGCATCCCCTCACCACATGGGCAAACTTGTTCCTTGGGGATCCCTCAAGCAAAGGGTAGTCTGAAGGTACTTTTGGGAGGGTTTGAACCTCAGCCCCTCAACAAAACACGATGAATCACGTACATGCTCTGCCTCAGTTTCTCCCTCTTGCACGTAGAAAGATCTGCTTTGTGCCTTCTCTGTGTCAGGTACAAGCAGACCTGCAGTGCTGAGATTCCAGCTCTGGAGAAGCTGATGCTTATTCCCATTCTCACCCTGCTACCAAAGGAATTTATGATAACGAAAATATTTCTTGTGCAAAGTGCAGTGCCATCGAGCAATAAACCCCTGTAATTGCGGCAGGAATATTCCGCATTAACCCAAACTATCAATTAGAGTTTGCATAGAGGTTTGCCAGAGTAAAAAAGGTGGTGCTTTCATGTGAAAAAATATTCATTATCTTCTTTCAGACACACCTTAATTGCCAACATCAAAGTTATTAATTAAGCAATGCATCTTGCGAAACTGGATGGGCTTATCCAGTGCGTGTGGAGTGTGGTAGGAAAGGTACCGGAGAGCACAGGAGCCTTCCGGATCTAGCAGGGGAGAGCTGTTCGGGTGAATCTGTTCCTTGTTCCTGTGTACTTGAGGCATTTGTATTTCTCTGCTGGCAGTGGTCTGGCCTTGGATAAAATTCAATTTGAAGAGTGCAGGTTGAGACCTGGAAATTGAATTTTTGAGGCTGTGGTAACTCAGTCCTTGCTCAGAAACGGCTCTTCTGGATAATGTGGTTGGTCAGCATCAGCATCATATCTGATTAGTGCAAGGGGAATCTCGCTTCACCTCTCTTGTGTATCAGATGCTTGTTGTTTTCCTTTTGTCTTCCCTTCCCACTCCTTTGGAGACTGAGCTGAGCTCTTAGGCAGAAGCTCTTCCCTGTGAGGGTGCTGAGGCGCAGGCACAGGGTGCCCAGAGAAGCTGTGGCTGCCCCATCCCTGGCAGTGCTCAAGGCCAGGTTGGACACAGGGGCTTGGAGCAAGCTGCTCCAGTGGAAGGGGTCCCTGCCCGTGGCAGGGGTTGGAGCTGGAGGAGCTTTAAGGTCCCTTCAACACAAACCAGGCTGGGATCTGGGATTCAATAACTCAGCAAAATGAATGGTGAAAGCTGTCATTGACCTCATGGTCCCATGGCCCTCACTGCAGCTGCATTGGTGGGTCTCCAGCTCACACTGTGCCAACTGCATCTTCCCCTCTGGGCACCTCGGTGCAGGGCAGAAATTCCTAATGTGGTTAAAAGCCCTCTTTGTGCTTTACCCTGATTTTGTCACAGGTGTGAACTTGCTGTGATAACAGTGAATATCTCTTCCCCCCCCCATATGCTTTTAGAGAGTATGAGGTTCTGTTTCCCACTAGCTCTGAAGGAAACCATACCTCTAAAGCATTTTGGCTCATCAATTTGCAAAGACATCTTTATTGCCCTGGGTGGATCATAAAGGCTGCTTTCCAAGAGGGATGTTTACTGTATAAGCTAATGAAGACATCATTGCTTTCCATGGCACCTCGTAGCTTGTTCTGTAGAAAGAGTGCTTGACTCGTTACGGGTGTATTTGAACTTCTCTAGGTGTGTGTTTCTGTGCATTCCATTCAGGTTGTTAATGGTGAAGTTGAGGGATCAAAGGCAGCGCTGTGGAAGCTGGCAGGGCTCGCTTGCAGCAGGCAGGGGGGATGCCTGGGAGCTCCATATGCTCTCCAGGTTTTCTTCCAATATCGTGTGCATCACTTAGAATTAGACATTTAATAATGAAACCTTTTTCTGGGGGTGAGACTTCCTCTCCCTCACCTCAGTGCGAGGAGGGAGAGTGTTCCCAATTACACTTTTATGACTATAGATTTTCCACTTCGTGTTCTCAGGAGCCTGGAAACATGATTAATGTAGGAGATTGTCAAACAGCATTAATCACTGTTGATTTCTTATCGATTCCTGCCCTCCCCTGTACTCACAGAGCCGGTGTGCTTGCACTGGCCGCTCAACTTCTGTGCAGTGAATAAAACATTACACCTTTACTGATGCCCTCTGGCCCTGTGGTTTGAAGAGCCAGGGAGCTGCTCATCTGGGATTATTGGGAAGCTTTAGTCACAGCAGAGAGAAATGATGGGACGGGAGGATAAGCGTATTTCATTCGACGCCATTGCTTTGCTGTTACGCGCTCTAAACTATGCACGCAAGACAAGTGGTTTTACATCTAATGTATGTCTTCAGCCAGGGTGGCCTTTGCAAGACAAAAATGACATAAGGTGAACAAACTGCTTATTAAGGTAAGACAATGAAGGCCCAATTTTAAAAGGTTAAGATGTACTAGAAAGTATCAGTGCATCCTCCAAGTCATTAATGCTATACAGAATGCACAGTGTGTGGTATTTTGAAAGGCCACTGTAACCTTTTCAAGCATGAAGCATGCTAAAAGGAATCTATTTCTTTACTGCCTTGAAAAGGGAAATCAGTCTTTAAAAGCTTTAGTTTTTATTTGTTTAAAAAGAAACCTTTCCTTAGAATGTAAAAAGAGAGGGAGGTTCCTTAAGGCGAAGTGAGCAGTGAGCTGTCTGCTGAAATGGAGCAGTCCTGCGCATCCGTAAGTGATGTTTGGTGTGAAATTTGGGGGTTTTAAAGAGAAAAACCATCTTACTGTTACAGTTTTTCCCCCAAACCCTTACCTGGATTTTGAACTTTGCACGAGCTTGTTTTGTCTCTATTCAAACCAGCAAAACGCAGTGGGTGGACACGTGGGTGGTGTGGGATCCCTGTGCATCCCCGTGCAGCATTAGCAGTGGGGAAGAGACTGCAGAGCGGAGGAGCAGGAGGCAGCTTCATCCTGCTGCCTGTGAGTGATGTCCTGGGTTGCAGTATCCCAAGTACTGGAATGGCAGATAGAGATGAATGCGTTTGGAAGTCTTGTGTTCGGTTTGAGGGTGAAAAAAGGAGGGGAGAGGAGGAATCCAACAGGCAAGTTTTCAGGCAAACAAGCTACAAAGACCTGCAAAAGGGTTTCTGTACTCCTGAAAGCTTGTCGGGTATTTTGAGTTAGATTGTTTGGTCTTACCTAAAGGCTGACAGCTCCCCGCAGAGCGAGCCGTGCTGTCCTGTGCTGTCATGCAGCAGCACCACCGCTCCGGCTCGACAGGTCGCTGTGCTTCAGAACCCATCACTTCTCATTACCTGCCAGTGCCTGAGAGCAGAGCAGCCTTCCCACCTGCCCTGCGGATGCTGCAGCCCTGTGCCCAGCCCCTTGGTGCTTTGGGGGCACAGTAGCTTCTACTGTTGTGTGAGACGCGGTTGGGGGCACTACTGCTTCTACTCAGCCTTGGTGAGGCCGCATCTGGAATATTGCGTCCAGTTCTGGGCCCCTCTGTTCAAGAAGGACAGGGAATTGCTTGAAGGAGTCCAGCGCAGAGCCACAAAGATGATTAAGGGAGTGGAACATCTCCCTTATGAGGAGAGGCTGAGGGAGCTGGGTCTCTTTAGTCTGCAAAAGAGGAGACTGAGGGGTGACCTCATCAATGTTTACAAATATGTGAAGGGTAGGTGTCAGGATGATGGAGCTAGGCTTTTTTCAGTGATATCCAGTGATAGGACAAGGGGCAATGGGTGTAAACTGGAACATAGGAAGTTCCACGTTAACATCAGGAAGAACTTCTTTACTGTAAGAGTGACAGAGCACTGGAACAGGTTGCCCAGGGGGGTTGTGGAGTCTCCTACACTGGAGATATTCAAGGCCCGCCTGGACAAGTTCCTGTGTGATGTACTGTAGGTTACCCTGCTCTTGCAGGGGGGTTGGACTAGATGATCTTTTGAGGTCCCTTCCAACCCTTGGGATTCTGTGATTCTGTGATTCTGTGAACAGACAGCAAATGATTGACCTGCTGCCCCACATCAGGTCTGTTAAGGTGGGTAGGGCAGGACCATAGTTTGAGTGCTGTGCGAGCCCCCTCTTGTTTGCATGGCACAACTTGAGGACTGGTTTTGGGGGGGGTATTCTCTTGCCTGCTTTGTGTTTGCAGCTCCCTTTAACAGAGAAGGTTGTGAAGCCTCTTCAGACTCGAGGAAGCCCCCGCGTTGCCGTTTGCTCGGGTCAAGTTGCTTGTTGGATGGCATCACCGATAGAAGCAGCTGGGCTTTACAGCAGGCATCTTGCTTCTGGTGCTGAGAAGGCCTTCATGAAACAAGTTAACCAGATGCAAGTTTTGATTTAAGCCCACTGGGAATTATTCCGAAGAGACCATCTTGCCATAAGTTAAATATGAACACTATGAAAGAACAATGTGAGTGCTGCTCGGAGTCTGTCCTTGGCGGCTCTTGGCTAAATGGCCTCTTCAAATACACGCTACAGCCCCAGTTCCACTTAGCTGAGATGAAGCTCCTAATTGCAAGATACTTTTTGCTCCTGTCTGTTCAGCCTTCGACTCTTGCAGTGTTGGTGGAATCAAAGAGCAGGGTTTTACAGGCAGTGCTGCTGCTTGGGAATCCTGAAAGCTGCTCAGGGAAAGGGGAGGTTTTGTGTGCGGAGGGAAGGGATGAATTCAAATATTCTATCTCCTTTTGAACGCAGAGAAACAAAGTCCTTCTGTTTGGATGGTCTCCTTCAGCGAGTGTCCGAAGGCTGGGTGAACGATGTGCCGTGTGCTGGGGGTCACGGTACGTGTGGCATGGAAGCAGGCTGGTTTGCTTTCCTGGGGGGATAGGGGAGATTTGGTCTATCTGGGGTTTGCCCAAGCGTTGGATTTGCCTCACAAGCTGGGTTGTGCCGTTGTCGCCCATATCGCTCCTTCCGGACATTGCAGCTCCATCGCCCACCTCGAGTTCCCATTTTCCTGAAAACCAATGGCAATTTCAGTGACCTATTCGGGACCCCTGTGGGATTGCTCCCGATGTGACACGTTCGATGATGGGATCATAAAAGGGGAGTCTAGAACATGCAAGGAAGGGACAAAGCAAGGATCTTGGCAGCTCACCAGCCTCGCTATCTTTCTTGGCTGAGGCTTGCAAGCATCGAGTTGCACTCCTGTGTGGAGGAACAGTGGTTTAATGTTTGATAGTGATCAGATCAGGAGGAGAGCAGAGCACCAGGCATCCGACAGGTTGTCAAACCTGTCACTTCCCAGCCTTTTCTTCCCCTTGACAAGGTTAGCCGCTGACTGACAAGGGTATTGCTTTGCCAGGATAGCAGCAGACAGAGCCTTTAGGAGGAGGAAAAAAAGCTCTCAGAAACTGAGTTCAGCTGCTTTCCGTGTATCGTAACATCTCTGCGCAGAGCTGCATTCTCAGATGTGCCTTTGCAATGACTTTGAGTCTTTTCCTGTCTCCGATTTCCCGTTACTGGAAAAACGAGCCCACAGCACCTTCTTCCCAGGCTGCAGTCTCTTGTTGTGTGAGACGCGGTTGGGCTGCAAGCAAGGGTCTGCAGCAGGCGATGCGATGGCTTCTGGAGTGGGATGGACATCTGCAACCTGAGGTCCAGGTACACCCAGCCACGCAAATACGCCTTTGGTGATGTTGGTGTTACAGATGAGGAGACTTCAGGAAGGGATGAGTTTCATGGCTGGACTGGGGAGGTTTCTCGCTTGATCCCTTCCTCCCGTGCCCACCCATGCCTCTCTCTGTCAGCATCCTAAAGGGGTGAAAGTGCCACAGTCTCCATGTGTTTGTTGTGCACAGTGCTGGCTGCTGTGCTGGTAAAAACAGTTGTAGCTAAATGTGTGTTTTAACACGCATTCAGTACCCCCTTACCGAGTGCTTGATTCCATGTGTCCTCCATGTTTGCTGCTGAAGGAGAATCTCTTTTCCCAGACCATGGCCAACCTCAGTCCTATTAAGACTGTACATTTCCAAACCCTTAGTGGAGTCTGCATTCACTGTAGAAGTAGAGGGATGCTTGTTAATCCTTTTCCCGTGATGCACTTTATACTACCTTGGATCTGGTCTGATATCGTTTTCACACTTTCAAATCAAAATCATAAAGATGATCATCATAAGGCATAAAAAAAGTTAACACGCTCTTATCTGTTGTAATTTGGTTTGAATGATGCCATCTGCTTTTCTGTGGCGGGTGGTTGGAGGAGGAGGATGTACCAGTTGGGAGCTGCAGAAACAATAGGGTATTTCTGGTGGCTGATGGATTGTTATTTTATCTTTCTTGTTTCTTTTAAACATGCTCAGTCACGAGTGAGGAAACAAAAATCAATGTTAGGGAGAAACAAACAAAGAAGAAGAATTGAATTATCAAATTAGTTTGGGTGAAGATCACAAGTGAAGAACTTGATAAAGAGAATGTTAAGCGAGAAAGCCTTGTCGCTGTAGGCCCTGTGTGTGGAGTCAGCAGGTCAGAGCTCTGAGCTCTAATTGTAGTCTGGTTTCAATACCCAATTGCCAGGTAATTGTAGCCACGTGTGCTGCTGTAAGATAGGTTAGCTGCGCCGGTTGCCCTTTGTGGGGTAGGTTATGCTTGCACCCTTTGCTGGTTCCTTGGGAGGATGAAGGGAGGGCGAAGGGATGAAGGCTGCTCACCTGCCCCTCTGCTGTGGGAAATGCTGCTGGGATGAAACTGATGTTACTGCCTGCCCAAGTGAAATAACCGGCTTTGGAGGCTGAGAGGATACTGGGCTCTGGAAGGTGTTTGCCATGAAGTTGGGTAATGCCTTTGTGAGTGTGGAAAGCACAAGCATTTCAGTGAGGTTCCTGGTGTCTCACTATTGCTGCACTAAAAGCTCCCATGTTCTTGATGACTAAATGATCTCAGAGACTTTAGTTAGAAAAGGAAAAAGCCATATTTCATCCTTTGACACGGTGATGTATATCTACTATATGTCTTCAGGATGTATGAAGACATTCTTTGACCTCCACAAATATCAGAGGTCCTTACAGTTGCTTTAAGGTCACTTGAATAACCCCATCGAATAATATGCTGGCATTGCCTTTGACAGATAGCCTGGAGATTTGCTCACTGAAGCCAGTCTTCAGAGCCACGGTGTCTTGGTAGCAAAGACTGTAATAAAATTGTTTGGTTCAAAACAAATCATTCTTCATTTTGACTTGTAATCAATAACTGTCTGTGGCTGGTGTCGCCTCGGGCTCTGTCTCACGGGGACTTGGTGCGCAGTGAAGTCCTCTATGCTAATCTATGGCTATAAATAAAGATCCCTGTCTGTGAGGTCTTCTGCATCCTTCTTAGGCTGATGGAGAGCTAGGGGCTGAGAGGGGAGCCCTTGTTGTTTGGGGGCTTGATAGACATTGATTACTTTGGATTCTGGATCTGCTTTTTCCAGAAGAGACACAGGGTTCGGTATATTTAGCTGTTCGAGATTACCGTGTCTTTGGCAAATGTCTTTGTGTTCCTTGAGGCTGAATAAACCAAGAGCCACAGGGTTTGTGGGAGACGTGCATGAAAGCCAAGTTGTGGCCAACCCATTTTGCTCATGGTGGAGTAACAGCGTGCATGAGCCTTGTCCCCACAACCAGGGATCCTGAGTGGGTTGAGCCCCAGTGCCCATCTTTGGGTCAGTTCTTGGTGGGTGCACAGGGATGGGGTCTGGGAGCAGGGCAAGCCTGTAGCAGTGCTTCCTTGGCCCCTCTGCTTGACAGGACCGCGTGTCCTGGTGAGATGCTGGTTGATGATGGGGCTTTATTTAGGGATGTGGTTAAGTGGGACCAGCCAGACTCCTGTGCCGCATGTCCCGCTTTAGCAGTGCAGATGCCAGGATGGAGCTGTGGGCAGAGCATCCTGGTTGAAACTTGAGGCTGGTGTGGGATCTGCGGACTTTAAAACTCGCTCCGCTCCACTGGAGCGGTGGGATTGGGTTTTTAAAGGATTCTGGCAGAGGGATCTGTATCTGGGTGTCTGAGGGAGAGGCTGGTGGCACAGTGGGAGGATATTGAGTTCCTTGGAGCTGCTGTGGGATGCAGTGTCTCTGGAGCAAGCAAGTCTATTTATATGAACAGCCGACGGTGGGTGTGTGAAGGCTCTGGGGTTCTGCGCTAGGTGTTGTCTGTGCTGATGTGAAACAGCAGATGGGTGCTGGGGAGGTCAGAAATGCTCTGCATTCCCAAACAGGGGCTGGATGTCCTACCTGGTACATTTGCTGTCACGTTACTAACTCTTGCCGCAGCACGTGCAGGATGAGACATAGATGCGGTATCTTTAACGCCATGGTACCCCTTGGAGATGCGGAGCCGCGATGAGCAGCAGGAGAAGGGATGCAGGGCCACGCTGTGGGGCTGTTCCTGCAGCCGTGCTCCCTTAGAACTGTCCTAAAACTTCTGCCAAGGATTGCCCGGGAAGCAGAGGGGTGCAGAGGGGTTCGAGCACAGCCCAGCAATGGGAAATGCCATGTGCCAGCAGGGAGCTGTGCACGGCTGAGCTCCAGGAGAGCAGGGGGTGCAGCGCGTTGGTGGCTGCTGCTGGATGATGATGAATATGAAATAGGAGCAGGAGAACATGGATCTAACTCAGAGCCTGCCCACACTGCTTCAGACCATGCCTTAAAGAGCATTTCTCTCCATCAGCTGAAGCTGCCTCTGCTCCACTGCTTTCCCCACCGTGGCTGGGTGGTGAACCTGGAGGGGACTCAGTGCAAAGGGAAAACGGTGGAGCTGGGACAGTGTGGCTATGGAACACCGTTCCTCAGGGAGAGATGCTCGCTAAAGTGTGTCCCCAGGGGCACAGCAGGAGCATGGCACGTTTTGAGTCTGAGGTGGCACACTGAAACCAGCCGAGAGCAGGTTTTGGTTTCATACTGGCTTTTGCTGCTGTTGGCATGCTTCTTCCTTTATATGAAGTGTCTTAGGATACAGGGGAGGCTTCAGGGTGGTGTGTTGGGGTGTCCTGGCCCTGCGTGGTTATTTTACAATGTGGGGTGATGCTCCAGAATGCGCAGCTTTGGAGTCTCTCTCCCTTTGGCTATCAGCTTAAATTGCATAGCTGGCAGTAAATGCTGCCAGAATGTCATGTAGATGAAGCAGCTTCCTAAGAGCTTTAGTGCCACCACCTTTCCCAACCCCTGCAATTACAGTTTAATTCAATATTTCATTCGAGTTTTCAAATAATTTTAAATTAATAAGGACCAGATTGTAGGGGGGAGAGCTGGCATCGCTCTCTGTTTGCTTACGGAGCCTTCTGCACTGCAGATACCCGATCAATACACACAGCTGGGAAACCAGGGCTGCTCCGAGGACAGTTCATTCCTGGTACAGTGAGAAAGCAGAGCCCACCCAGAGCTTAAAGCCAAAACAGGTCCCAAGGGAGCCACGAGGACGGGATGTTACACATGGAGGGGTAGGTGAGGGGAGGTAAGGCAGAAAGAAAAGTGCTGTTTTAGTTCCCTCCTTCGTTTAGGAATGTCATTAACAAGCAGCAAAGAAGTTGGCACAAAGCCCCCTCTGCTGTGGTGCCTGGCTCCAGGCTTTGGAGTTGTTGTGAGCAGGCACACAGCAATGTCTGGGGGACAGCTTCACTTCGGGTGCTTGAGGTAGGCAGGAGGTGTGCGGTTGGTTCTGTGTTCGGAGGGGTCCTTGTGCATCCACAGGGAGCTGTGGGCAGCTTCCCCTCTTCCTCATCCACCGCAATGGCTCTGGCTGGCTGTGACATCTTTAGCTTAAACCATCTCCTTGCCAAGGGGCTGCGTTCATTGTGATGCCAGGGGCTGGCTGGGATCTGGGTATGGCTTGAGGCTGGGTCGCCAGCTTCCCAGGCAAGCCTTGAGCAATGGGCAGGAAAAGCGTGGCAACAATCCCACCGACTCCTCCAGAGTCAGGATTTCACCCCTTTTGCTTAGAACCGATCAGGTGAGGAAAGCACAGCGATGATGGGCAGGCTCGCATCAGGCCTCTTACCTGCGATAGGCTTGACTTAAGCCACTGGGTTTAGCCATGGTTTAGATCAGCAAGCGGCAGCCCCAATTTAAATAATTGACTGAATCTTGGGATTTTTTGTGGTTTTGTTTATTAAAGTGATTTTTGTGGGCTGACAGCCATAAAATATGGAAGAGTGGCTGAGTTGCATCAGGTTTGGTGTTCCTCTCTTAGCTGGGAAATACTCAGTGTCCGTGCATACACATGAAGTTGTATAGATCTCTATGTGTGTTAGGATTTGCGGTGTTCTTGATGTATTAATTACTGTTGTTTTCCTTGTGACTTTGTCTCAAATGGAAATCTGGGATTCGATTACTGTGCACAAAACAGCATTTTCAAAGCTCTATTGAAATACGATGATGTGAAGTGCATCAGATGCACACAGGAAATACTGTCCTTTGTGATAGGACCGCTCTGCTAATGAGCAAGTTTAGAACGTGAGTACTTTGGACGGATGGCCTGTTTGTGCCACGCTGCTCTAAATCTGAGCAGTGGGTTAGTAAATCTGAGAGAGCTGGGCTGGGGCAGCTGGAGAAGAGGAGGCTCCTGAAGGGGAGACCTGAGAGCAGCTCCAGTGCCTAAAGGGGCTGCAGGGAACCTGGAGAGGCGCTTGGGACAAGGGCCTGTAGGGACAGGCCAAGGGGAATGGCTTGAACCTGCCCGAGGGGAGACTGAGCTGAGCTCTTAGGCAGGTCCATTCCAACACAAACCATTCCATGGCTCTGTGATTTCATTGTTCTTAAGCAAGAAAACCCAAGCAAGTTCCCCCGCTTTAGCTAAATCCAGGTAGCTTTTAAGTGTGAGAGGATGAAGCTGTTTTAAAAGCCTGGGTTTAGCATGGTACGTCCCTGCAGGGTGCATCTGCTGAGCTCCTGCCTGCAGAAATCACCCTCGTGGCCCAAGTCACTGGCTTGAATGATGTAAGACTTTTGTCACCAAACCTTTAATAAAGACATTTCCCCGTTATATTTTATATACTAAAACTTGCAGTTATTGCATTCATGGAGGAGCCCCACTGGAACATTTGTTTCCCAGATTAAGTGCAGGCTTTTGGCCGCTGAAAGTATTTCTAATAAATTCACTTTTGGGCAGCTGGGGGAACAGCAAGCTTATATTAATAATTTATTATCTTGCCAAGTCAGTTATGGAGATACCATCACCAAAATGTGTAAAAACAAACTGCATTTTGAGCTTTTACTAAGGGCAAGACGACAAACCAATGTTCTTTAAGACTGAAAGACAGGAACTCTGGTTGTGAGAGTGAAGAACTGGCCATCTCTGGGCTGTTGTGGTTGCTGATACAGGAGGAAAATGCATTAAGTTCATTCAAAAGGGAGAATATGATGTTTTCATCCTATCTCTAAGCAGTTTCAGTCACTTCTCACAATCTGTAGGATGTGAAAAAGAAACTAACTGTGACTTTGAGGTCAGAATTGGGTTTAACATCTGTGGGAATAAGATGACTAGCTCTACGTTGATGTGGCTTGACATTAAGCCTGACATTGCCAAGAGTATTCAAAAAGCTGGTAATGTGATTAATGATTTAATGCTGACTTTACATAAAAGCTTTCTTAATATTTAATCAAGTTAAACAGAGCTTCAGCCGTTTCCTTTTATGGCTTAATATTGCACCCTGACATGGGCACTTTGCAGGCAGTGGTGATGCGAGGCCGATGCGAGCTGGTGACAGGTCTGAAGGGGCACCTCTTGCTCCTGAGAGCTGCCAAGTCCTGGTCCTCCTGCAGTTTGGTTGAGCAAATTTGGTCTTTGATCTCCATCACCATTAGAGATGCCCCATGGGCATCTTTGTGTGGCCCTTTCTGTGTCTGCTCTGCCCCGTCAATCCTTCCAGCTGCTCCTCCCTGGATGTTTCCTACCTTGATGGTACCTTTGTGATACCTTTTATTTGCACTGTAGCTGATCCATCCCGTTTTTCCCCCCTCATTCACTCTATTTATTTGAGGTCTCTCGTGATTACTCAAACCATCGAATCACAGAATGGTTTGGGTTGGAAAGGGCTATAAGATCATCCAGTTTCAACCCCCTGCCATGGGCAGGGACACCTCAAATCCGCATGAGATGTTCTAAACCAGTCTTTTTCAAACTTCCAAGTTAGGTGAAGTTTTATTCACTTTTATTGGTTATTTATTGATTTGTAATCGCTTCTGTCGATGGGTAGGAGTATTAAAACATGCTGTTTATGGTTGTTAGCATTCCTGCTCTAAATTTGTTGTTCCGCTTGCTGAGCACCCTGAGCTCACGATGTGGCTTAGCACACGGCGAATGCCATGGCTCATGTTTACTATGAGCTGCTTGCCTTAGATGGGCACCAAGCTGCATTTGCATGGAGGTCGGAATTTCATTAATACGGAAACGTGGGCTTAATTATTTGTTTCTAATCGATGCAAAGTTGTTAGTGTGCTAGATGCCTTTACAAAAGCGTTTAACCATTAGTTTCTGCTGATTTCCTTAGCAAAAGAATGATGGGATCAGCGAGGTCACTGGAGTCACTTTTCAAGGGACGTGGGTGCCAAGCCCTATTTGTTCCAGCTATGTGAGGACTGTAGAGTACTCCTCTGCATTGGTCCCAGTGCTGGGTGCCTGGCTGAGTTTTAGGATGCTCATAAAAATCCACTGAGCTCCTTTTGACATTATTTAGATCTAAGATAGCTTTAATGTTTCTGTGGTTCATGCTAAGTGCCCAAAATGACTGTCCCTAGACATGACTGAGGGGCTTGTGTGTTTGATGGTCCGGCTCTTTGCCTGCAGGGATGGAGACCAGGCTCCTCTGATGGTTTTCTTGGTGTCTGCTACGTAGAATTCACATGCTTGTCAGTTAGGCAGCAGACTTTAAAGCCTGACCTACAATTAGCACCATAGAACCCCAGCCTGGTTTGTGTTGAAGGGACCTCAGAGCTCCTCCAGCCCCAACCCCTGCCACGGGCAGGGACCCCTTCCACTGGAGCAGCTTGCTCCAAGCCCCTGTGTCCAACCTGGCCTTGAGCACTGCCAGGGATGGGGCAGCCACAGCTTCTCTGGGCACCCTGTGCCAGCGCCTCAGCACCCTCTGGCATTATATGTATTATATATATTGTATATATTATATATATTGCTTAACTTATGAGCAGCCAAAAAGTTCCCCGTTCGGAATTGATTTGATAGTGGGTATTCGCATTTCCATATGAAACAGAACTTGAACTTGATTTTCCTCCCAGAGCTGCAGCTTGCAGTGGCCCTGGGGTAGCTGCTGTCGGCATGGATTCTCGCCTACATGGTGCAAAAAAGGTGTGTTTTTTGAATTGAAGGCTCCCAGACAATGGGGTGGACTTCCCTGGGATCCCCATGCTCACTGTGTTTGCATCCGTACACCATGGCACAACGGGATGTAGCTGAGAAGAGAGAGCTGGAGCGGAGCATCAGATGCTTTAATTTCCTACCTCTGACTGAAACAACCTCCCTGTGTGGGAGATAATAAACATTTCTTGTCTCTTAAGGGAAAAATCATGCACAGACAGAGACAAGCACATATAAATAATTTACAAAGCTGTAATACACTGTAAATAACAAGCCTTCCTGAATAATGAATTAACCCAAGTGCTGATTCATAGGTAAATATCTCTTGTAAAGCAGAGTTTTTATAGATTTTTACAGCTTAGTTAATATTCCCGTGTACTTTATTAAGGCTGTTCAGGTGAAGTGTCCTGGTAGCCACATATATCACTCTGGAAGTGAGACGGCGTGGTTGCAGGCTGCAGTGCTGGCGGCAAGCCTGGCATCCCTCGGCGCTGAGGATGCAGAGCCTTGCTGGGCCTGGGCTGGCTTTTGTTAGCTGGGCTTTTCTTTCCCTCTCAAGCAGGCAGGAGGAATTTTGATGTGGCCAAAGAATTGGAGAGTTACAGGGAGGAAGGAGTCTCAGAGAATCTCTTTTTTTTTTTTCCTAGTGATAAATAATGCATTTGTTCTACTTTGGCTGTGCTCTAGACATGGTGAGATTTCTCCATGCCTTCGAGGACAGGGAAAGCAGCAGAGCTGCTGGGCTGGGATTGCTACCTGCCAATTCCCAGCCCTTCCGTGAGCACGGCATCCTTCCTGGCTGTGATGACTGCGTATCCTTAGCCCCTCTTGTCAGCCACTCGGGAAGAAGCTAAACGTGACATTTGCTTCCCCTGTGCTGCTTCATCCCCCTCTTGCCCCTCTTTCTCAGACGAGCCTTAAGAAATAAAAACAGTTGCTAAGCTACCGGATAGGGAACGTCGCAGTGGTTTTTTGCAGTCCTGGTATTAATGTGCTTTTCGGAGCACCAGGGAAGTGGGAAGGGCACTCTCATAGCTTGAATTGTTTGTCAGTTAAAGCGCTGTACTCCTAATGCGGATGATATTGAACGTGTCAGTTTAATTTATGCCCATATAGATAGGGGCTTTTCTCCCTCCCCTTCCTCTTACTCCTGTTTAACGTAGGCTGATGGGGGGAAAAAAGGTATTATCTGCTTTCTTTTTCATCTGTTTTGGGGCATGTCAGTTGTCAAACATGTTGCTGCTTTGTTTTATTTCTGGTAGCTTAAATAATTGCTTTCATAAAAGATAACTAGATTTCTTTCATCTGGAAGTGCATTAGTTGTAAATTGCATTTTCTGTTCAAGTATAGATGTCAGCAGTGATTTTCAGCAGCAGTGTACAGTGAAGGTGTCTGTGGCAAGGGTGCATCTTTAAGGTTGAAGAGAATGCTTCATGAATGAGACTTATTCCAGGACGATGTGCATGGGGTACCCACTGTGCTTATCAAGTGATTTTAGGGTGCTTCCTTCTAAAGACATGGACATTTTGTTCAGTATGCCAGGCATTTGTGTAAAATAAGTCCCATACCAGTGTGACTCTAGAGCTGGGATATGCCAGTATCTCCACCCCTTAAACTCTCAACCCTCTATTTTGGCCTGCATTAAGCACCTTTCCCTGTAAGAGGAGAGTATATCCCAAGATGTTCATTGCAGGAGAGGATGCTGCTGCTCTTTCCACTTTTAAGTAGCTCAGGATGGGATTATAGAATGGTTTAGGTTGGAAGGGACCTCAAAGCTCCTCCAGCCCCAACCCCTGCCACGGGCAGGGACCCCTTCCACTGGAGCAGCTTGCTCCAAGCCCCTGTGTCCAACCTGGCCTTGAGCACTGCCAGGGATGGGGCAGCCACAGCTTCTCTGGGCACCCTGTGCCAGCGCCTCAGCACCCTCACAGGGAAGAGCTTCTGCCTAAGAGCTCAGCTCAGTCTCCCCTCCGGCAGGTTCAAGCCATTCCCCTTGGCCTGTCCCTACAGGCCCTTATCCCAAGCCCCTCTCCAGGTTTCTTTTCTGTCCCCTCATTACATTATTCTATACCCGAGTTTAAATCTAGTTTCCATGAGCGCAGCTCTTCCATGTTAGTATTAAAGAAATCCATCCGATGTTAAAACCCAGCCAGTGTCGGGAGGGGCACGTTTCCTAGGGGTTATAGTGGAAGTAAATCTGAAGTAGCACGATATTCTGGGTTCCCATTTCCTTCGCCTGGCAGAACACCCCGCGCAGCCCTTGCCGCGGCTCGGCGGTGTGTTTAATCGAGTGAGCCATCAATCCCGCTTTGCAACGTGCTCGCTGCCGCCGCTTCCTCCCTCCCTGCCCGGGGAACAAGGGGCTGCACTAATTGGTCACACACAGCTCTCCTCGTGCTGCCATCGGACCCCAATTCATGGCAGCGAGTTGGTGCTCGCGCATCGTTTCCCTTGTTGCCCTTCTGCCGGGAAGAAGCTGCTGGATCTTCGTGCTTAAAAAGTCATTTAAAAAGTCTCTGAATTACTGGGAATGTAACTTGAAAGGCGGGGGGGGCTGTGAGGCTCATGGGGTAGTGTGGGTTTTCATGTGTTAAAGATGTTTTTGCAGTCGGGCTGGCTGGAGGATGTCAGTGAAGCTCCGCGAGGCTTCAAGGCGCAGCAGTGGACATCATTTCCAATGCAAAACGCTCCTTTTTTCTATTTGAAAGATTGACAGAGCTGAATTTGGAGGGAAGAAAAGTGTGAAATGAGTTCTCTCACGTTTGTAGCTTGTTGATACTGAAGTTCTTTGTGATTAAGAGAATATAAAAGTGCTGCTGTAGTGCTCTGCTCTTTTTTCCTTGCCCATGAAGCATTTTCCTTTATTGCTGTTGTTCTGTGTAGAGGGATTTACTGGAGGCTGAGGAAAACTTTCTGTTGTAAGGAAAAGAGAAAGAATAACTACTGTGAAGGCTTCCAAACTGCTGTGGAAAAGCATAAGAGCGAAATACTATCTTGTGAAAGGTTATATATATAATATATAATACAAACATATATATAAATAAATATATGTAATATATGTAATATATAATGTATTCTGTAGAATATAGGATATATAATAAAAATTGTAATGATGTATAATCTATATTATTTTAAATGTGCTATATATATATGTAAAAACAGAACTGTCAATTGGGTATATTTATATTTCCATATAAAGCATAATGTGCCAGGAGCTCAGCAGAGGTCTGACTTTGCCCCAGCTGTGTAAGACCCATCATGCGATGCTTCCCAGGAAGTATCCCGCAGAGATGGAAAAATGCAAATGGTAAAGACCAAGTCATTAGTGGAAAATCCTATTTAAACCTTTGTTCCAATCACTCTGTATTTACTGTGTGCGCAAAGAAGTAGCCTTGTGTTTTCCAGTGGAAGCACCAGACTGTGAGCAACTCTTCTGGCATTATCTCTTCCATGGAAAGCCTTTGAGACCTGTTGCCTTCTCCCCTTGGGGATGTTCATGGTGGTTCCATCTGCGCCGTGGCTGCAGGTTGGGCTGAGAGATACCTGTTGTGGTTTAACCACAGCCAGTAACTCAGCACCAGCTGCTGCTTGCTCATTCCTTGCTTCTTCCCTACCCAGGCGGGATGAGGAGAGAAGCAAAAGAATGTAAACCCATGGGTTGAGATAAGGACAGTTTAAAGTACAGCCTAATACTGCTACTACTAATAATAATAAGGGAGATAACGAGGAGGGAGAACATAAAACTGAAAGGGGAAAGGGAAAACAAACACTGACCAGCAGTGATGTCCAATATAATTGCTCAGCACCCGCTGACCGATGCCCAGCCCAAGTAGTGATCAGTCTCTTCCAGGTGACTTCCCCCCAGTTTCTATACTGGGCAGGATGTGCTGTGGTATGGAACACCCCTTTGGATAGCGTGGGTCAGGTGTCCTGTCTCTGCCCCATCCCAGCTTCTTGTGCCCCTCGTCACTGGCAGAGCGTGAGACTGAACAGTCCTTGGTCAGGGTAAGTGCTACCAAACAACAACTGAACCCCTGATGTGTTACCAGTGTTGTTCCCAGATTGAAGCCAAGCACAGCACTGCGCCAGCTACTAGGGAGAACATAAACTCCATCGCAGCCGAACCTGTGGAAGGTGGTTCCAGATGGCTTCTCATCATTATGGGTGCTCAAAGTTTATATGAGCTCAGAGACTGGACAAATTCACCTTAGGATGCTGGGCTAGAGAGATCTTTGGCCTGAGCAAGTATCACAGTGCTTGTGTTTTAAAGAGGCCTTGTACTGAAACCAGCTGTGCTTCCCTGAATCCTGCTGTGGGAGAGGCAGGCTGCGCCTTCAGTGATGCGCAGCTTCCGGGGCAAACCCAGGGATAACAAGAGGTGCGTTTGTGGTGTTTGAGCGATGCTCTGCAGTCATGGTGGGGTCTGTCCCTGGCACATCCATCCCAACAGGATTTCATTGAGGATGCTGGTGCTGGGTTCAGGAGCATAGTGTGGAGCTCTTGCACAATGCTTTTTGTCTGGAGTTCCAGTACTTATGCTCTGGAAAAGAGTGCATCCAAGTTTTGTGGCGGCAGTAAAGTAAGCTCAGAGTCTTGCTGTGGTTTGAACTGGGTTGATGACAGAGCCAGGCTTCCATACCTCCTGGTTTGACTCTCCTTCAAGTGTATTGGAATTGAATGTCTTACGAGAAAAACCTGTTGTTAGTGCTGATGGATGAGAGGTTAAGAGACAAGGAAAGGCTGACAGCTAGGACTGAAAGGGTCAGCAATTGAGAGGTACAGTTGGGTGGGAAAGGCTAAGTGTTGCTCTAGGCTTAAGCATCAGCAGGTCAAATGGTCTCACAAGATCCTTCAGCCCTGTCTTCTCTGATTTCCTGCTGGAGGTTGCTTCTGCCTCTGATGAGAGGCTTTGCTCCCTGGGTGAGCTCGGGTCTGGGCTCATTTCTGTACTGCACGCTCTTGCCCTCTGAAGGTGATAAACAGCAAAAGTTACCTGTCAGGAACCTTAGCAACCAGAAGTAAAGATGAAAGGGGTGAAGAGAGGCAGGGTCTTTTCCTTTGAGGCTTCAGACACTTTTTCAGCTCCATATGGTCTGGAATCTCCCCTCTGATACCAGCTCAACCAGTGCAAATCAGGAGCTGCTTCACATGCAGTTTGTCCACCCTTGGTGCTCAAAGAGCTGTGGGCTAAAGATGTAGCTATGGTGTCGCTGGGGAATGGGCATGGGAGGATCAAGCTGTTGCAGGGACAGCCGTGAATAGGGGACAGGGGCACAGACTGGAGGTCTTGGAGCCTCTTTCCAAAATGAGGCAGAAGTATCCAAGTCACAGAACCACGGAGTGGTTTGTGTTGGATCTTAAAGCTCATCCAGTTCCAAACGCGTGGCCAGCCTGGCCTTGAACATGGCCAGGGATGGGGCAGGCACAGCTTCTCTGGGCAAAGGCCCTCAGCTGAGTAACATTTCCGCAGAGGGCTGCATTTGAGCCTGGTATCGTGCTGTCTCCTGCTTCCCGTGTTAAATGAAACAAGTGGGCATTGCTTTGTTTGGTCTTTATCACGACAAAGAATGAGTTTTCATCTCTGTTCTTGTGGCTTCCACTTAGACTCTTCACCAGGAGCTCACGGGGCAAATACTTTGCTGAAGTGTTAGAAATCAGTGGCATAAAGTCCTGCTTCTTGGACACCCTAGCACTTGTCCTGCAGAAGGGGCTATGTGGAATGGAAGGGGAGAAGGAGGGAGAGCACATCTCTTCACATCACTTCTTGATTCTGGCTTCAGAGCTTGACGGCTCCTTTCTCTCGATCACGGGATAATGAAGAGCTGTGTTGGGAAGCAGCCTGATGCACGGATGTGCTGATAGATGTGACAGTCCATGGGAACCCCCTACACCAGCTTTCCACATGGAGTTTATTAAATTTAACCTTGTTTAATGACCTTATATTACGACTGACTTTAGAAGGATTAATGTGCTGTCTGGAGCCTCCTCAGCATTGGTGTTTATCTGCAGAGAAGCAGATGCATCATCCGCTAGCAAGGCTCCAAACCTGAAGCTGAATGCTTATGGGTAGCGTATTGCTGTGGGGGTGAGCTGGCCAGGAAGACGTTTTGGTTGGAAACGGGGAGGTTGGGATGTTCATTAGAGCGAGCAGTTGTTCACTGCCTTCTGGGGAAGGAAATCCTGATTATTTCCAGGATAGAGCTTGATTGGTCCTAGGGGCCGGGATGAAGCCGCGCAGCTGCCTGGGATGGAGATCAGTATATGGGGATGTTTCCAGCTTGGTGACCCAAGCTTGCTACAGCATCCAGGGGCAGAATGAGGAGGAAACGGGCGGTTCTTAAGGGCAGTGAGGTAATCACCCCTTTAGTTGTGTATCATGGCTTGGGTTTGGATGCTGCTGAGGGTGAGTGCGGGAGGCAGCCGCAGCCAAGGGTGCTGCCTGGGGCTCTGCCTGCACCTCACAAACCCCACCAAGCCTCCTCTTCGCCAGTCCAACAGTGGGTGCAGGGGGAAGCTGAGCAGAAAACTCATTTGAATACCACAGTGAATCTGCTTTTGATTTGCATCGTTTTTAGGAGTTTCTAAGACTTTTTCAAATCCTCTTTATGTTGTTCTTGACTTTTTTCCCTAATTTGACACTCTGGGATGTTGTTTTACATCTCGGTTTAGTGTCTAATCACAGCAAACAATAGCTGGCCGCACATGCTGGCTTTGCATTCCTGCATCTTGTTTGTGCTCATCTGCACTTAGGGCCAGCACTCACTGTGGCTGCCCAATTTCTCTGCACAGCAGCAGGGATTTCCAATACTCTGGAGCTTCATTATCATGTGCAGGAAACTAAATTCCAGGTTATCTTATTTGAACTTTATGACTTCTCGATGTATTACATGCTATTTACTACATTTATTTTTTTATATTTTATTTTTATTTTATTTATTATTTTATTTATTTTTTATTTTATTTTTATTTACTACATTTATTTATGTACTACATTTATTTATTGATGGAAGGTTTATTAAACCTGTCCAATAAAGCAGCTTTTTAGAAGTGTGTGATGTGCAGCTTAGTAAGAAATCCTTGAGATTTAAAGAGCTTGCATTATGAATGCCCCAAGTATTTGATTTCTGCCCTGAGATATATGGAGGAGATGAGCTGTTGGAGCCAATGCCTTCATTCTTGATATCAGTGGCAAGCATGTTTTCAGAGAGGGATGAACGCAGATGTCTTCTAATGGCTCTCTTTGGTGGTGGTTTTGAGGTCTTGCTTTAACAGTTGGGATTTACCCCATTACCTCTCAAAACCTGCCTTTACTGATGATGAGAAGATAAAGGTTTGTCCCCCCGCCATGGTTTGATCAATAACCATTTTATGAGTCGCTCTTCCTGCAGGCAGCTTTTGGCTGTGGGTTTATTAACTGAAAGACTATTTCTTAATTCCAAACACACTTACAGTGATCAGAACAACACCTCCAGGTATGTTATAGGCTTGTTAACACAACCTGTTGGTTTACCTTGTGAAACCTCTTCTTGGATAAAAATCCCCATGAGGTGGGTTTCTGCTGTAATTATTTCCTTCCACAGGAGATGCTCCTTTGGCACTAGGCTTGCCTGGGAGAGCTGCAGCCTGGCGAGTGACTTTGAGAAAGCAAATTAAAAGATGAGGCTTCTGACTACAGGTTTTCACCCATCCCTGGTGTCACAGAACCATAGAGTCACAGAATGGTTGGTGTTGGAGGGGACCTTCAAAGCTCATCCGGTTCCAACCCCCTGCGATGATCATGGACATCTCCAACTCAACCAGGTTGCTCAGAACCACACATCCAGCCTGGCCTGCAGTGTCTCCAGGGTATCCACCACCTTTCCGGGTCAGTGTTTTACCACCCTCCTTGTAAAGCATTTTTTCCTCACATCCAGCCTGAATCTCCCTTTTTTAGTTTAAATCCATCACCCCTCATCCTGTCACAACAGGCCCTGCTGAAAGGTCCCTCCCCATCTTGCTTATAGGCTCCTTTTAAGAACTGAAAGGCTGCAATAGGCTCTTCCTGGAGCCCTCTCTTCTCCATCTGAACAACCCCAACTTGAGGGCTGTTGTACGTAGATGTTTCCTTTCTCTCTCGTCTAATAAGTAAATAGCAAATTGAGCACTGAATAAGGCTGCTTTCAGAAGAAGCCTCCAGCATCTTCCTCCTCTGCAGGGAAAATGCTGTCAAATATTCCAATGAATGAGTTTATTTTGGTGCTTTGGAAAATGACTTGGGCGGTGGCTGCTGGGGGGGTTGTGCTGGTGTGAATGGGTGTCTTGTGAAGCCTGTTGAGATGGCAGCACAGGGACTGATGCCCGTGTGGCTGGACAGCAAGTGCAGTAGGGGCAGTGGCTGTGGGAATGCTCCCACTCTCCTGCCCCATCATCCTGGGCTGGAAACACGGGTGGTTGAGAGGAGCTGGGGACAAATAGCCTAAGGAAGATGGATGAGCAGCATGCTTAGACCCCAGGGATGGGATTTCATATCCCAGTCTGGATGTATGGTTCCTGTTGGAGCTACTGCATAGAATCCCAGACTGGTTTGGGGTGGGAGGGACCTTAAAGCTCCTCCAGCTCCAACCCCTGCCAGGGCAGGGACCCCTTCCACTGGAGCAGCTTGCTCCAAGTCCCTGTGTCCAACCTGGCCTTGAGCACTGCCAGGGATGGGGCAGCCACAACAAGGTCCTGTGCTTGCATTACCTTGTTAGAGAAGCCCGCAGCTTCTTTCCTCTGTAAAATAACCAGCCATTTATGAAGGATTAGTGAGGGGTTTTAATTTAGCACAAATAATTGGATTAATTTGGAATTTGCTTCCTGTTGGTTTTAGATTAGCCAATACAAACAGCTGGAGCTCGACTTCAGCCTGTTCCGTGTGTATGAATTGCTGCATGGAGCTGTTTCAGGGGCTGCAAGCCTCTGCTGTTCCAGCAGCTATTGGTTTCCTGATTGGTGTGGGTCAATAGTGGGTGGTTAGGGATGACAACCACATTGCTCCTTGAGGCATACAACCTGTGGGTGCACTTTCTCTTCATACCTAATCAGTGATGCTAATATATATTTATACTACTCGGGTTATATATTATTATCTATTATATATTTACATATAATATGTATTATAATATATATTTATATTAATGTATTTATGTTTATATTACTCAGGTTCATGTCTGTTGGTTTGAACTCCTAAGGATTCTATGGATAGGAAAATCCTATGGATTTTTCTAGCATTAAGGATATTGCCCAGAAGTTTGCTATTGGAGGGGCTGAAGGAGAGTGGGAGAAGTGCTGGATGTAGAGGATTCCCATCATCCTGCCATGCCCTCGGGGTGTTGGAAGCAGGAGGGGATTCCTCTGCTGTGTGGGCACAACCATCACCCCAAACGTTACCACGCAGGAGCAGACAGGCTTGTTCCGTAGCGCCGGAGACGTGGTGTGTTCATTAGTGGTCTGTTCATGGCTATCTCGTCTCTTTGCAGCAATCTTTCCTCTTCTAAACTTCAGTCTGCCTGAAGGGAGTTGTTGGGCTCTTTGTAGTACCACTGGGCTGCTAATTTTTGCTGAGCGGCTTCA
The DNA here is from genome assembly GCF_037157495.1 of Lathamus discolor. Taxonomy (NCBI): domain Eukaryota; kingdom Metazoa; phylum Chordata; class Aves; order Psittaciformes; family Psittacidae; genus Lathamus; species Lathamus discolor. Next base: position 22,098,978 of record NC_088892.1, read on the forward strand.
AAGCGTTGCCATGAACAGTCTTCTTTGCAGTCAGCATTTGTCCTAGGGAGAGATTTGCACAATGGGTGCTCTGTAAAACCAGTCAGCGTGTGGAAGATCTTAGGTTTTTCCTTTATATCTTTGCGATGCACTGCTTCATTTGGGTGGGGTTTTTTTTCTCTTATCATTCCTGTTTAAGGGTTTGTGAACTGATCCCTTTATTTTCAGAAGAGAATACCAAATAAACAGTGATTAGCATGAAATATGACTCATGGCTTCCTAAAGGATGTGCTTTACAACTGGTAAACAGTTGTAATTGCTGTTAGATGAAAGTAGCAAATTGAATACGTTCTCATAATAATTATGGAGATAGATAGATTATTCTTGCTCTCAAATCTAATTGGGATTAGTCTAATGTTCAGCTGTCCTTGTAGAGGATGATCTGTATAAAAGTTAAATGTAGTTAGAACTGTGCTCGTGAAAGCTGGTTTCTTCTGAGTGGAAGAAACCTGCTTCTCTCCAAAGGCCAAGGAAGCCTCTGTGGTGTGTTTCTTCTGAGGGCAGAGAACGGAATGTGATATTCTAAGGCCTGGAGACCATCCCACATGGAGTGAGTGGTGTTACAGCTCTGCCGGGATGGTGCCGGGCTACTGAGGGGTTTGGTTGCAGAGGGCCTTAAATGTGAAGCTCTGAGAAGTCTTGAAAGCTTTTCCATTTCTGCCAGAGTCACAGCTGAGAAGGGGGGGTGCGTTTTTGGGATATCATCACAGAACCCCAGCCTGGTTTGTGTTGGAAGGGACCTTAAAGCTCCTCCAGCTCCAACCCCTGCCACGGGCAGGGACCCCTTCCACTGGAGCAGCTTGCTCCAAGCCCCTGTGTCCAACCTGGCCTTGAGCACTGCCAGGGATGGGGCAGCCACAGCTTCTCTGGGCACCCTGTGCCAGCGCCTCAGCACCCTCACAGGGAAGAGCTTCTGCCTAAGAGCTCAGCTCAGTCTCCCCTCGGGCAGGTTCAAGCCATTCCCCTTGGCCTGGCCCTACAGACCCTTGTCCCAAGCCCTTCTCCAGGTTTCCTGCAGCCCCTTTAGGTATTTGAAGTCTAATTTAAATCAGAAACCTTAAGATATAATACTGAGTAATTCATTACAGAAAATGTATGGTTTTGTTAATGCAGCTGCATGCTATTTCATAAATCATTGGTTCCTTTGAATCCAGTTAAATCTTGGGGAATAGCCTAAGGTACCCACACAGTGTGGGCATGCATCCATCAGCATCTCTGCAGTGTGTGGGGGTCTGTCCAAGAGGTGCATTCAAGGGAAGCATTGGGTCTGTTCACACTTGTCCTCTGGGCAGGACTTGTGGCTTTTCAGAACATGAGTGTTGGCTGTAGCTGGGATGCTCCATGCCACCCATGAGAGGATGTGCCATGGGTGGGCCTTTGGGTTGCTTCCATCTCACAGCACTGACAGCACCCAGCTTCTTGCTTTGCAGTGCCAAGCAGTGGCCGGAGGCTCTGCAGTCAGCTTCTTAACAAGGAAATGATTTTAAAAGAGCCAGTTTTGTAGCTAAACTTAGTACACTTGGATGTCATCCAGCAACCGCAGCAATAATGCAGCAAATACAACTGGTTTAAAATACATTAAAGCCGCAGGTTGGCTCATGGTAGCTGAGCCCTCGCAGACAAAGCATAGGTGAAAAGCACTCACTCGTGTCCTGTGCGTGTATGGGATGGTTCATCATTTGCAAATAAACATCCAAGTGGGGGGAAACAAAGAGTAAAACAAACCATCAAATTGCAATGTCACAGGAATGTGTTCTTGGCAAGAGCTCTTTCAGTTCTAAACTGGAATTCTTACTCAGATGTGAGCTGTAAAACATACCAAAGGAAAAGGAAAAAAGCAAGCCTGTTTTAGTTAAACAAAAGCAATGGATTCAGCATTTACTGGAGGCAGATTTTGAAGAGAAACTCAGCCTGAAACGAGCACAGGAATCCTAATTAGTGCGTTATCCCAGCAATAGCATCGTCTTTCCAAATGAGCAGAAGCACATAAATGAGGAATTTTTAGCAGAGTGATGTGTTGGGTTTGAGGCACAATTTGATGAATTGGCAGTTGCAGTGTTCCCTAAATATATTCTGATGTGGATTTCCAGATTTCGCCTTCTTAAGTACGTGTATGACAATTCCAGCATGGTTTGGGTTGAAGGGGCACAGGGAAGAGCTTCTGCCTAAGAGCTCAGCTCAGTCTCCCCTCTGGCAGGTTCAAGCCATTCCCTTGGCCTGTCCCTACAGGCCCTTGTCCCAAGCCCCTCTCCAGGTTTCCTGCAGCCCCTTTAGGCACTGGAGCTGCTCTCAGGTCTCCCCTTCAGGAGCCTTCTCTTGTCCAGGCTGCCCCAGCCCAGCTCTCTCAGCCTGGCTCCAGAGCAGAGCTGCTCCAGCCCTCGCAGCATCCCCATGGCCTCCTCTGGCCTCGCTCCAGCAGCTCCACGTCCCTCTTGTGCTGCTGCCCCAGAGCTGGATCAGGGCTGCAGGGGGGCTCTCCCCAGAGCGCAGCAGAGGGGCAGGATCCCCTCCCTGAGCTGCTGCTCACGCTCTGGGGATGCTGCAGTGATGAGCACTGATTTACCTGAGTGTGCAAAAATAGCAGCAGCTGGGCTCCAAGTGGTAGCAGGCAGATGATTCATGTTTGGGAAGGTTATTTGTATCAGCATACAGAATGTTTTTCATAGAGAAAACACCTCAGAGCTATTGGTCATTTCTGAATGTGGCTATTAATAGAGGTCCGAATGTGTACTTTCTTAAAAACATCAACAAAAACCCTACCACTAACTCCCAAAGAAACAGCCCCTCAGCCCAGCTCAGACATTGAGAGGCTTGAGCTGAATGCGGTCTTTCAGACTGATTTAAGCAAACAGTGTGCAGCTTTGCTGTATGCTTTTCATGGTGCTGAGATGGGGCACTGCGTTTTGATTAAACAGGGATGCAGCAGAATAGATGGATATATTTCTAGGCCAGCTCAAGCCGTGTAAATGGGAACATCTTGTGCAGATTTAGGTGTCTTTATTTTCAGTATCAGCTGTGGGTTATTCTGGCATTTACGGTTTTATAAGTTTTCTTAGAGCTGATGGGTCAGGATCAGAAATTGGGTCAACAAGATGTCAGCAGTAGGCAGAGGCTGAAGACGAGGAGGTGGATGAAGCTTGCTCCTAGTCGAAGACTCCTTACTGCAGCCTGGGCTCTTGGTGGGGATTTGGAACACATCAATACCAGCCAGGCTGTAGTCTTATGTTGTATCCTGGTAGCCAAACTGGGGAGATGGATGGACCATCAGGTGGAGAGGGGAGTTGTTAAAGGTTCTGTTCGAGTTAGTGTTCATTGGCAGGTGGATACAGGGATCATTTCGCATCTCCGTGCTAATACAATGGAGATGTTTTGCATTGCCATGGTTATAGAGACGATGGAGGCGGGGAATGTTCTGTTCCTTTTGCCCTGGAGATCCAATTGCTTTAACTACCTTTGTCAGCTTTGCTAACAGGTACAGAGAGAACATTTGCTAGTTTATCTGTTTGAAGTTAGAAAACTGTTTGGGAGCTGGGAACGAAGAGGGAGTTGGTAGTGGTGGTGATGCATATCCCTCCTCCAGATCCCTTTCACAGCCTTGGAGGAATAAAATCGAGCAGAAGACCCAGCCCGAGGCTCTGTGACCCAGGAGGAGCAGGGTCCCATCTTCAATGTGGTAATATGTACGTTGACTTCTGGAGCAGCTGCAGTGAGCACCTAATCAGATCCTGTATCAAACTGCAGCTTTACATGCCTTTCATTAAGGCAGTGTGAAGTGCAGGTATGATGGCTATAAACTGACAGAGATTTGGGTTAAACATAAGGCAGAAGTTCTTCCCTGTGAGGGTCCCCAGGTTGGACACGGGCTTGGAGCAACCTGCTCTAGTGGAAGGTGTCCGTGCCTGTGGCAGGCGGTCGGAACTGGATGAACTGTAAGGTGCTTGCCAACACAAACCAGTCTGTGATTCTGTGCTTTTGAAAGGCTGTGATTTGTGCTTTGCCAGGCTTAAAATTCAGTCGCCTTAAAGGATGCTGAATCTGTCCTCTGCTATTAATAACTTGCCCAGTTGAAGCCGTTGCCTCTGTGGTTTCTGTGGGGTGACGCAGGCTGGGGTTTGCTGCTGTTTCATTTTCTTTTTGGCCTGTGGTCACATTATGGCAGGAGCGATGGTTGTCAGCTAAGTGTAAGTAATGTTCCTTCTTGCTCCAGATCCAGTTTTCCAGGTGAAGACGAGTGCTGGTGGTGGAGCTGGGGTTTGGGAAGGATGCCGGTGGGTAGGCGCTGGTGTGGGTGCCACCTCGAAGAGCCTGCACTGCCTTGTCCGAATGCGCTCAACCTACCATAGGGATGAGGACAGGGGAAAGGTAGCTTCTCAGTGAAGGTATCTTGCTGATGCTTATGCAGATGCTGTGCTGCAGTCTTTTAAGGCCTGAGTTTCTAACGTTTGTTCCAGGCACCAGAGAAATTGGGATAGAGCAGGACATGGGTGCAAGTGTTCGGACAGGTCCTTCAGTGTGTTATTGAAAGCCTGGCTTTTCTATTGATGGCTTTCCACGCGGGCAGGTGGTTGCTGTAGCAAAAGGGGAGGGAAAAGAAGAGGTTGACTGCCTAACTGATGTTAGGTGCAAATTGGGGACCTCATTCTGTACGTTCAGCTTTGGGCTGGGCTTGGCTTCTCCATTTCTGACACAGCTTTTCTGTGTCCAGAAAGAGACCTCACCGCAGTGCTTTCCCATTAAAACATTTTCATTTAGACAGAAAACAGTTTGCTTGCTTAGAAGTCAAGGTTTTGCTCCCTGTGGAGATGCCTGTTAACTGGTTACAAGATAATACGTGGTGGAGGCGTGCTAAATAGCGGTAATACAGTAAATGCTGCAGCTGTAATTGAACCGCACCAAGAGTCACCTGCTTTTAAGTTATTAATGAGTTAGAACTATTTATAAAAGAAAGAATAGTGTGAAGAGAGAGGGCTTGTTTGGTGTCTGGAGTAAAGCCCTTTTAAGGTCTTGGAACATGATTTTGTATAGTCTGTTCTGACAGTGCAAAGTATAGATGGGACGGCACCATGGGTCTGGCACTCAAGCACCTGAGTAAAGCATCTGGTGCCAGCAGAGCCCAGCGTCCATCATCATCCGAGCATCCTCCTCTTCCCTCTCACTCCATAGGAGGACACACAGCCTTTGGTCATCTCATGCCATGCTCAGATGGCCCCAAGTGGCTGCTGCTGGGTGGCCCTGTGTTCCAGTGGCTGTGGGAGCATCTCTGGTGTACATGTGTGCTTCCACCTTTTGCAGCCTGAAGGAGCTGGGAGGGAGGCATTAAGAAATGCCTCTTCATGTCCAGAACTCACTGGTGACGCTTGATCAAGGGAAGAATTCACAGATAGTAGTTGCATAGAGCAGGTCAGAGTTGGCTTCCGAATGGGAAAGCAAAGGGATGAAAAGACAGCGGTATGGATCAGATTCCAGGGGAATTCAACAAACTGCTGTCGGTGTTCTCAGATGTGGTTTGATCTTGAAGAAATAAAACAGATCTTCATCATTTTAAACCAATTTCATGCTCTGGCAGTTCTGCCCAATTCTGTCACATCAGCACTGCGGGTCGCAAATGGGACCTGTGCAGAAGCTGAGGCATTACTGCACATACCCTTCCTGCACTCAACCCCCTGGGTTCTCCAGAGCTCTGAAGGCCAGAAGAAGTTTCTTTGATGTCCCCAAAATTGAGACCTTAAATTGGGCTGTTTAAAAGATTGCAGTGTCTTATAAATGATGTATTGGGGCAAAAATAGAGACTGCTTGTCTGACTTCAGGGATTTAACTGCGAGGCTGTGACCTCTAGAGGCTAAAAATGAGCCAACATCTTTCCATCATTCTGCGCTCCGGCAGCAGTGTGTTCTTGGGGTGACACATTGCCATGGCATCTCGTGCGCTCTTGCTTCGCACGGTGATTCCTCTAGCTCTGGAAATGTAATTATAGTGCACTGCAGATTTTTCACTTCTGGCAAGATTATTAGCAAAGGACAGCTTGTTGGCAGGGGTGGTTTTTATAACCGGTCTTAAACTAATACCTTAAATAAGTAATGGACATCTAGGCTCTGGAGTACTTGCGCCTGACTCAGTGATACGTGTGCCTAAAATACCGCATTGATCTGGGGGTTTGCACGTGCATATTTAAGTGCAATGTTACATTAGACTTAACTTTAACCCCTGCTACTGCAGTGGGGCTGTTTCTGGGATGCAGTCCCACGGCTAATGGCATTCCGTGATGGGGGAAGCAGAGAATAGCTTCTGGAGTCAAAAGCATCATGCCCAGTGCGGCTTAGCTGGGGAAAGAAGCCAGGTACACCCTAAATAAACCAGCAAAGTGGTCTGGATGGAGTTGGAAGCTCATGGAGTTTGCAGCATAACATTGTGGAGTTTCTCAAGCAGTGTGTAGTTTAATGTCTGGATCTTTCAGTTGTTTTCTATCTGTTATCAAGGTGTGAATGGGACACCCCATGCTCACCCAGCAGTGAACGGAAGAATTGCTAAATAGGATCACAACTGCAGTGCTTCAGAGGAAAGTGTGGCTAGACCATAGCCTAAACCAAGGAGGATGAGTTACAGGCAAGGTCTGAAAGCACATTCTTGGTTGCTAAGAACATTGGATTTTATGGCAATGCCAGAGATGCTGGTGATGCCCACCAGTGGCACATCCTCCTCTCAGACCTGCCGACATCCCTGCCTCCCCTCTGCCTGCAGTTCCACTGTTACCTTCACATGCTGCAAGGGGGAAAAGGGGTGTATTTTATTAGGGCTGTGGTTGCTCCTGGCTGACCTTATTGCTGCTGTCACCCAGTGTGCTGAGGACTGAGTGGGATGCCTCTGAATGGACCCTAAGGCTGCGTTCGGTCTGCTCTCTTTGCAAGGGGAGGGTGGTAGAAGAGGGGTTGGAGAAGGGACTCTGTGCACTGGAGAAGCGGGGACTTAATCTTTAGTCACTCTTCTGGGTCAGTGTGTGCAGCCCCTTTCCCTGGGGAGATGGGGAAGGACCTCTTCCTCCTAGGGGAGGTCTGGGGTTCATAAGGAACCCAGTGTTATAGAAGCCCAGACTGGTTTGTGTTGGAGGTTGTGACTCTGGGGTGTAGGGAGCAGGACTTGGGTGGCAGAGCACACATCTTCCTTGAAACAAAGACTTCTCTTGCATAAGCAGTGCTGCGTTTGCCTTGATGCTTCCTTGGGCCCCTGTTCTAGCAGATGGCTGTGCTTTGTCATCTGGTAATTGTCGAGGAATGGTGGTGTTGATTTGGTGAGTGTTTCTTCTTCTCTTCTCTTGATTTATGCTCGCGAACCTTTTTTGCTGTCTGTTTCTTCTCTTTGTTAATGATCTTAGCCTTTTGTTCTCAGTCTATTTTAAGGCTTAAATTGTTCCGTGTGCCACGGTGGGAGTTTCACAGAGCATTGCGGCATGCTGCTATTTTCTCGACTCCCTTAGCTGAGATACAGAGCATGATCTTGCGCTTCCATCTGCAGCCCCTGGCACGCTGGAGCGCGGGTCCCCTCCCCGGTGGGGCAAGCAGAGCTTTTCCAATGCAAGGGTTTGCTGCACAGTTTGCAGAGGGCTGTGTGGATCACAGGGGTGCTCTTGGAATAAGCAGGAATTATGGACTGAGCAGGTTTAGGAGAACTGGAAACCCCTGATGAACATCCCAATAGCTTTGTGATACCGCGTTGCCATAGAAACGTGGTTCCTACAGCGCCTCATCCTCGAAGTTGTGCCAGTACTCTCTCTACTTCACCCAGTTGTAGAGCTGTTTTAAGCAGCTGAGAGCCCTTGGCTGGAGTGCCATGGGGGTTTTCCATGCACGTTAGCAAAGCTAACACCCAGCTGGCCTGAAGTTAGCAGCCAGCACAGGGGAACCTCCGGGTGCTTCCATTGTGCGGCACTGGGGCTTTTGGACAAGGGTCTATAGGGGCAGGCCAAGGGGAATGGCTTGAACCTGCCCGAGGGGAGACTGAGCTGAGCTCTTAGGCAGAAGCTGTTCCCTGTGAGGGTGCTGAGGCGCTGGCACAGGGTGCCCAGAGAAGCTGTGGCTGCCCCATCCCTGGCAGTGCTCAAGGCCAGGTTGGACACAGGGGCTTGGAGCAAGCTGCTCCAGTGGAAGGGGTCCCTGCCCGTGGCAGGGGCTGGAGCTGGAGGAGCCTTAAGGTTCCTTCCAGCCCAAACCAGTCTGGGGTTCTGTGAGTGTAGGTGCAGTGCAGTGAGGGCAGGGACCCCGCTGAGTGTTGCTGGTTCCCCCTGAGTGCAAGGTGGGCTGCTCATGATGTGGGCTTCTGGATGGCTTCTTTGGTTCCCGGGGCTACAAGGGACACAGCTCATCCATGGTCGCACTGATGCAGTGCCCGTGACTCAGAGCATCCGTGGCTGTCATCATTATCACTGTGTGCAGACGAGGCTGGGCATTTTCTCTGTGCAAGTGCCCCCGTGGAGAGATGCAGCTTTTAATTTTCCAGGCCGTGCTAAACTCATGTTGTTTTCCCACACCCTTCCTTGCTTCCCTGCCTCCGCTCAGGCTCGGCGCGAGCAATCGATGGAGGAAGCAGCACGCAGCCCCGTGACAAAGGGGAGCATCAGCAGTTTGTGAAACGTGCTCCAAGTGCAATATTCAGCCTCCCAAAATAAACCGGGAAGCAAGGCAGCGAGAGCACAGCCCCATCCAGACATCTGAGGGGAATCAAACCGCTGCCTGGCGAGGCTGCGGAGGGGCTCAGCACCACAGGAGCGGTGCCAAGCACCCAGGGCGCCTCTTTCTTCCCGAAAACCAAAACAACCCCCCCCCCATAGACCCCTATGCTACAGGGACTTAATTAAGCAACAGCATGTGGTTCTTGTGCTGCTTGATGATAACCGCGTGCCGGATGATGGGATGTAGCAGAGCTTTTCTCATGTCTGTACTAGTATTGTGCTGCGAGAATGAGACTGGCATTGAAAACAGTCCTCCTGGTTAACATGGGAAGTGGCGTGCGCTGGGTTCTTGTGTATGAAATTAAACATTGATGTAAAATGCTTGCAAGACAGGTAATTAATAACGTTAGAAACTAATTAACTGGAAGTCCCGTGTACCCGATGACGACTACGTGAGCAGACTTGATGTGCACATCGCTCTGGATGTGGTGGAGAGGTCTTGAAGAAGTGTTCTTCTCTTATGGGCTCCTGCTCCCTGTGGACAGCCCCAAGCAGGGACTCGGTGTCATTTCAGGCTTGGCGTGACCCTCCTCTTCCTCACCTGGAAATGTACAGGTGAGCAAATAAGTATGTGCTTCCGTGTTTTCCCATCCGAGAGACAGGGATCCAGTGGGAGCCGGCAGCTGGGGACGAGGCTGCAAGGCTCTGACTAAGCCTGTTAATGAGATGGTGCTGCCTCAGCCCGTGCTCCCTTGTGCCCAGACCATGCTGGGTGACGTCTGCCAGGGCCAAGCTCTGCCTCAAGTCTAATGAGCATCGAGCCCTTCCCCAGCACAGGGGTTCTTCCACTTCTCCCATGCTCCTGCCTGCATCCAGCAGCAGCAGCGCAAGGGTGGACACGGGTGTTCCGAGGTAGAGCTTTCGGTGACCCCTTGTCCTAACAGCACCCCGTGGTCCCCATAATCTGTTCCTGGAGAGTTACTGCCTTGTTTCTCCATTGGGATCAGCACTGGTCAACTGGGGATGGATTTTGGGGGGAAGAAAAGCCTGAAGTTGGCAGCTCTGCAGTCCAGCTGTGCTGTGTCCCTTGCCCCTTGCTGTTTGGCAGCATGGTTCGAAGACCAAGCCTAAAGGCTTGGACCTGGGCTTTTGGAGATGCTGTGGATGGCAGTAGGGAGATGGAGGGAACGGGCAGCGTGCTCAGGCTGTGGGATTTGGGCACGTTGCTGCAGGGGGGTGGCAGCAGGGGTTGTCCCCCACCATCCTGGCTGCAGGTCCTGCCTGTGGAGCAAAGATGCTTCAGGTGGAGGTGCTGCTTTTAATGCAAGGCCCTTCAATCTGAGCACATGGAAACCATGATGTAAGAGGGCCAGAGACCTCAAATCAGTGAGGCTATGGAGAGAAGCTTAAAGGGGAAAAGTGTAAGAGTGAGTTGTGTGTCTGCTTGCCTGATGTGGGATGCTCTTCCAGCGAGGGGCCTTACCACAGGCTCTAGTATGGAGCAACTGCTTGGAAGTGCTGTGGGTGAGACCCTTTGGTGCTTTGTGTTGCTCTTGTGACAGGGAAATTATTACTAAATCAACCCCCTGCTGAACCCTTATGTGAAATCCAGCACACAGTGAAATGGTTTATTTATTCTTTTAACCCAGGCTCGCTGCAGAAGTGCTGGGTTTGTACAGAAGTGACATGAAACGCAGTGCTGAGCCAGAGGCTCAGCTGCCCCTGGCACCCTGTGAGCTGCCTCACCCTGGGTGAGCTGCCTCGGGCGCCCTGTGGTATGGGAGCAGGGTCCAGCTCTGTGTGTGGTGTCGGGACCAGAAGTGCTGTTGTGTCCTTGGCTGTCCCTTGTCACTGCGCTTCCTTCAGGAGCTCAGGATCTGCCACAGTGCTAAAACCCCTTTCCCTT